>NC_072379.2:12500-320000 GCF_028885625.2 Pongo pygmaeus
ACTCAACCATCAGCACCTCTCTCCTTCACAGAGACGGGAGGGGGGAAGAAATTTCAAATCCTCTAATGACAAGGTTGCTTCCCTTGGCAGCCAGCCCCACTGAGGCTGTCCAGGTGCCCCCAGCCATCAATCATTTCATTAGCATATGAAAGACACATCACTTTCTACATTCCCAAGGCTTAGCGCTGTTTCAGGACACTTCGGCAGAGAGCACACATTAACTCTTATTATGTTCCAACAACCTATAAAATGGAAGAAAATATCTGCACATTAGATACTTCATTAGTGTCTGTTATCCAGAATGTATAAATAACTTTTACAACTCCACAACAAAGACAACCCAATCTAAAAATTGACAAGAAACTTTAAAACACACTTCACCAACAAGCACATGAAAAGATGATTAACATCATTACCACAATTAAAACCATAAAGAGATACCCCTTAACTCACACAAGAATACTTACACTAAAAAGTAACAAGTGTTGACAATGATTTGCAGAAACTGGAACTCTTAAACACTGCTTGTGACAATATGAAATAGTGCCGCCTATGTGTAAAATAATTTGGTGTTTCTTCATAAAGTTACAAATAGACTTACCATATGACTCAATGATTCCATTCCTAGTTATATGCCCCAAAGACCAGAAAACAGCTGTTCAAACAGAAACCTGTATGCTCTTTAAATGTGTCAATGTCATAAATATGCAGGAAAGTCTGGGGAACAGTTCCAGGAAACAAAAATTGGATCAGAATGAAAAAAAAACACATTATACTCCCAAGTGTGGCAGGAGGTGAAAGTGAAGTGAGTTTCTGGACTGAATTATCATGTAGGAACAATGCTGATTTCCTGATCTAGGGGTTATGTGGTAGTTACCTGGAAGAGTGTCCATGCTTTTGGTACAATATACTGGAGTATTTTGTGAGTCATTGCAAATCTGGTACAACAATAACTGTTGGGGAATCTAAGGGAAGAAACAACTTATACTTTATACTACTACTGGAAGTTTCCTAGAAATATGATATTATTGGAAAAGTAAATTACTTTTTAAAACAACCATATCAATACCATGCCAGGAAAGCAGACACATCATCAAAATCCATTACAGAGGCTATAGTTCAGCCAAAGCTGTAAAACCCTTAAAAAAAGTCTCAATGTCAACAGAGTCCACTTAGTAGATATTATTACATTTATTAGTATGAGAGGCTACTGTGTGGATATATTAGTGTTAGGGAACGGTATGGATATCGAGATTAGTGTTAGGGAATGGTGTGGATATTGTATTGGTGTTGGGGAACGGTGCAGATATTACATTAGTGTTAGGGCATGGTGTGGATATTATTACATTAGTATTAGAAGAGATGGTGTGGATTAGATCAGTGTTAGGGCATGGCGTGGATTTTATCACATTAGTATTAGAAGCAACGGTGTGGATTAGATTAGCGTTAGGGCATGGGGTGGATATTATATTGGTGTTAGGGCACAGTGTGGATATCATAGTAATATAGGGCACAGTGTGAATATTATATTAGAGGCTACTGTAAGAATATATATTAGCAGCCACTGTGTCTTGGACGTTGACAATGATATTAGGGTGTACTCCAAACAGTGAGATTTGGGGGTTTTATTTTTCTAGATCAATTTCTTCCTCTGCTGAGTACTCTAAAGACTCACTCCTCGGCACTCAGGGCCGTGGACAGGAAGCTTTTTACTCACCAATGAAGAACACCAAGTTAACACGACCCTCGTGCTGCCCTGAGGAAGTTTAAGCTCCTCGCTGGTGCTGACACCTCAGCAGCAAGTTGGTTGGGGCGGGATCGCGCGCCCTCTGGTGGCGCCAAGGTTCAGCACAGACGCTCTTGCTCACAGTTTCTCGGCGGATGTGCGCCCCCTCCTGGCTGTCCTGAAATACCTATAAAATTCAATATTCAGTTTATTCAGTGTCAAAATTTTGGAAATTCAAACCGAAATAAAGGCCACTATATCCATATCCTTCACATACATGGTGATGGAAGAATTATTTGGAAGCCACACAGAATGAAATGACTGTATACAGAAATTAAAACACGAAAACCTACTCAAAATAGTACAGAGGCTACAATTTGAAAGGCAAAACTATAAATAATCTAAAAGAAAACCTAAGTGACATTGGATTTGGTGTTGAGTTTTAACACATAGCATCAAATGCCAATTCGTGAAAATACTGAGAACACAAACTTTATAAAACTAAATTTTCTACTGGGAAAAACCCTATTCAGAGAATAGGTCAAAGCCTAGGAGAAAAAAATAAACTTAACTCTTGTTATGGGTTAATAACAAAGCTTAATAGAGTTAACATATTTCATCTAATCTAAGATGCCAATGATTAAAAGACATTATTATATGCACCATCACAAATAGGCTGCCAATTAAACCGACTTTCTGAATAACACACAAATGTGAATTAACTTCTATTAATGTCAGGAAAGTAAAATGAAAAATAAATTATGGTTTTGACATGTTAAAGCAAATAAGGCGGGGGGGGGGTTAGCCTGAGGCCTTCCCAAAGCAAACAGAAACCAAACTTGGAGGCATCTAAACTGACTTAAAAAAATTAACACACCAACCACAGTGAATGCCAAAAAGCCCAGCAGCCAGTTGGCTGTATGACTAGGGACGCTGAGGGAACCATCCCCACAACAGGGGTCGCCTAGCTGGAGCCACTGAGGAGCCTCACTTAGGGGCCACCCTAAGAGCTCGAAGCCCCGAGCCGTTTTCCGTTCTGGTGCTTCCTGCGTGATTCATGAATCATTCCTTTGCTGAAATAAACTCCGCTTAAATTTATTTTAAAAATAAGTCCAGTATTTACACTTACAATACAGTTGTGAAAACCCAAATCTACATCTGCCCTTCAATATTTTTCAAGTACTTTAACACTGTAAGAAAAACGAGCCACTGGAACACAAATAAAAGCAAGTCGTGGGGTGCGCGTCTCCCTAGGGCTCCCCGTGCTGCCCTCAGGGTTTCGCCCTTCTCTGTCCCGGACCCACCCCAAACAAACCGAAATTGGTCAAAAATTAAAAAATGAAACAACTCAGGTATGCTGTAATAATAAATAACAAAGCCACTTAATGAAGGCCACTTTGTAAAATGAAAGAAATACAACTTGAGAAAGTGGAGCGCAAGGCAGCGCGGCCTCCTCAGCACGCAGCCGGGACAGAAAGCTTTTTCCTCACCTCTCCTCGGGCAGCCTCGGGGGCCGTGAAGCCACAGCTTCCCCAGCCGTTCCTGACGAGCTGAGGAGAAGGAGGCTGGGTCGTCCCTGGCCACGGTCCCCAGGTGTTCCTACAGAGACAGTGGCGTCTCCCGAGTGGGCCCCGAGGAGAAGACGGTCCTCTCAGGCGTCGCTGTGGGGATGGCGGCGCCTCCTGGGTAGGTCCTGAAGAGGCGGTTCGGCTCCGCCCCCTGGAGGCGCAGGGCGTCTGCGCCGGAACCCGGGCGCCTCTTGAGGTTTTGTGCGGCGGCATCGCGCCCCCTGACGGCCGTCGCGGGCGGTGCAGGATGCTCAGGTGCTCGCGGTGGAGCTGCGGCCTCGCCCCTCCGGTGAATCTCCGAAGTCCACTGTTGTGACAATTACACGCCATGACTTTTGAAAAACCAGCTGAGGCCGGGCGCCGTGGCTTCACGCCTGTAATCCCAGCACTTTCGGAGGCCGAGGCGGGCGGATCGCGAGGTCAGGAGATCGAGACCAACCTGGCTAACACGGTGAAACCCCGTCTTTACAAAAAAAATACAAAAAAATTAGCCGGGCGTGGTGGCACGCGCCTATAGTTCCAGCTACTCTGGAGGCTGAGGCAGGAGAATCGCTTGAACCCGGGAGGGGGAGGTTGCAGGGAGCCAAGATCGCACCACTGCACTCCAGCCTGGGCGACACAGCGAGACTACATCTTAAAAAAAAATAAGAAAAGAAAGAAAGAAAATCAAGCTGAAAGGGAGATAAGAAGCAAAGTAGATGGCCAACTGACAAAAGTCAATTGACATCCTATGTATCAGAAATTATGAAAAAATTGGAAAACTGGAGTATGTCATTTTAGAAAAGCAATACCGTTTACAGTGGCACCCCTCACAACTGAAGTTCTTAAGTACAAATCTTTAAAATAAATGTACAAATATGCATTCATCAAACTTAGAAACACCGTTCAATGAAATCAAACAAAATGTAACTAAATGCACAGATGTTCCTTATTCAGGACTGGTAGAGTCAATATTGTGAAGATGAAAATTTTTTCAAATTTGATTTATAAATTCAGTGAAGTCCAAATCAAATTCTCAGAAAACTGTTTTGGTTTTGTTTGTTTTAGAGACAGAGTCTTGCCCTGTCATCCAGGCTGGATTACAGTGCTACAATCACAGCTCACTGCAGCTTGGAACTTCTGGACTCAAGCAATCTTCCTGCCTCAGCCTCCCAAAAAGCTAGGACTACAGGCACATGCTACCATTCCCTGCTAACTTTTAAAAAATATTTTTAGAAGGCCAGGCGCAGTGGCTCACGCCTGTAATCCCAGCACTTTGGGAGGCCGAGGCGGGTGGATCATGAGGTCAGGAGATCAAGACCATCCTGGCTAACACAGTGAAACCCCGTCTCTACTAAAAATATTAAAAAATTAGCCGGGGGTGGTGGCAGGCACCTTTAGTCCCAGCTCCTGGGGAGGCTGAGGCAGGAGAAAGGCGTGAACCCAGAAGTTGGAAGTTGCAGTGAGCCGAGATTTTGCCACTGCACACCAGCCTGGGTGACAGAGCGAAACTCTGCCTCAAAAAAAAAAAATATTTTTAGGCAAAGGGAGTCTTGTTATTTTGCCCAGGCTGGTTTTGAACTCCTGGCCCCAAGTGATCCTCCTGCTTTGGCCTCCCAAAACACTGAGATTACAGGCATGAACCACTACACCCAGCATTGTTTTTAAACCTAGAATAGGCAACATTGAAGACGTACAAAGAACTCACACATCTGGATCACAACACATCAAAAAACTAAAGCAGTGAAGATAATGTGATGCTGGTGAAGGAACAGACTAACAGATGAATGAAAATTGGCCCAAAATAGACCCAAGTAAATGCAGTAAATTGATTTTGGCAAAGGGACAACGGACATTCAATGGAGAAAAAAAAAATGTGTGTTTCACCATGGGTGATGAAACAATGGGAACCATATGAGGAAAAATGGACAAAATAGAAACCCTATAACTTATACAAAAATTTGTTCAAAATAGTTCATAGGCTTACATTTAAAATGCAAACCTGTAAAAATTTTAGAAGAAAATGAACATGACCTTCTATTTCATGATGAGTTTTTAGTTACAACCACAGAAGCCAGTTGAGGAAAGAAAAAAATGGATAATGTAAACTTTATTAAAAATAAAAATGCGTACTCTGACAACCTCCAGGGTGCTGAGACCAGACCAGGGTGGGGCAGAGGCACTGCAGAATTTCCTTCCTAAATCAGGTGCCTTTTAAGATGTAAAAGTGTTGCTGTCTTTAATTGTTCTGGATTTTGTGTTCTTTTTTATTGTAAGTTATTGCCACGTCATACATGAAGGATTGTCCCTGAGGAATAACATAGAGATCTGCCATCCAGTTCCCCAAATCCTGGAATGATGACCCTGAAGGCTCTGACCACACGTGGCACAGACACGCCTTTAGGACAGTCTTCCTCTAGGCCTCGGCCACACATTTGAAGAGCTGGCTGGGTTGAAGAGAGGTGCAGGCTTTTGACCACGCTGATGCAGTAGGCCTCAGTGACAAAGCCTCCCATCTGCTGAAGGCCTGGCCCTGGCAGGGCACACTCCTGTGGACGTCACAGGTGCTAACACACTTAATTCTCATGGAACCTCTATTAGGTCACACCCCTGTTGTCCGTCTCATGAAGGTGAGCTCACTGGGGGACAGAGAGTTTAAGTGATGTGCCCAAGGTCACTCATAGGGCAAACAGAAGTCTGAGGTATATAGACTGCATGCACTTCAGGGTCTGAGCACTTAGGCCCTATGATGCTAGTGTGCACACTGCAGCCTGGCCCTGCCGTGAGCCTGCTCCTGTAAGAATTATGCAAGTGTGCACACGGCAGCCTGGCCCTGTTCTGAAAAAGAACCATCACTGCAGCACCACCAGGGATTCAGGCCCCCCTCTGTCCCTACACAGCACCTGCACTTCCTCTGTCCAGTATCTTCTCCCTGAGGCCTGAGTCCATGAAAACAATGAACTCAGCACACAGTCACCACTAGGCAAGCTTTGTAGGGCATTTGAATGCTTAATTCAGTGAATGAATTAATAATGCAGTACTCAAGAAATAATGATGATGACGATGATGATGACGATGATGGTAACAGCTATGAATTACTCTGAGCCAGGCACCAGGCTTAGAACTTTCTATGGATTATCCAGTAGATTCTTACAAAGGATCAAATGCAATAGGTACTATTTTTATCCACACTTTAGAAATGAGGAAACTGAGGTGCAGGTAAGTTGGGTAACTCCTTTAAATGAATGAACTAACACAAAGCTGGCCTCTTCCTTCAGAGAAAACATCAAAGCAGCCTCTCTTGGCTGGGACTAGACCATGGCCTGAGTCCTCAATATCCCACCTTGGGCATTATCGGAGTAGGGGCAGGGCAGCGGGACAATAGGGTAGGCCTCTCAGGTAATAGCAAAGCCTCTGACCACCTGGTCCCTGCTCTGAGCTTCCTAGGAGGCTGCTGGGGGAGATGACTGGTCCAGGACGTGCACGACTTTTTAGTCTGTGAAGGGCCCTGCGGGAACAGGAACCACACACCCTGCTTTCCACCAGCACCTGCCTTGCATTTGGCATCCAGCCCTCCTCTGGTTTAGCTGGACTTTGTGGAGGAGGAGGTGGGGTAGTAGGAGGTGAGGGGTTGTTCCAGCACCGCGGACATCTCTCTGTATCAGTGCAGTGAGCCAGGGTGCTCTGCTCTGCACGCTGTTTCCTCATGGAATATATCTGGATTCGGATGTTGTTAGTTCTCCATGCCAGCTTCCATGGCCAGCAGCCCATTTGGTTGCTCTGACAATGCCATGGTTTGGAGGCCACTATTCTGGTTGATCCCAATTTGGCCCATCAGGAGAGTGTGTCATGAGCCGTGGGAGGGTGGTTTACAGGTTTTACAGGTTGGCCTCACCTACCAGCAGATTCATTGGGGTTTTGACTTGCTGCTATATAAGTCATGTTCATTTTCTGAAAAACTTATACTTTTGAGGGGCTGCCTTCTCTGCCAACTCAGACTTTTAAAAATGTCTAATTTGATTTGAGGTCAAGTGATGTAATATGATCACACCTAATTTGATCTTATTTGAGCCTATTTGAACTTTGATGAGGCTCAATTAGCAAACATCAGGCACCATTTCCAAAATGCACAAACGTTACCAATGGGGAGACACCATGAAGTCAGACAGGAGTGCACTAGGAGGCTTTGTCTCTCTAGTTTCCTCTCCTTGCAAACTATGAAGACCTGGTGTGCAGTCTGCAGGGACTACTGATGTCCTGGTCCTAGGGAGGTGAGAAAGGCACCAGGTTGAGTTATGGCTGCCAAGCACACAGCAGAGACCTGGGCAAGTCCCTCATCTGCAAGATCAGGAAGGAGACTAGATGATGCCTGAGTCCCTCCACCCACCCTCTGTGCCAGCACAGAACTGTGTTCTGCCGCATCTAACTCAGGCCATATTCCCAGGACAACCTCTTGTAAACTTTGTGCTGTGCACTTAATTCCCAAATAAGGGAATACATCCGTCCAACTTGTATGTTCACAGAAGTGAATGGGTTAAGGAACCCCTTGTGTCTAAGGTCAGGTTCATGGCAGATGCCAGGAGAATTCACAGCCATGGGCTCATCTGGGGCACTTTCCCACTGACCACTTGGACTTGAGCATTTGCTTTTTCCTTAGTAAACAAATTAAAGCATTATATTAAGATAATTCATCATGGAATAAAATGCAGAATTAATTTTTTTAAGATAAGATGAATAAGGCTTCTAAAAAAATTCAAACTTGAGCAGGAAGCTGGACCCTGACATTTAGAAACAGGCTGGTGGCAAGTTTTGAGAAGCATGAGATAGAAGTGACTTGCCATCCAGGTAGAAATCACACCTTTACTTTCTAATAGGAGAGAGCTGGGGCTAGAGGTTACCGTGGAAAATTTACCAAGGGAGCAAAGGGGAGGTCTGGGGCTCCCAAGCCTTTGTGGACCCTCACACTTGTAGAGTCCTACCCTGGACTCCTGTTCTCTGCATGGCCAGTATACTTCAGCTCACTGCCCATTCCAGGACACCCCAGGACCAGGTGCTCCCACTGTCTTGAGACAAGCTTCTCTCTACAAAAGCCCTGCTTTGAGATGTTATCAGTGGTCCCACCAGGGAGCCCAGCCTCAGACCCAGGAAGGGCTCCCCAGCCCAAGATTCTGTTTTTGTTGGCGGTAACATAGGGTCTCCCCATTCATTCTACAAACGAAGAAGCTGAAATTGGGGTTGAGTGGCTGGCCAGTATTAAGAGGCCTAGCAGTGGGCTCTGGGGTCCCATGACTAGTTCAGCGACTTTGGAAGACATCTCAACTCTCACAATCGGGGCACATGAGCCCTTCTTGGTGATTCAATTATTCTGGTTTGAAAATCCTCACAGCCTCCTTCAAACCTCCTGGCACCGGGGCGGGAGGCAAGTGTCCCACAAATCTTGGAGTCATCACCCACCCTCACATCGGTGGTGGAGAGGAAAGTGGTCAAAGCGATTGAAGAGACTCAGGTTTCAATCCTGCTCTGCCAGATCTTAATACACTATTCTCAGTGGCAGTTTCCTCACCTATGAAAATGGGAAACAAATGTCTCCATTACACAAGGGCTCGGATTTTGAGGCAATGCCCATGGCATGCCCACCGAGGTGTAGCACTCAATGGGGCAGTAGCCATGGACAAGGCCCGGTGAGGATTCCCACCCCATCTCAAGCTGCCTGTGAGCCTTCCCACCCTGCACAGGGAATGTCCCATTTCCCAACTGCCAAGCACTAGGCCAGGCCCGTTCATCCTCGTGACCATACATGAGAGGCTAGAGCCCCAGAACTTCCAGTAACTTCTCCACACCACCAGGGCCAGCCTGGACTCCCTCCCCAAAGGATTAACCCAGAGACTGGAAGCACTCACCCCAAAAGAGAGACCTTTTCTCGAACTTATCCCTTTGCCAAGTCCCAGATCTTTCAGCCTAAACCCAAGCACCTTTAAATGTAGACCAGGGTTATCAAAGTCCTACACAACCACACCCAGCTGATGGATGACACTCTTTTGGGCCACCTGATAATGGCTGGCATCTACCCCCTGCCTTTCTTCCCTGCACATTGTCCCCACACCGCCCAGCAAACAGAGCAGGCCCGTAGGGCAAAAGTGCCCCGAGAGCCAGCAAACCCCGGGATAAATACACAGGTGGCTTCCTGGGGCAAGGTTTTGTCTTTGCACAGCAGGACTCAACATGTTTGATTGTGCTTCACATTCTCCCACCTGCAGGTCGTGTGTCTGTGTGTCTCTGTGTAATTCTTATAACAAATGATTTTAGTGAAAACATGAGTGAACTGAAATATATTCATAAATAATAAAATTCAAGGTAAGTAAATCAAATAGAGTAATAAAATTAATCATAGCAATGATGGCAAACATCGAGGATGCTGTTTCTGAGAAGTGCAGACATGCAGGAGATGACAGCTGGATGTTCCATCCGGGAGGGCTCCAAGTGCAAAGACCAGGGCAGGACCAGGTGCAGAACCAGGGCAAAGAGCCAACTGCAGAGCAGGGCTTCTTTGAGGATAAGGTGTGCTTTGAGGATAAGGTGTGCTTCTTTGAGAATAAGGTGTGCTGACTCCTGTTCACCCTCCAGTTTCATCACAGCTCCTGAGATCTTGACCTGGAAATAGAGGCTGTCTGTCTTCCTCTGTTTGAGAAACATGTGTTCTTGTTACTACTGGTGCTAAAAGGCAGAGACAGGAAACCTGCTAAGGACCAAGCAGGTTAGCATGTGAGAGGCCTGGGCCGTCTGTGCTTCCACAGCGTGCAGGCAGAAGAGCACAGTGAAGCCAGCAGCAGAGGAGGTGGTCACTGAGCCCACTCAGTCCTGTCCTTGTGGCTCCCAGGAGTCCCTTATCTGCTGGTTTATTTGGTTAATGGTGACAGAGCCTGCCTCTGGAGAGTTCAGTGAAGAATACCATTTAGAGGATGTGGGCAGCTCACGGAATTGCAGGACAAGCTGGCTGTTGAGGCTGAGACAGACAGGAGTGCAGGGGCCTGGAGAGCACAGCTCTGGGTCACTCCCTGGAGGCTACCACCTCCACTCATCCAAGTTCCTGATGAGTCTGGCTCAGGTCATGAGTGCAGCCTTTGAACCTTCTTAGCTGGGAGGGACAGGGAGCAGGGATGTCCTCCTTGAAAAAGCAGGTCATGTGTGACCCACACAAGGAAGGAAGCTGGGCAGGCAGAAGTACAGATTCTTGCAGAAATGACCAGGGTGTCTTTTTCACAGAGACTGGAAAGTGCGTCCCTCCAGGACAGCCTTGGTGCTTCTCAGAAGGCCTTGATTTTACATTACTTCATTTGTCCTGGACCAGAGAAGGGCCGTTCAACAACTCTGCGTCTGTCTGTCTGCCTGTTTATCTGGGGAGAACTATGGGAATACACACACGGGGGTTCTTCCAAACCTTGGGGAGACAGGCTTTGTGAACAGTGGGAAGAAGGTGCAGCCACGGTTTTCAGCAGATATTTTACAGGTAGTCGCTCTCTAGACACATTTCAAAATAAGTTCCACACATCTCTACCCTAAACAGAAAAGACTGACCCCCAGTCAGTGTTTTATTTTCCCTGATGACCGCAGGCCATGAACTTATGGAACAATAAGGTAATTAGGCTCTTGGACCCAGGGAAGTAGCTCCATGCCACCTGCCCTCATTTGCTGAGCATTTTGGTTTCTCGGATCTGCTACTCAGTTTCCAGTCTCTTCCTCCCTGCCAATGCCGCCAGCGTGCCTCTTCTGCAAGCAGCAACCGCCTTCCACCTTCCATTCTCTACTCTTTAGCTATCATCTGGCTGGACTTTTCAGAATGGACTGCAAAGGAGAATAAACTGGCTGAGTCTGAGGGTGCACTCACACATGCAAAGTTGCAAGATTTAATGTACCCATCTTGGCAGATTTTGGCTCCTTAGAGTTCTTTCTCATTTGGGGATCTAATGTGCCCTCTGATGAGGTGGGCTCACTGACTGTCTGCGCTGGGGGCATCTGGCAGCACCTTGTCACGTGCACCTAGATGAGAACCTCGCTGCACCTGATGCTTAGCCAAACGGGGAGCCCGCAGTTCTGTGTATCAGGTGATGTTCAGTCTCTGGAGGTTAATGAATGTGAGGGAGCGATACTGTCTGGGACTGTCCACATATTGCGTCTGAATCACTGAAGGAAAAGAATGCAGGGTCTGTTTGCTGGGACTGGACACCTCCATAATCACATGCTCCATGAAAGGCAGGCAGGAGATCTCGCTTTCTACCTCTGGGATGGGAGTGTGCAGTTTCAGAATGAGACTAGCCCACACAATTGACTTTTTATTTGGGAAAGAGAAATGAAATCAGATGCAGCAATTTAATATCCACTAAGAAGATATCTTAATCACAAACACTCTTCTGGTTTTTGGAAATGTGAATGTTATTTACACTAGGTTAAAAAACCTGAATATCCAACAGCATCACACCGACTAAAGAAATACTGGCGCACTCTGGAACGTTGCAGACCACTTATTGGCATGGGAACAATGGGAACATGCCTATGCAAAGATGTGCATGGAAATTAGAAGAATGCAACATTGTAAAACAGATGTGACTAGGTGCATGATCAAGAGCACACAAGACAAAGCCTGCCTCTGCACACACAAGACCGCACCTGCCTCTGCACCACGTGACGGGAGCATTGTGGAGCAAGCCTGGGGGATTCTGATGTAGGCAGCAGAGGCATCACTTAGGGACCAGGCTTCCGTGGGAAACCACCATCTCCTTCCAACCTAGATGCACTTCGTGGGAAACGCGAGCAGCTGAAGGTCATGTAGGAGACGAAAGAACTCGTTCCCCAAGCCCATAGGCCTTTGTCCTCCACCCATGGACTGAAGCATCTTGTTAGATGAGGGCCACCCGCAGCCAGGGCCGGCAGAGAACCTGCCGTGGAGCAGGTGTCCGTAAAGAACTGCTGACTGTCACTGTTCCCACTTGGGGGCCAAGGGGGGATCTGACGCATCTCACTGCCCTTTGTAAAGGAATTATTGAAAATGTCAGCCCTCTAACAAGGCATAGGTTGATTAGTTACAGGATTTAACATTTCTATTTTAACAGGCAGTATTGAAGAGTGTCTTTACAAAGGCTGTACAAAACCTGCCATATTCTTTGTCACACAGATTGACTCATGTGCAACGCAGCCATTTAATGAAACACTGACATTTACTAGATGTAAACTTATTAGCAGATGACAACTAGAAATACTGTGCTGGATGTGCACGTGTATTTATATGAATATAACCATCTCTCTAGATGCATCAAAAGATACACAACATGAGATCCAATTTATTTCTACAAGTTCATGATCAGCTGGTCAGGACAGGGAAAGAAGAGGAAAAAACTTTAAATCATGGTCCTTTATTCTTAGACACCTTTATCCTACATACACAAGGGACATGCATGGTTGAAATAACGGAAACAAGGTGGATAAAATGAAAGTAACTTAAACTGATTTACCCAGGAATGCCCAATTCAGGTGCTGCAGAGAAGAGCGTGAGAACCCGGTGTCTTCAGGACAGGTGTGCATCTAGGAGCAGAGTGGGCGTTCATCAGCAGGGAGGAGCAAGGCCTGGGTCGGGGGAAGCTGGGGCTGCTGTCCCAGAGGCTGGCAGTGTAGCCCTGAACCCCCAAGACTTCACTGAGTCTCCCCTCAACCACTTAAACCAGAATAAACTGATGTAGCAGGACTCCTCAAACACTGTGCAGGGTCTTCATGTCCTCGATGGCCCCTGATGAGCCACAGTACCCTCAGGTCCTGGTGAAGGAGCTGGTGCTGCCTCCTGCCTTTCCCCACATGGGGTCCTGCAGCTCATCCCCCACAGCCTCAGTTTCCCTCTACAGAACCTGCCCACAGATGTCTTCCGAGACCGGCAATACTGGGAGGCCTGTGGCCCAGACCCAGGAGGGACCAGCTGAGAGGCTCCGTGGAGGCATCGCTGATGCTGTAACCAGAATGAAAATGCCCACTTCTGTTCTGCTCCCTGAGAACTACTGTCAAGCCAGCATGAGTTACCAGTCAGAACTTTTCCTTTTCTCCCCATGTTTGTCGCTGTTTTAATGGACATTGCCTGGCTATTAAATCTCCCAATGAACTTACTTTGAAAATTATCTGTTGCACTGGGCACCCTTTCAGGAATCACTGAGTGTTAATTTTCTCAGTCTGAGTGATAATTTATGAGTCAAACAAAGACAGATCTGAAGCCAGAGGCTGCTCCTGTTGGGAAATCCCTGAGGATGATGTTCCGGGGAAGCCTCCAGCCTTGGGAGTCCCGTGGAACTGAGCCAGCCCAGATCATGAAGGGAGCTGGTGCCAGACACTGACGGGACCTGCTGGCCTCTGGGCAGACCACTCTGTCCCTGCACCTGGCCTGCCAGGTATCCCTGTGCAATCATACCAAGTCCTGTGCTCAGAAGAGCCCCAGAGTAGTTTAAAGTTCTACTGCTGCCCCTGGAAGTTCATGATTTTGAACAAAAAAAAAAAAAACCCCACGTTTTCCACTCAGCCCCACACATTATGTGGCCCGTGCAGCTGTCAGGCTGTGGCCACGGTGCTGGCATCTCTCACACAGTGAAGGCTGCTGGAGTCCTGGCTGACTTGTTTTGACTCTTTTGTGAGGCCCACACCTAAGCTAAACACTCACGTGCCCCCACGCTGACTCCCCACACTCTAAAGCATGAATCTGCCCCTTCAGCTGGGAGAGGGTCCTCATGTCATCTGGGTTTTTGGAGAGAAGGTCAAGGGAGCCTGGGTTCTAGTTCTTCAGTTATCCAGAGTAAGGGTCTTACCTGTTCACAGGTCCCTGTGGCTGCTTTACAGAAAGCAGGAAGTGGCCACTTCAGCCACATGGCTGCATTTCCAGCTCAGTCCAGGCAGAGCTGCAGCCTGCCTTGCACCTCTGCAGATTCTGGGGGGAGTCCTTAACTGAGCCAGGGTGAGTCCTGGGGGCACACTGCCCCTGTGGACACTGCCCCTGGGCAGGCCATGAATCTCCTCTGCTCCCACACTCTAGAGTTCAACAGGTCTCAGGGGCTCTGCCTGCAGAGCAGACTGCCCTTCAACCAGGTATTCGTAATTTCCCCAAGACTCAGGCTTGCTGAGTCACTCAGTTACCTGAGTGTCTTTCATGAAGGGATGACTGTGCTGCTCCTTCTTCCTTCTTTTTTGTTTGTGAGGCCACAGAGAAATCTGGGTACTCTGGTGAAAAAGCAAATCCAGTTTCTGCTGCTGCTGCTGCTGCTGCTGGTTCTTGTAAATGTCCTCACTTGGTTTCTGGGCAACAACTTCCTTGACTTTCCTGGGGAGCAGATCTGAGCTGCATTTACCAGGCCATGCCCAGGGGAAGTGATCAGTGTGGGACCGTGAAGCTGGATTTCCCCAGGAGCTCCCTCCAAGCTTCTGGATGATGATAAGACTCGGGATGAACCAAGGATCTCAAACCATGGGACACTGTGAAGTCTAGACCTCGTGGAGGAAGAGAAAGGCTGCAGGACGAAAGGCAGGCTTCACGTTACTGAGCATCCACTACCTGCCACACACTTTCACGTGGCCTTATTCTATGTGTTTCTCACAGCACCCTTGAGAAATAGAGATTACGATCACATCTTTTACATAAAAGAAAACCACCATCCAGGAAGGCGAAGTCCTTTGCTCACAGACTGTCATGTGGGGAGCTCTCTGGATGCAATGATGTCCTCCAGTTGCAGTACCAGGCAAGCTATCCCAGAGTTCTTGGAGCAGAAAGGCTTGAGAAGCAACTTAGGATGCTTGAATCACAGGTTTATAAAATCCATTCGTAAAACACAGCAAGAAGCTGAGGGAAGGAGATGGGAGGGCCGTATGACCTGATTCCTGTGCTGCCAACATTCATCAGTTCTCTTCCTTCTCTGCTGGTCAACCTCACCCACTTAGGTGAGACCACGAGGACCAGAGCCGAGGTCTGGGCAAGAGTGCTCACAGCTGAAGGGCTTATGACACACACCGGCTCAACGGGACAGACATGGGACAAGTGTGCCTGATCGTGGTGGAGTTGCCAAGAAGCAGCTGTTGCACTGCCATGGGTTCTATGTGTTTCTTGGGCAGAGGACACATGGGACCAGAATGGGCACCAGGAATGGCGGTAAACGAAGGCCCCATGGTTCTGCATGTTTAGGTGTCTCTTGTATAAAGGCGCCTGGTGAATTGAACATTTAGTGCCCAGGAGCCTCATGCGTATTAAGTATCTCTTGGCCTTTGTGTCTCTTCCTTCCCACATGTAAGATGCGTGTTCTCTGTAACTATCTATTCTGAACATATCTAAAAACCATGTCTTGCCTGTGTTATACAAACCACATGCATACTCATGTTCTCCGACGTAGCTGAATGTTTCCTAAGGCCAGGGCACATTTCAGGGTCACATAGAGTGGAGAGAGGGACCAAAATAGGCTTGCTCTGTCTGACTCCCAGCCGAGATGTCTACTGGGCAGCACTGCCTCTGTAGGCTCTAATGGGGGAAGGGAGCTCAGAGGAGACTCTGGGGCTGGGCAGGCTACCAGAAAGTGTGGACATTTGGGTTGACCCTGACGGATGACTTGGGTTTCCTTGGGAGGAAGTGTCAGGAAGGGCATCTGGGGCTGAGAGCACTGTGTGGGCAACAGAAGGAAGGAAACTGTGGCTGGCTGGGAAGGGAAAGTATGGGGGACAGGGTGAGATTTCTGGCCCTGGGTGCTCAGATGAAGACCTGGGGCTGCCTAGTGGCTGGAAACATACAACAGCTGTGGCAACTTGACCTCTGGGATGTGAGTATGCAGGCAGCTGCTGAGAACGGCTGTGAATTTGGAGATGTGGCTATAGGGAATGGGCAATGGATTCATCTGGGAATTCTGCAGGCAGTGGCCCATGGAGGAAACAGCCTGGAAATGAGACCACAGATACGTGCTAAAGAGGCTGGAGGAACAGTGACCGCAGTACAAGTTTATGGATCTTATCCACAATCTAAAGAAATGGAGGCCAAACAGCTTTTGAAATTCTAAAACACATGCAGAGGAAGAGTCATGCTTCATGGGAGAGCCAGACTCTTACTGGCAGTGACGCTGCAACATAGAACTCCATTCCTCCTACCCATGTCTGTGGCTGGGGCTAGGGTAGTGCACAAATATGACGCTGATGAGGCCCAAGCATTGTTGGAAATGAATTTAGCAGCTGCCGCAAGAATCTTGAATCCGTGGGTGAAGACCTTGATCTTCTTTGGGATCAATGTGGTCAAGAACAACATAAAATCGTGACAACAAACATTGTTCAGTTTTCCAAATATCAGCTATTTTAAATACTCCACATTTATCCTCAAAGACTGACAGAACTTAGAATAATTTTTATAACAGCAAGGATGAGAACTAAAACTTAAATTGTAAATACAATTTTATTTATAAAAACAAACTTAGCTTCAAATATTTTATGAACTAGTAGAATTTTGACCTTTTGTCACATTTCCCAACAAAGTAAATAATTCTTTTTTTCATTTCTAGTCTGTCAAAAGAAAAGTCTTAGCTGAAATGGCCAGAAACTCTGAGGCACACTCCGGAGGCTGCTTCCGGGGCACCTCGGCATGGCCACTTTTCCGTCCTGGCCCTCACTTGATGCGGTCCAGCAGGGTTGAAATTGTTTGAAATGCTTGTCCCCGGTGCCGTAAAGAAATAGCACTTGAATGTAAATTTAATTTCCTCAGCAAGGCCATTTTTTTTTTTTTTTTACTTTCTGCTGAAGGGGTACACTCGCCAGCAGTTTTGACACAAGAGAATACCGAGCAAAGGAGACAGGGTCATTTATAACCTGACGCATCCACCCTACTGCTGTGTCTGGTTTCCAGTGGCTGGAATGGGACCTCACATTCTGTATTTGTCCCAATTGGCTAGCAACTTAGAACTTTTTTAAAGAGGAAAAGGCAGAGGAGAACAAAGGAAGGAGGAAGTAACATGGAATGCTGAAAAAAGTAAAAACACCTTCAAATAAGGAAGAGGAACAGGCAATGACCTATTGCTTGCTTGGACTAGTATGAGCATGCCAGGGCAAATATTTAGGCTAAATTGTGGGAGCTAAGAACATAAAGTACACCGACTTCTTTATTAGGACTAGCAGATATTTAAGAATGTTAGCACAGGTCTTTGAATAAATTTTGCTTCTAAGAGAAGTTACTATTTATTTCTAATGAGATGGGAAGGAAAGTCTTTGAAGAGGAACCTCTACTTTTTACAGAAGTAGGAACTTAGACTTACAGTTTGCACATTGACAAACTTGTTTTCCTTCCGTACATGAGGGGTTTATGATCCTCTGTTGCAACTGATTTGTCTTATGTAAATTCAAGGGTTACTGGTCAACCTACTTAGTATTCTGATCTTTTTGGGAAATGGCAATTTGCCTTCCTATTTAGTGGGAGGGAAACTGAGACTGCACTTTTTCTTACCCCAAGAAGTGCACAGTGTCATTGCAATGTCAACATCAGGGAGATCTCAGCCAGTGTGAAATAAGTAGATCATCCACTCAAAATTCTTAGTTACATCTTTTTAATATTTTCTTCACACTTCTTGAAAGCAGCTTAACAAGAATTGCATTAGTCAGGGTTTTCCAGAGAAACAGAAAAGAGAGGAGGAGATGTCCAGAATTGTCTCATGTGATTACAGAGGCTAGAATCCAAGGAAGAGTGGCTTCAGTCCAGGGGCAGAATTCCCTCTTCCCCTGGGAGGTCAGTATTTCTTCCTTTAAGGCCTTCAACTGATTGGATGAGACCCACCCACATTATGCAGCATAATCTGCTTTACTAAAAGTATACTGGCTTAAATGCTAATTTCATCTGAAAAATACCACAGAATAATGTTGACCAAGTACTGGGAGAGGCCTTTTCCTTCATCTTTTGGTAAATTGCAATCCCTGGGTATATTCACATTTGAAACTCAAATGTAGGCATTGGCTACTGCAGGCCTTTCCCGGCTCAATGGAGTGCAGACAGGGGAGGCACAGGAGTGACTCAACTGTGTGAAGAGAAGACTGATGAGGGCCCATGTGGCAACTCAGGTAGGGTCTGCACTGTCTGGACTATGGTCAGGCCCCTGCCTGATCCAGCCCTGCTCTCCAGTGTCCCCAAGGAATCCCTGATACTAGCATCTCATGGAGGAGACAGACGATGCAGGAGGTCCCCTGTGCCCAGAACAAATGGTACAACAAGGCCCCTCCGTTCCCCAAACTGGTCTCAGCAAACTTTCCCCACAGCTTGGATCTGGGCAGGTCACAAGGCCCAAACCTCAGGACCAGGAGTGCTGGACCAGGTGGGCTACAAGGGCAGGCGGAGCTGTCTGACGACATTGTGGAGAGGAGGGGTGCCAGGAAAGGGGTGTCCAGGATACTGTCCTGAGAGCCTCTCCAGGGACAGGCACCCTTAGGGGCAGAGAAAAAGGCAACAGGGGAGACCAGAGGAGTCTGATGCAGATAAAGAGGGGCTCTGTCCAGTGAGGTTTCTCCACAATGAGCTCTCCCGAGGACATGCAGCCTGCTTCATAGGCGAACCCCATTGCACAGTGAGAAGACGAAGGCTTCGGAACTCAGTTCCCTAGAACCTCTTCTCTCCCTGCATAGTCCGGCCCCATTGGTCCCCTCTGGTCTTGAAGGTCTTTATTGGAAAGAAACCGCAAGGCCAAGGCCAGACCTGCCTGCCTTTCATGCCCACCTCTGTGCAGCAGTGAGTGTGGACTCTGCCTCCCCTGTCCCCCAAACAGTGAGTCCCCACCAGCCCCTCCGGGGACACAGTGCCAGCTCTGCAGCCCTCCCATCCCTCTGTCCATTCTTCTGCAGGCAGCATGGGCACTGCGGCTGGAGGAAGGCTCCTGATCCACTGCTTTGGGGGAATCTCTGATTTAGCACTCCACAGGGAACCCAACAGAGATCCAAAGCTCAGTACTGATTCAGAGAAAGAACATTTCTGCTAAGCTTAGGGCCTCAGGGAGGACAGATAATTACCTAAAGTTGACAGAACAATCAATTTTCTGGGTCTGAAGTTTACAAACAAAATCCCTCTCCTTTGAAGGTAGATTAGCCATGGAAACACCTTCTACATTGCCTGCCTAAATGGTTTGTCTCTGCAATCAATCTCTCTATTCTTTAAAACAGAATTAGGATAATTTGCATAATTGTTTCTTGTCTCAGAGAAATCTTACGGGGAGGCTGTCTCCAGATAACCAGCAGCCTAGTCTCCAGGCTGGGTTGTTTCCCGAGGCCAAACCCACAGGCAGCCTTGCAGTAAGGCCCCAGGCTGTAGCGCCAAAGGCTCTAGGTCAGAGGCTCCACCTGGGGCTCCTGCGCACTCCCTGCAAGGGCGGCAGTGGGAGCCACGTCCATGAAAGCCTCTGGCTTAGGGACCTCAGAACTCCCACCTCTGATAAGTTAATGAAATGAGCCAAAGTTGGTAAAAATCTGTGAACAAACTGGCCTACAGTGGCTAAAACCAGAGAGAGAAAAATAATGTGATAAACCCCCAAAACCAGCCATCCTGGGAAGTTTCAAGAGACTGCTGGGCTCCCGACTCCTCCCCCGACTCCTGGAGCTGCCCAGGTGAGCAGACAGAATTTTGAGAGCTGGTACTGAGACTCTGCGCCTGGAGACAGACACTGGGCAGGAACCCTCAACTTTCCTGTCCGTTCTGCGCAGTGAGTCAGAAACAGATACTGCGGAGCAGCCAGCAAGCAGAGGGCTGCCTGTCTCAGAGGCAGGAGCCCCGAGGATGCCAGGTGGGGAGATCCTGGACTATGCCACCCCCAGGGAGGGCACAGGCACAGCAGGCCTCTCAGCAGGAGCTCAGGGGTGGAGTAGAGACCAGCGATTCCATAAGACTCCCCACTGCTCCCCATTCCCTAAGGCGCAGCAAAACGTCTCCGCTTCTATGAGGAGAGTCCAGACGTCCCCAGCTTCCCCTAGAGCGGACAGAAGGCCTGAGGCCCTGGGAAACCCACGTGCCCGCTGGAAGTGGGGAGTAAAAACACAGAAGGGACCCGTCTGGAAACAAAACCAGTCAAGAACCAGACTCACCACTGCTTCAGAAAATATGGGGAAATGCGAGCGTGAATTTCATAAAGCACAGTCAGCAAGCCACGAGGAGGGCCAGTGTCTGATGGACAGGGAGACTGCAGACCCCAGGAAGCAGCGGGAGAACAAGGATTCCCTCTATGATTTCCCACGGCTGATGCTCCTGACCTGGTTTCCCGTCACTGGTGCTCCTCCTGTGTTCCACACTGGACACTATCCTGCCAATCCGCCCCTTGCTGGCCTTCGGTGAGGTGGGACTCACCACACTCTGGCCTCTTTCTCCACCCCTCTTGCTACTGTCCATTTGCAAAGATCTCAGATGGCTGCACCATATGTTCTGACCAGAGAGAGACTGCAGCCACCTTTGCAAAGCTTATGACAGCGAGAGAAGTCACGCATGACTGACTCCATCTTGCCTCTAGCCTCACAGGCGGGCTGTCCTGCTCATGCTTGGGCATAGGCTAAACTAATCCCGGGAGAAATTTAGTTATAGAACAATAATAGTCCCTCCCTAAAACTAAAGCCCTCCTTCCTTGGGGACCAAAAACGAATGAAAGGCCACGTGATTAGGATTTCGGGAGGAGCCTGAACTCTGCTAAAATGTAGACATAGTTTCCATAATTCCTTATTGTTCAGAAGTCATATGGCTAGAAGTCACACAATTTGTGCCTTCTCCAATTGCTTCTGTAGATAACAACACATTGTAGAGCCTGAGATTGGTCTTTTCAACTGTTTTCCAGATTTTTGCATTCTGCCAACTGACCCTACCCAGACCCATGGCTCATGACTCAACTGGTCCTATGCACTCCCACCTCCCCATCCAGAGGCAGACTCAGGGAGAGGATCGTTTTGTACACCCTATGATTGCATCCCTAACCAATCGACAGCACCCACTCCCTACTCCTCTGCCCATAAAACAATCCTTGAAAAACCCGAACCTCCCATTCTTCTGGGAGACTGATTTGAGTAGCAGCTCCTTCTCCCATGTGGGCAGCTGCATCAATTAAACTGTTTCTTTAGTGCAGTACCACCGTCTCGGTGAATTGGTTTTGTCTGCACAGTGGGTGGGAAGAACCCATCGGGCAACTGCAAGACAGTTCAGCGTGCTTGCTCATCGTACTGGAAATAAAACCTATTTGTAGGGTCAAAGGGGCAAAGTTGTCCCATGTTATTCCCTTTTGGGGAGTCATCTATTGGGTGTTTCTAGCCTGCTGCAAGCTAGGATAAAGCAGAGGTCCTCGTGCATCTCCTCCAGGACCCCATACAAACACCTTGTCCTCCACGAAGAACCCTGGACCCGCAGCCCTCCTCGCCTGTGACCTTCCCAGTCACTTGATCCTCATCTCAGGGTGCTGCCAGCTGAATGTGCTGTGTTCACTTGCTGCACCACTCACCCCCGTGCACACACACTCCTGCAGATGACAGTTGCCAAGGCAGAGAGTGAACTTTTCTGATTTGATGTTCCCTTCAGGTTCGTGCCTTGACACGCCACACAAATACAGTGTGCAGACACCAGTAAAAACAGAGAAAGGGTGGGGACATAAAGGCCCAGACGTAAGAGTGGGTGAGGGTGCCCTCTGGTTCATTTCACTCTGCAGTCGACTCCCAAGGTGAACCTACTGAATTCTGCCTCAGAAGCCCTGGTTTCCTTGTCTCTGACACTGAATCCACAGTAGCCATGATCCACGTTTAGTGGATCACCAGTATTTTCAGGAATGTTAGTATCATTCTACAAAAAATATTTTTAAAATTGTTTTCTATAATCAGGAAATTTCAGGAAACCATGAGTAAAAATGATTGATTATTGCAAAACTTCTCTGAAGCTTTCACAAACAAATGTGTGCTCATCTCCAAGGCGAAAGTAAAGTAGGGAACCTACCCCAAATTTATGAGTCAGTTCAGTGCTTTTCAGTGATCAGATTGGTGTTCTGTCAAGTGCAATGTGGAAAAGGTAATACCGAGGGTCATTTAACTGGCATGTCCCGTGCAGTGCAGAAAAGGGAACATTCCAGGGTCATTTGCTCGGCAGCCTCCAAAGGCTGGCACAGTGTATCTTACTTCTCTTCTGTGTTTCTAGCACCTTCATTAGGCCTGAGACCTGGAAAAGGCCTAGGAGATCTTATTAACAGTGACGTAGGAATAGGAGTAATGAATTATGTTACAGTAATGGTTGGGTTTTGCATATTCTAAGCTGGGCTCAGGCAAAGGCTAATAGAAAGCGGCAAATATGGAGTATTTCCTGGTCTTAAGATGCCGGCAGCATGGAGCAGCCAGCTGACAGTCAAAGGTGACCAGGGAGTATTTGCCCCCAGACGCCTGCACTGGGAATGGTGAGGTCAGTGTCCTGTCCATCGAATGCCCAGGCATGAGGAAATGGGGCATAAAGCTGGTCATCCCCACCAAAGCCAGGGGAGACTTAATGGTTCTGAGGCTAAGCTTTGAGAAGGTCAGCAAATGGCAGAAGTGGTAGGGTTCCCCCACAGGCTTCACCTGGATGCACTCCTATATCCCTGAGGGCATTCCCTAGTAAACTGTTGTAAAGGAGCAGACACGGAGATGCAGAGCCTAGTGTGGGCGGATGGGTGATGGGGCGAGCTGTCCCCAACCTGAACAAGGAAGGCCAGACTGACTCCCTGGGTCTGCTGTGCTCGGAAGATGCGGCCCCTCAGCCCCTTGCTTGAACTCCTTTTGATGAGGCCGGCTGCCTCCCAAGAACAGGCTTTGGCAGCCTGAAAAAGCGTCCAGCACAGCCCTCAGACCACCCTCAGCCTTTCCCCAGACACTGGGCTGCAGTAGCTGAGATAAATGCAGAAGATCATTCATTAAACCTACAAAGCGAACAGTCTGATCCGGCTGCAAGAAGGCAATTTCACAGGGTGCTGTTTTCGGGAGGTAAGGGACTTACCTGAGCTGTCAGTGGGAAAAAAATGAGTCTCATTGAAGTTGAAATGGCACAATCAGAAGCACTGAGGTCCAGGGCTGGCCAGCCCATGCCATGGACGACATAAGGACTGTTGGAGAAGAGGAGGAGACGTGAGCAGTATGCAGCTTCCCACGCTGCCGCACACACTGCACGCATTGACTGGGTCCCTCGGTCCTCAGGCAGCCTCCAAGCCAGGCTTTGCCATTCCTGTTCCCATTTCACAGTTGAAGAAGTGAGGTTCAGAGCTGTGAAGTAAAGGGGCTGGGGTTCAAGCTGGGCTGCCAAATGTTGAGGTGCAGCCCCTGAGTACTTCATACAAGTCACCCACTGTGGGAAGAGCTGCCACGGGGCATCATCTGTAGCATCTGGAAGGAACACCAGTGATCCCACAGTCCCACAGTCATTTCCCCGAGATCTTAGGTCTCAAATGCCTTCGAAAATTCATTTTACATGGCTGTCTCCTCTGTTATATTTCGATCCCCAGGGCATGGTGTAAGTGCTAGTTGCCATTTCTAGCCTCAGCCTGCTTTATGTAGGCACTGAGCAAATGCTGAATGAATCATTGCACGTGTTCACTGAGCTTTTTTTGAGAACTCTGACTGGTTGAAGTATTTACTACTCAGTCTGGGAACTTGAAACAAAAAGCGACTAAATGACAGGGGCTTGGTCTGAGAGCATAGGTTGCATTGTGCTGGGGGAGGTCCCCTGTGCAGGGCACCATCCCTCACCCACTCACTCACTCATTCTTCCATTCACTGGACTCTGTCAACTGGGGGTTCCACGTGCCAGGCCCTGTGCAAGGTGCTGGGTGCACAGCAGTGAATGCTGACAATGGTCATAATAGTGCTTAGCACGTGCGATGCTCTAAGACTAACACACTTCACATCTAGGCACTCACAATAGTGCTTACCATGTGCGATGCTCTAAGACTAACACACTTCACATCTAGGCACTCACAATAGTGCTTAGCATGTGCGATGCTCTAAGACTAACACACTTCACATCTAGGCACTCTCAAACACGCGGCTGTACTCGTTCAATCCCCTTCACAGCCCCAAAGGCAGGCACCACGCTACCCATCTGACTGATCTGATGGCAGCAACTTGCTCAAGGTCACACACTAATGAATGCCTAACGAGCTGGGATTTCCTTCCTCGCAGGGCTCACACTCCTACAGAGAAAATAAACAAAAAGCATGAGAAATAAAAACTGGATATGAAGAAAATAAAACCGGGTGGGAGGACAGGCAATTGCAGAAAGGGAGGTGGGGGTGACAGGCAAACCAGGAACTGAGTCGTGGAAATGACCCTATAGTCCTGTGGGAGAGTGTACCTGAGCCCAGGCTGGAGGGCAAGGAGCTGGGTGTATCAAAGCAGTGAGTGGTCAGCCCCACAGACGTGAGGAGCAGGGATGGGAGAACTTGAGACAGGAGACCAGCAAGGGAAAGACAGGCCCGCACAGGAAGGCCCACATGTGGCTGGTGTCTCCGCCATGAACTAACTTCTGCCAGGCTTCCTTGATCACCCCACAAGCATCCCTGAGGCCAGAGCCACATCCAGAAACTTCACAGAGAGCTACACCCTTCACGCTGCTGTTTTAACTTAACAAGCTGTGGTGTGAAAGGGAACTCAGCAAAGCATTCAGGTAATTTCATTAACTTTCTCTCATCTTCTCAGCTGGGCATCTGCAGTTAATAACGTGCGTTTGAGGAAAGAAAAATAAAAGGCATCAAAGGCCAAGTTAGAGACAGGGCAGGGATGGGAGCTCTAGGACAGTGAGTTGTGTTTTTCTGACGTGTGCTCCAGCTGCTGTCAGCAGACTCTAGCCGTCCCCAGGCCCCGACTCAGGTGCCACCTGGTTGAGGACCTCCAGGGAGTCCGGCTGTGAATGAAAACCCACTGTGATAGGGGCATTCATCCCCTTTGCCACCCCCTCCTCACACACCTGCTTTGGGTTGGGGGCGTGACAGTCTCCCGCTGAGCCACAGCACTGCCCCATTTTGGGTGGGACAAGTTTGTTTCCATCTTGGAAGAATAGCCCACTCACCAAGGTGTTTGGCAGCTACATATAAACAGAACTTTCAATGAAAGGTTGGAATGCTCATCCTGTCCCATTCCATGTGTGATAGCGTCTGGAACCCTTTCCAGCAGGTCTATTCAACATCAGTACGGCAATCTGGGCAAAAGTCTCGGCTCTGCCCTCACCCGGGGCTGTGGGCACATCCGGGATGCTCAGAGGTGGGCAGGCAGGTGTCATCTCACAGGTGCAGATGTTGAGGCTCTGAGGACACTGTCACCACCCAGCCCACACACAATGGCGGAGGGAAGATCCTGGCCATTTGTGGCCCACCCAGTTTTCCACCTCCCTCTATTTTCCCTGCATCCCCCCCCTTCCTCTGCTCCTCTGAAGAGCATGGAGCCCCTTCCAAGTGTACAAGAGGTGCTGAGTGGGACCGTGGCTGAGAGAAGGCTGCCAGGCTGTGCCCTGTGGTGCAGTGGGCCTGGAGTGCGGGGAGGACTGCAGCGTCTGCAGGTAGGGGCACCTGCTGGGAGCGGGTCCTCTCCCATCTGACCCTCCCACCCCCACATCTAGTTCTTCTCTTGCCGCCAGGTTCTATTCATTGGTAAGGTCTGCCCCTTGCTGGAAGCCCTTCCTCAACTCCTGTCGTCCTCAGAAGGGTAACCCTAGAACTCCTGAGGGTGGCATTCAAGAACTTCCCAGCACCACAGATGCTCAAACTGTTTCCTCTCAGGGTCAAAACCACAATGCTGAAATATCATCTCACCCCAGTTGTGATGGCTTTCATCAAAAAGACAAAAAAATAATCAAGGGAACTCTTGACACTGTTGGTGGGAATGTAAACCAGTACAGCTACTGTGGAAAGCAGTGTGGAGGTTCCTCACAGAACTACAAACAGAACTGAGGTGGGAGGTGGGACTCAACTCCAGAGGTGGGGCTCGAACACCAGACCAGATTGAGGACTAGCTAAAACAGGGCTGGGGCGGAAGCAGCTTTCACCAGTGCCATGGAAGTTTATCATTGACATGGCAACACCGGGAGTTACCGCTCCTTTCCATGGAAATGACTCAATGACCCAAAAGTTACTATGCCTTCCTCAGAAATTTCTGCATAAACCATCCTTAATCCGTGTGAAATTAAAAGTGGATTAAACATGACTGCAAAACTGCCCCAAGCTGCTCTTCTCTTCTTACAGGGCAGAGAGGGTAGCCCTGCTCTGCAGGAACAGTCTCAGAGCCGTAACATTGCCTCTTTAATAAAGCTGTTTTTGGCCGAGCACAGTGGCTCGCGCCTGTAATCCCAGCACTTTGGGAGGCTGAGGTGGGCGGATCACGAGGTTGGAAATTCAAAACCAGCCTGGCCAAAATGTTGAAACCTTGTCTCTACTAAAAATACGAAAATTAGGCGGGCATGGTGGTGCGTGCCTGTAATCCCAGCTGCTCGGGAGGCTGAGGCAGGAGAATCGCTTCAACCCAGGAGGCAGAGGTTGCAGAGAGCCGAGATTGCTCCACTGCACTCCAGACTGGGTGACAGAGCAAGACCCCGTCTCTAAATAAATAAAGCTGTTTTCCTCTTCCTTTGGCTTGCCCTTGAATTCTTTCTTGGGCAAAGGCAAGAACCCTTGTGGACTAAACTCCACCTTGGGGCTCACCTGCCCCACATCAGAACTACCATAAGATCCAGCAATCCCACTCCTGCACGAAGAAAGCAGTCAGTATATCAAACCAATATCTGCAACCCCATGTTTATTCACAATAGTCAAGACGTGGAATCAACCTAGGTGTCCAACAGCAGATGACTGGATAAAAAACGTGGTATATACACACAGTGGAGTACTAGTCATCTGTAAAAAAAAATGAAGTCCTGTCATTCATGGCAAAACGGATGGAACCGGAGGACATTATGGTAAGTGAAATAAACCAGGAACATAAAGTTAAATACTGAATGTTTTCACTCATATGTGGAAACTTTAAAAAATGTTGATCTCATAGAAGTAAAAAGTAGAACAGAGGATATTAGAGGCTGGGAAGGGGAGGGAGAGGGGATGGATAGGGAGAGATTTTTTAAAGGATATGGAATTACAGCTGGATGGGAAAAATAAGTACTATGGTTCTTTGGCACTGTAGGGTGCTATAGTGAACTATAATTCATAGTTTCAAATAGCTAGGAGGAGAAATTATCGTGTTTGAGACGATAGATGTGTTCGCCACCCTGATCTAATCCTTGATTCATTCTATGTACTGCAGCATCCCTGTGAACCCCACGAATATGTGGCATATTGTATCACTTAAAAAAAATAATAAAAAGTAATTGAGAACCCTAATGAGTATTGTTTATCTATTAACATTTACCACGTTAAAGATGAAAATGGAGAACAATTTAAAATCTTAAGTGTATTAGTCTCTAGAGGGACAGGACTAATAGGATAGATGTGTATACGAAAGGGAGTTTATTAAGTAGTATTGACTCACACCATCACAAGGTGAAGTCCCACAGTAGGCTGCAAGCTGAGGAACAAGGAAGCCTGTCTGAGTCCCAAAACCTCAAAAGTAGGGAAGCCGACAGTGCAGCCTTCAGTCTGTGGCCAAAGGCCCGACAGCTCCTGGCAAACCACTGGTGTAAATCCAAGAGTCCAAAAGCTGAAGAACTTGGAGTCCGATATTCAAGGGCAGGAGGCATCCAGCATGGGAGAAAGATGAAGTCCGGAAGACTCAGCCAGTCTAGTCCTTCCACATTTCTCTGCCTGCTTTTATCCCGGCCAAGCTGGCAGCTGATGAGATGGTGCCCACCCAGATTGAGAGTGGGTCTGCCTCTCCCAGGTCCACTGACTCAAATGTGAATCTCCCTTGGCAACACTCTCAGGGACACACCCAGGAACAATACTCTGCATCCTTCAATCCAATCAAGTTGACACTCAATATTAACCATCACATTAAGTAATTAACTAATTAGTGAAAACTAATAATGAATCCATTATGCTAATGAACATCATGGATTATGTTATGTTCATAACATAACATGTTATGAAAATAACTATATTTTCTTTAGAAACTGGTGACAGGAGTAGCATTGTTTAGATATGTGAATGCTCCTGCTGCCTGGCTCATGGGAAACAAGTTTCCCATGTGGAATTCTGTATTCAGTCTGCAGTGACATCACATGTCAGCTGCCTCTGCACACTTGTGAGAGAATGGGAGTGGAAAAGGCACTCAACACTTCAGCCATACGAGGAAACCTGTTTGAACTAAGAGTCCCCTAAGAGGGGAGCCAGCATCACTTACAAATCTTTAAGTACTCTCAGTAGAAATCTTTAGTTCACATGATGCTTTACAAATACCTTATTCTAGTCTCCATATCATTTGTGGAAGGGAAAGTTTAGATTTTATTAATATTTTTAAAAATTTTATTATAGATATATTTATTATTAAATTTTAGTCAATTTTATTAATCTTTTGATCATGTGATTTTTTATGTATTTTGTGAAATCCATGAAATGTATTCAAAATACATTTTCTTATATTTTCATCTAAAGAGTCTTGCGATATTTATAAAGTTTCTCAGTCCACCTGAAAATAACCTCTGTGTGTCTTGAGGTAGAGATCTAAAGGTATCTTTTTTCCAAATGAAGAGCCAATTGCCCAAACGATTGGGCACTTTATTTATTTTCTAACAGACTAAGTTTCGACACAGAAGAGGGTCTTCTTTGGTGCTCTGTACTCTTTTCCATTGGTCTATTTGTCTCTTCTACCAAGATATCATGTGGCTGTAATTGCAACGGATTTATATGGTGTGTTTATATCTGGTATAATGCATCCTCAACTTACTTTTTCTCCTTTAACATTCTCTTGGCTATTCTTGTCCCGTATTGTTTTTGGAGTCAGCCAGTCAAGTTTTAAAAAACACGTAAACAGATGCATGTGAACGTGTCCCCATGGGTGTGTGCTTGGTGGGAACTGCGTCAAATTCATCACCTCACTTGGGGAGACGTGATCGCTTTACCATCATCTTTAAAAATATTCTTCACTGATATTTTTATTTTTTCATAAAGTTATTACACTTGTCTTACTTGATGTATTCCTAGGTAACTGATAACTTTTGTTGATGTCAAATGAAATTGTTTGCTTTTTATAATTATGAATTGGGTACTGCTGATAGTTTTGTTTACTGGTCTTGTGTCCAGTTGAACTCTCTTATTTGTTATGACCTTTTAAAATGTAGAATTTCCTAGTTTCAGTAAAGAATGATGGTTTCCTTTTATTCCTGACCCATTGTTCCACATTGAGTTCATTTTCTTGCATTATTGCAGAAGCCGGTAACTCTACCAGAGGTTGCACAGAAAGGGTGGAAGTGCATATCTTTGCCTTGCTCCTATCTCCCAAAGCGAGTTTCTGAAGCTTCACTCTCACATGTGATGCCTGCTTTTTCTAGTCTATGATTTAGATGCTGCTCTTGCATCAACTTAGCCGTGGATTTTTTTTTTTAATGAAGTCTCACTCTGTTGCCCAGCCTGGAGTGCAGTCGGGCGATCTTAGCTACTGCAGGCCTAAGTGCTCTTTATAAACCCCAAGTGCAGCAGGTGGGAGGAGACTCTGGCTATGCACAGAGTTTGCTGATGGGAGGACAGAGCCAGGAACTCTGTGTGTGTCAGTAAAATGTTGGGGTGACAGTCACCTGGGGGGAAATCTCTCCACCTCCATGGGCCTCAGTGTCCTCTCAGGTGGGAGGGTCAGTGGTCCCCGTGGCCTACTGCCACATTCATTGAAATGCTGCATGTCCAGAATATGCTATTTATTGGGAGGATAAAGGGAAAGAAATATACTTTGCGCATATTTCATACGGAAGACAATAATGATAATGCTTCAGTTAGTGCATTGGAGATGCCAGGTTGATTGTAAATGAAATTGTGCTGGGATCTCAGCTCTGCACCATAATTGCGCTAAGTCTTTTGAATAGAAATCACTTTATCAAAGTTGTGATTCAGCGAGGAGAGATTGCTAATGTTTTTTCAATGGAGTCTGTTGCTTTATCACATCATAGATTTTGTTACAAATGCATGCCAGGTGACCTATCAAGTCATAAGGCTGCAGTGACTCACCTGGCTGGTGTAGAGGAGTGTAATTCTGACACTGCCATCCCTGTGGTAAGGGAAAGGGAAACACTGAAAGGTTTGCTTCTCTGTGAACAGAGTGGCTGTGTCCAGGTTGCTGACCCCAGGGACGTGGGTTCCAGGGGACACAGTGAGCCAGGCTGTGGGGTTACACAGCATGTACCATGATGACGGGGGTTTCTTCCTCTTAGGACTCAACGGGCCCAGGGCCCTCTGGAAGCACACTCTGGAAGCTGTCCTTCTGCTCTGTAGAGGGGTAAAAAGTTGGTGAATCACCCCCCATCCCTCTAGTTCTTACTTGATTTCCATCCAACACTACAGATGGGGCCTCATTACACAGATGCAGAAACAGAGACCCTGAGAGAGGTCTGGCCAGGCTGAGGTCCACAGTGAGTTCGTGATAAGGTAGGACCAGAGCCTGGGTCTCAGGCTCATGGTGCTCTCTGTGACCCCACTAGGTCAATCCTCTGTAACCTGCTTTAAGGGAAACAGGGTGGGGCCACACTCCCCACAGCTCGGTCTGACCCTGTGGATCTGTGGCCTGAGAGCAGGACACATGCACCAGAAGAGGTGATCCGGAGCCTGTGGTCCATTCTGAGCCTGTGTCCCCCACCCCGCAGGCAGGGCCACTGCTTCCTGATTAAAGGAAAGGTGAGTTTCTTAGCACTCATTAACTCATGAAGTCAAAGGTAATCAAGACCAGATTGAACCTCCGTCCAATCGACTTAAACACTCTCATGTTTAAAAATCCATATGGGAAAAATAATGCAAGAACATAATTTTTTAAAAAGAATGTGCAAAAGTCGTGTAAAACTGCTAATTGTTCTTAATGTGAGCTGCAACTTTGGCCTCCCTGTGGCTGCTCCCTGACGGATGCTGAATGGCGGTGGGGCTCCTTGGAGCTCGCTGAGGGTTTCCGCCTGTATCCACTTTCCCTCCACTCACATCATTTTAAGAAGGGAAACTGCCCCCCATTCCCTGCCTCCCTGCTTCCTTTGTGGTCCTTGGGAAAAAGAAATTCCACGAAGAAACTAGTCTGTGCTGCTGGGGTTAGGACAGTGTTTTCCCTGGAGGAGGCCATACTGGAGGGAACACAGAGGCACTGGGGGCAGCTCACACCCTGCTCCAGTGTCCGGGTAATGGCCACAGGGTGAGCTTGGTTTTTCAAAATCTACCGAGCACTTTTCTGCAAGTACATGATACTTCAGTGAAGCATTATGAAATTATATTATCAGAAGCCAAATTTGGTTTGTTTCCATTGGGTTTTCAAGGTCTATTTTATTCCTATCCTTTCCTTTTTCTTGACATTTTCTCCTCTTCTTTAACTAAAAAAACCTCTATATGTTTGAAAGACTCTCAGGTCTTCAGGATAAAATGGGAATTGGTGCTTTAAGCTTTGTCCCTTCCTGCAGTGGGGCTCACAGTCCCCTTTCAGAGACCTGCTTGGTCAAGGGTAGTTATGGGAGTTTAGCGTCAGCTTGGGCAGCCTTCCCTGCTTCATGAGCTGACCCACTGGGGACAGGATCACATGAACACATGTCCTCATCTCTGACACCCTAACCCTTAAGCAGCAAGTGCAAAGGGAGGACGTCCTATGAAGTCTGGGCTGGCGCTGTCCTCAGGTGGGAGGCTCAGGTATGCTCACAGCTCCCGCTCCCGGTGCCTGGCAACTCAGACCATAGCTACTTCTCTAGGATTTTTGCGCCCAACTCACACTCTCTCCATCCAAGACTCAAACAGTATCCCTCCGCCTTATGCCCAGTCACCCTGTTGTCTTCTGCATCCAGCCTCCATTGTTCCTCCTGACCCAGACCCTGCTTCAGCCCAGGACCACCTGAAGCCTCCCGTCTGGGTGCCAGCACTTTCCTCCGTCATGATCGGCACTCCTGCTTTTTCTCTCATGACTCCCCTCCTGCCACTCCTCACCATCTAAAACAGTGTTCACTTCTGTTTTCTGTAGTGTCTGGCTGTCCCTTTTGTGTCTGAGCTCATGAGGGATATTGCATCCCTGTACCCAGGAGAGTGTCTGGCAGAGAGCAGGTGCTGAGCAAATAAGCAATACATGAGTAAGCAAGTGAGCCAGAGAGTACAGGCAGCACCCATATGCCACAGCTTCCCATGCGGCTCTACTAGGAATCACTCTGCTCCACGGCCAAGGCCTCCCCTCCCTGTGTTGGTGTCCCCAGCTCCATGGCCAAGGTGTTGCCTCCCTGTGTTGGTGTCCCCAGCTCCATGGCCAAGGTGTTCCTCCTGCTGAATGATTGTGAGATGCCTGAACACCATGTGGTTAATCCCAGAGGAAAGTTTCACTGTTGGAATCAAGGCCCTGGCAGGAACTCAGAAGGGGGGCTTTGTCAGCTGCCCTCATCTCCCTTTGGCGAGAGAGCACATTAAAGGCAGAGAGTCCATCCATGAGAGCAGCGCCGGGCGACACACGTAACTGCTAAATGAATGAGTGAACAATGAACAAACTCTGGAGGGAGAGTCCTTAGGGGTTGGCCCAGTCTCCGAATTGCCCTGTACTATGAGTGCTGGCCCCCAAGAGGGTTCTGCTGGGCCTTCTCGGACCTCCTGAGGCTCAGCAGCGCCGGATCATGACATCACCACTCATTCCCAGCTCTCCCTGGGATAGTCTCTCAAATGGTTAGTGCCAACAATCCTTGACTCCAGCTCTGTTTCTTGTGTAATTCAGAAGAAGCACAAACCCTTAAAGTATATCTGATTATTGTCCCCATTTTAACAGGAGGAAACAAGCACAGACAGGTTTAGTTACCTGTCCAGGAGCACACAGTGAGCATTGGCAGAGCCAACATATTTTTCCCCAGTCTGACTCCAGAGCTGGGCCTCCAGCCAGGGTGCCACACACACTGCGCAACATGGTGGGGACAAGGGTCTCTTGTGCAATGTGAGGATGGGTGGGGTGAGCCAGGCCCAACACACAGGCCACGTGGAGAGGCCCAATGTGAGGCCAGAAGCTGGGGCATCTCCAAGCAAGATCAGCCCCAGGCTCCATCCCTGTGCCTCCTGGTCTTCCCAGCCCTCCCCAGTCACGCAAGGCATGGGAAGGCTGTGAGTGACCATGGCAGGCTGGGTGCTGGGGGCCCAGGGCAGAGGTGGGGGCTGTACCTCCACACAGCCCCCATAGGCAGTGGCCTTGGAGATCTCTGCCTCAGCAGCGGCAGGGCTGTGTCCCTCCCTACACACCCACACTTCTCTCTGGGCACACAGTGACTGGGCAGGCAGAGGGTCTCTTCCTCTTGCTGGCCATTGCTGGTGTTTCCCCAGTGCCACTCCTCTCCAAGCCTCTCTGCCTGGGTTTCAGAAGGAAGGATGGTGTTACTGCAGTCTGGAGGCCCTTTGCCAAGGTCTTTCAGGACTCATAGGATCATCTTGGAGAAGAATAGTCTGTGCACACACAGCCACATGGAGGCCAGATGACCCTGGGTTCAAGAGATGCCTCTAGGGATGCATCAATCTCCAACGATTTCCCAGTCATTTCAGAGCCAAGATGAGAATCCAAATGCTTGTTTACTGCAGTGAACTTTCAGTTTAGTTTCTTATTAAATATAACTATGCATTATAGGCAACCCCATTCCCACACCAAAGCTGCAAGCATATTGCAAGTACCAGTTTATCTGTTGGGTAGGCATAGGTGTTTAGCAACATCATTTCAGAAGTGGAAGGAGTTTTCCCCACACTGTCCTGCAGGAAGCTTGGCGGAAGCCCAGATGCACTTCCTGGATGCTGCCCAGCATCATGGCAGGAAAACAGGTTCAGAGCCACAGGCTGAGGCCTGGGGGACTCCACAGACAACTAGGACAGCTCTGACGTTTGCTTCCCTCTCGCCCACCTGCTTTGCCTGCTTTGCAAAGATGGACAAAGAACAGCACTAACATGCGTGAAAATGAACCACACCCTGTGCTGGAGTCCCACTTAGCTGGTGGGGTCTACGGTGAGAGAATTGGCATGTATGTGTCCTGGGCCAGCAGCTGTCCTCAGGATGGACACTGAGCTCAGGTCCAGAGCAGCTAATTGATGTCAGCTCTGTGAGTTGCCTCTGACCAGCCAATCTGAGCAGCATGTTCATTAGAACATCTTTGCATTTGGTGGAACCAGAAGTGAGCTGATCTGCATATAGGCCAGCCTTTCTGCATGGGGCACAGCATATGTGCAGGCAGGCCAGCTTATGTACAAAGAGCCCACTATGTGTGCACGTGGAACAGTCACTCTGCAAATAGAGCAGATGTCCCCACATGGGCCACTGCTTAGACCAAGCTTCTCCAACCTGCAGTCTGCGGGCTGCCTGAAGCCAGACACAGCTTTGAATGGGACCCAACACAAAATCGTAACATTTCTTAAAACTATGAGAATTTCTTCACGAGTTTTTAGCTCATCATCAGCTGTCACTAGTGTTAATGTATTTTATGTGGCCAAAGACAATCTTCTTCCAGTGTGGCTTGGGGAAGCCGCAAGATTGGACACCCCTGATCTAGGTGCAAGATGCTGTTTTGGAAGATCGTGTTGTGATGATTACTTCAATCCCTGGCAGGGGGGACCTGAACGTGCTACTCCTCTCAGAGTCCCTGCCGTCTTCCTGGGGGTGGCACCGTCAGCTTGTTCTGTGGCCATCAGCGCTATCAGCCCAGTGCTTGGGCACCTGTAAGCCATCTCTCCTGTTCATTCCAGGCTGCCAGGGGGACAGAGGCTTGTGTTTTACGATGTACTGAGGGTTTATTTTAATTAGGTATGATAAGATGACAAACATGGAGACAGCTGTCCTGAAAGGAGAGTTTATTATTTAAGGTTCCCAAGAGGAGGGGGCATGGCATACTAGGCAAGGCCATGCGGGAAAGCACCAGCTCAGCCAGGAGGCAGCAGGAGTGAGGGGTGAGCAGGCCCAGAGCCTTTATCGTGGGAAGGAGCTGGGGAGGTGGGGTGATCAGCTGAGCATGCCTAGGACTGGACGTTTCAGCAATTTTGGAGGGCTCTGGGCTGCAGGTGTGGCCTCTAGTTGTCTGGTTCCTGGCCCTGGGTGATTTAGGGTAGGGAAATACTGGCCTGGGAGTGCAGGAGCCCATATAGGAGGTGGCTGGAGCCAAGGGCTTGGATTGGGCAGTTTGCACATGAAAGGCACACTCACCAGGGAGTCCCTAGGAATTAGCTACCCCTGGGAGAGGCAGTTCCTTCTCTGGTCAGTGAGGCCTCAGGATGTCAGAGCATCATAAAATACAGAAATTAACAAAAAATTATTAATACAACTTGGAGGAAGCATATGGGGTTTTGGGGATGCCATTCAGACCTCACACTGGTCCAAGCCTTCTGCCTTCCTGGGGCTTCTCCACCTCTCCACCAGGTGACAATGGGCAAAAGAGACTGGGCCATGGGGCACGCCTCTTCCCCCGCACCCCTGACCCCACCAGAAAACACCATTTGCCGTATGATCTCTGGGCAGTGGAGGTCGTACTGTGGGAGGGGCAGCTCTGTTCTTGGGCTCCTTCTACTGGGAGCCCTCAGGCTCAGAGCCCACATCCCTCCCACCTCCCATCTCCATACCTTCTCCTGTCATTATTTAAATAAGAGTATTATGCAAATGTAATGCAAAAATCGAGTTCAACAAATCTGTTCTTATCCACACAGGGGCAGCTAATTTATGGAGCTCAGACTGAGTCTAGGTTCCTTCTTTGGGTAATGCTGTTTCTGGAACCCCAAACAAAGTAACAGCAACTCCAAGATTTTCACAGAAGTTTCCTTTGATGACTCCAAGCTCCCCCAGAGCTGGTGGAAACTCAGACTCCTTGGCCAACGCTGCCATGGGAATAGAACCCACCAGAAGCCCCCTACACTCCACATGGGGAGAGGTGGGACCCATGCCCTACTGGCTAGAAAGTGGTCCATCCTGAGGGACCTGAGTCAACAAGGATGCCGGGGCTGAGCCGGGCCCTGACGGGCACCCGGGACCTCATGGGGGAGCATCTGAGCAGGGCTGGGATGAATGAGGAGACATCAACAAAGACGATGTTGAGAACAATTCCTGGGGAGAAAATTGTGGTCTCATTACCTCATTCGAAGTGGCCTGATCTCGAGGAAGCAGGGAGCAGAGAAACATAATTGGAACATCTCTGTGCATCAGGTTTTCATACTGACCGTGAAGCACTAAGTGGAAGCAAGCCTTGCGCTGGGAGGACAAGGCTCTCGGGGTTTCCTTGTGGATTTATTTGCTCAGCATGGGTGCCCTGTCAAGCTACCCAAGGGACAGAGCTTCCGGCTCAGGGACCACGGTTGGCTCAGCACAGGCAGCCTCTGGAGATGAGAGGGAACCAGTGGATGCCCTTCTATCCCTGCTGGCCATGAGGGGTGGCAGTGTCCCAGGTGGAGGTGCTTTATAAAGAGGTTGCTAGTTTTGCTTTTCTCTAAATTATTTTTCGAGGAGCTTTTCCATAAGCCCAGGCCCTGGGTTCACACCATCACTGGGGCAGAAGCCTCGTCCCTGCCGTGTCTGATGGGGTCTTTACACCTTCCTCGGTCACTGATGCCAGGTGCTATTGTTCCTGCTCAGCCAATGTCTGCACTGAGTCCCAAGCCTCATTCCATGGGCAGTGGCTCTGTCTCCAGTTGGGGCACATAGAGGCCAAGTCCCAGGGCAGGGCCCGCGGTGGGCCTGGTCTTACTGGTGGTGAGTCAGCTGGGCCGGCTGAGAGAGAAGAAAGTGAGCGGAGCCAGGAGCCAGACAGGTGCAGGATGGGCAGGAGCCAGGGTGGCCTCCTCAGGTGGAGATCTTGAGGGCCATTTCTCACGCCACATCCCTCTACAAATCTGCCCACGGCTCCCGATAGCCATGCTCTCCAGGACCTGCCCTTTCAAACTCCAGGGCGAGCTCCAGATGTCACCACACTGACCATCTAAAGGGAGCTTGGTTAGCAGTGAATAAGTGCCCGTAACCCTGTGGGCTCAGGAGACCCCCATGTGGCTTTCCTGCTCCCTTGTGGGTCGGCACCAATCTGCTTCCCGTGTCCCTCCTCACCTCCCAGGCCCCTGGCCCTGGACAGGATAGGTACAGGCATTTCCTCTTTTCTGCGTGACTCACTTCACAGAGAGGGGCCTCCCCCATGTGCCTGGCCCCACTGCCAACCCGCCAGGGGCCGGCCTTGGAGTATGAGGGAATGTGCTTTGCTGCCATTTCTGAACCTGAGGGAGCTTATCTTTCTTCTGAGAGCCCAGTTCTAGATAGGCGAGCTCCTGTATACTTTACTGCCATTTGTTCAAGCTCTAATTATGGAAGAGACCTTTAGTGAAAAGAGCTTGGTGCTGAGGTGTAATTCTCTGAGCACGCTGGGCCTGAGAGCAGCCTTGCAATGACAGGGTTTTCTGGCTTGAAGAAGCCGTCCCTGAGTCCTTTCCATTGGTCTTGGAAGGGAAGAGTCTGTGTCTCGGTGACGGAGGGTGTCTTTGTGGATAAATGAGGCCCCTTTGTGCATGGCCTGCCCAGCAGAGGCCACAGGCCGAAGACATGCAGATCTTGGACACCTTCCATCCCTGGGGTCAGGCTGGGACCAGAGGAGATGCCGAGGCCAAGACTAAAGCCCCCCAAAGGTCTTCTGGGCAACTCCCTATTCAAGGCTAAAAGTCTCCCTGTGATCCCTCCCAGAGGGCTCTGCCCGCACCCCCAGGGCCAGGCACAGCCCCCACACTCTCCTCCTCCCCACACCAGTTCCTCTGCCACCCTCACGGGACCCGACCACTCCCTGCAGCTTGGGGAGTCCAAAGCACCCCCTTCCCTGGGTGACAGGAGGGGACCCTGAGCCAGGGCCCTCTAACAGCCATCCCGGGGCCTGGGGTCTGTAGAGGGGTCACATCCTCGCTCCTTCCTTTCTGCATTCCCACTTCTACGAGGAAAGGGGTGGAGACCCTTCCAGGTCTCCAGGTCTACCTCCCCACAACCTTGGAGGGGCATCCTGGGGGGAGATTATGAATAGGATGGGACGCTGCTGTCTTTGTGGAAGCCCAGCCTCCTCCTCAAAGACCCTATGATCCCGTGTCTGACTTGTACGTGTCCATGTCCCCTTCCCCACCAGGCTGTGCACTCCTTGAGGGTAGGGGTCTCCCCTCCAGCTCCTTTCTGGGACCCAGAGCTCACTTCAGGGCTCAGCACGAAGTAGATGGCCTGAGATAAGCAGACAAGTAGATGGCACTGCTGCCAGGCCCACGGGCATCACAGGCTGCCCACATGCTCCACGAAACACACAGGCACTGATGTGATGGCACAGCACCACCAGGGTCTTTCAGGAGGGAACTCAGAGTGCTGAACTGTCCCATGCACACAGTCGTGAGGAAAGAGCCGGGCCTGCTCAGCTTGTCCTACATGTGCAGAGAACACAGTGATCACAGCCCTGGCAGTGCCCACCTGCAGTCAGCCTGGGAGAAGGGGGGCCTTGTCCTCGATGACAGTGGTTCATGTGCACTGGCTGTTTCTGGAGTTAGCAGAAACAAATCCATTCTTTAAGTAACAAACAGAGGCACCTCTGCTGCTTGACACAGAGCAATGCTAGGTGTTGGGTAGTCAGTGGCCAGGACCTGGGTCTGGGGACAGCGGTGCCCAGTCTAAGACAGAGGCCAGGCTGGCCATATCAGTGAGCAGCAGAAGGCCCCCCAGAAAGCTGTCTCTGGTCCGGCGGCGAGGAGCTCCCACAGGTAGGAGCCACCAGGTGCAGTGACTGGGTGCTCTGCTCTCCAGCCTGTGTCAGATCCAAGGGGCACTTTGCAAACTCTCCGAGGCCAGGAGGCCATGCATCCTCTTTACCTCCTGCTCTGGCCATGACTTCCATCATCCCTGATCTGACCCTCACCACTATCAGGCACCCTGAAAGGGAGCGCGTTCGTGGATGGTAAATGCTAGCCCCATGGGCAGGGGCTTCCTGGCCTGTGCCATGTGACCCTCCCTGCCACAGCTGCCTGGATCTGACCCAGCTCTGCCCATCAGAGCCCTGGGCCAGGATTTTGGACTGGGGGAGCAGGTCATCAGTCACACCCTTGGCAGGACCTGTCCTGGGAGCCATCTGCGTGTGGGGAGCTGCCTCATGCCCCTGTGAACACAAAAGGGCATCATGGAGTACAACGGTGAGCACTGGGGCTACCCTGGGGGCTGGGCTCAGTCCTGAGGTCAGGCCCAACCTAAGCTGGGCAGCCTGGTGTCGGCTGCAAGAACCCTCTTCACCTTCCTCATTCCTACAAGCCTTCCTCATTCCTACAAGCCTTCCTCATTCCTACAAGCCTTCCTGGTGTAGGCCATTGGGTGGGATGAGGTAAAAAAACACAGGCCCCGTTCTCTCCCTCTGCTGATCCACACATGGACATGTGTACACCCAGGCCTCCCTGCTCACAACCATGGCCAGGAAGGCAGGCTCTGGCCAGGGCTCTGAGATGCCAGGAGGGTGTAGAGAAGACGGGTGGCCCTTTGCCCCTGCAGTCAGGCAGCACCTGCCCATCCCAAATGCTGCAGCCAGCTGGTTCCAGTGTCTGTTACTCAGCTAGCGCGTTTGCCAGTGCTCTTCAGTGTCACCATCCTGGCAGCCTCTGTCACTGAGAACAGTTTAACACAGGAGAAAGAAGTTGCAGGGCCCTGCCCCGGGAGAGGTCTGCCTTCCCTGCCAGCTTTACCCAGCGCAGCCGTGGGAACTGCAGGAACCAGGCTCCCAGGGGGAGGCAGACCGACCGACCACTGCTCCCCGGGGAAGAGCTGCTTTCTAGCATTTCCTCCCTTCTCCTGCAGCCCTCTCTTACCTTCCTGGGGCAGGGAAGGGATGCTGATGTGCTGAGATGGGGTTTTCTGCCCGTTAGAATTGCTGGGGAAAACAACTTACTGTTTTAGCAAGGAAACAACATGCTCCATGGCAGCAGATTGTGTTTTCAGGTGCTCCTGAAAGATATCAGTCTGTTATAAAATAATCAGGCCAGTGCTCAGGACCCATCACTAAGGAATAAACCAGCAGCTCTCCACGAGGGGGCGCACCTAGCTTTCCCTTTCGCCTCCAGAAGCTGAGGCATCTTGCTGGCTTGAGGCAGCCAGGCACCAGGTGGGAGCTGCAGGGCAGGGGCAGGCCCGGGGGCCTGATTATCGTGGGAGGAGAAATGCATAGTATGTTCGTCCCCCCAGAGTGACACTGGAGAAAAGAAGCCCCAGGTGTCTCCCTTGCCCCTCTATTCCCCACCAGCCCAGCTGCCCCGGCAGAGGGACAAAGGCCTGGTGATGTCTCTGTCCTGGGGACAGTGAGTGACGGGCAGGGGGCCCAGCGGGTTTGTCACCACTGGGATCAGACACATGCAGACTCCCAGGCATCCAATAATAAGTCTCATGACCAGCAGGGTGTAAGGGGTGTTGGGTGTGTGTTTCTGTGCTTGTGTGTGTGAATTCCAAGGATCTTTCTTAAATTCTGGACATCTAGGGGCCAGGGCTGTCACTTTCCACCATTTCTGAGAGCACAGACATGTGCACTCCCCCCTCCTCTCAGCCCCCCTCCTCTCTTCTTCTTGCTCAGTGCTCCATGATCCTGGTCCCTTCAGTTCAGGCCTGGAGGAGTCGCCCCTCCTGGAGCTGCTGAAGGGTGGGGAGGCAGCTCTCTGGGCAGAGGAGCAGGCAGCAAGGGTGCTCTCCCCTGCAGGCTGTTCTGAGGGGTGGATTCTTCTTGCTGCTTCTTGGGAGACTGCATGCCCAAGGAAGCACAGTCATGCGAGCCTCACGTGACTCGTCTGAAGTCACAGCCAGCTCTGTAAACTGCTCCGTTGTCGTGAGGCTCTGTCCTTGCTTTGTCCCCACCACTCTGAGCCTGTACGTCCTGCATGGTGCATACAGCTCAGCCTCACTTGGGCCCCACTTTCCAGAGAAGCCAGGAGCAGACATTCCTCTCAGAGCTCTCAGTGCCCGGTGGGGCAGGGCCCTTTAATCATGCCATGAAAGACAGCAAGGACGTGAGTCTCTGCTTAGTTACTATCTGGGTCTCTGTGGTCCAGCTGGGGAAGGGGTGGAGGCGGCATGTTCCCTGCTGTGGCCAAACAAGGCCGCTGGATCCCGGGTGCTGGCCTGCCAGGTGCTGTGGGGTCTGCCCCGTGCATCTCCTGCAGAGGCGCTCACCAGGCCCCACTGGACCGGGGCTAAGGCTGAGCTTTAATTCGTTTGTATAAAAGTAGATTTCAGGTGTACTAACTGAACAAGACGATGCTTTTAAAAATCAAGAGTGGCAACAAAAGAGCAAGGAGCTACACCCCAAGGTCCGACCTGAACACCTCCCAGTAAGTGACAGCAACACAGGAGACTTAAGGGCAGGAATTCAACGGACACGTCCTTTAGCCAAGATGTGGCATTTCTGTCTGTAATATGAACACATCCTTATATGATGGGGGTTAGTAAACATACCCCATTCCTCAGGTGGGGACAGCGACATGCTTGCAGGAGGATTTTCCTATTACGGGGCTGAGACCAGTGAGGCAATGATCTTGGTAGCTGCTGTTAGTCACCATCTGGGCAAGCAGCTAATACAGTGTGCAGTGTTACCCCTCAGCTCTGGGGTTCTTTGAGCCCCGCAGGGGTGACCTTGCTGACCCTCTCTGATTGGGGCCAGGCTGTGGGTGTTCCCGGCCACCAGCGCTGCCGGGGGACCCTGGAGAGCAGCTTTCCCAACTGTGTCATCATAGAGAAAAGGAAGCCGAGGCCACTGTCCACAGCCGGGGGCACACTCAGGCGAGAATTCTAATTCTTTGAGCCTTTCCCCGCACTCTGGTCCTGAACCAACCTCAGTTTCTCTCCCTGCTGTGCTGGTGCCCTGAGACAGGTCTCTGCTGCATTGAGTCATAAGTGCTTCTGAGCACAGAGAGGACTTCCAAGCACTGTGCAGAATCACCAGCAACTTTCAGAAAACAGACAAATTCCTGGGGAAGCAGCATCATTCATGCCCTGTGGTTGAGGGAGGCCAGGGGCCATCCAAGGGGCTGGGGAGACTCGGGGATCCAGGCCCAGACAGAGCCTGTTCCCAGATAAGAACCATGGGTGGCACCCTTCACTCTCTCCTCCCATGGAAACTGCATCCAAAGCAAGAAACTCCCATTTGAGACCACACTGAACAAGAAAGGGCCATTACATTTTTTTCTGAAATGGCCCCTGGAGAAAGAAGGGAAGCAAATTGCACAAGTGGGCATCCATCTCCTTCTACCCGGCCACAGTCACCGTGGTGCTCGGCCAGGCTCCTGGTGACGTGAGGCAAATATCTCTGTTGGCAAACAAGCCCACACACTCCCTCCATTGCAGACGGTCACCCAGAGCTGGGAGGAGCACTAGGGCCCTGAGTCCAGCCTCTACAGGCACAATGAGTATCATTTAACATCTCTGACTACGTCTCCTCTTCTCTCCAAGATGCACTCTAACACTTGGTCAAATTAACAGTAAACAGCGTCTTCCAAGCTGAAAACAAATGCATCTCACTTGACATTCCGCTTCAGCACCATCCCTCACCTCAGCTGTGTGGAGGCTGGACTCTTCAGGCAGCAGTGCCTCTCAGAAGACAGCGAAGGCAGTGGCCAGCCCCTCTCCTGCCTGTGCACTTGGGGAATCTGCCAGTTGTGAGCTCGCCTGGCCACAGAAGCCGCCTTCCTCTGCACTGACCACAGTAGAGCGCGGGATCTCCTGGGATGGGCATTTCTTGTTTCCTGGGAGGTCATGGGGCATGAGCTACACTGAGCAGTGGAGGGCCGGTGGGCTGAAGCCCTGCTCTTGATTTCACACACCTCTTCCAAGACTTTCAAAGTGCTCCTTTCTTTTCTTTTTTTAGTTTTTTTTGGGGGGTGGGGGACAGGGTCTCGGTATGTTGCCCAGGCCTCAAGCAGTCCTCGGCCTCAGTGTCCTGGGTAGCTGGGATTACAGACTGCAGTCATGTGACCAGCTCAAAGTACCCCCTTTCTGTCCCTACCATGTTTCCAATGACAAACCAGGCAACTGGAGCAGGTTCCGACAGGTGCCAGATGTGAGGTCCGTGCTGTGCCCCCTCCTAGTGGATGATGCCCCTGGCCCGGAGCCATTTGCCTGCCAGCAGACAAGCACCTAACAGCAAGGGGCAGTTCTGGTGTTCAAAGAGTCTGTTTGTGTCCTAGCCTTAGCTCCTCCCAAAGGAGATCTCGAGGCAATTTTAGGGGTGCCAGGAGTTTATTCAGGGGGTAGCTCTGTGAGTGGGTACAGAGAGTGGGGAGGGAGGAAATCTGATCAGCTGTGCACTAAGAGCACGTCTCTGCTGAGGGCAGCTGGGCTCTAGCCCGGGGACCCCTGAGGAGCCGTGGGGTCATTCTCACCACTGTTGTGTGACGGGGGGAGCTTGAGGACTCATCCACCAAGCTCGTCCTACACTGTTTGTGGCCTCCTCCTGGGATCAACTCCCCAGCACATCCGACACATCTGGCCCATCCCACGGAGACACCAGCAAGCTCCCTCCTGGGACGTAGGAGCAGGGGCCTGTGCCTGGGCAGAGAGGGGGACAGGGACACTGGTAGCACCTGCCAGCAGATGTATCCATCAGGCACCACGGCCCCAGGCCGGCAGAAGTATTCATCACACATCACAGCCCCAGGCCAGGGCCCGCTAACTACTTCTCTGGTGCTCAGCCGAACAGTGCCCCATGGGGAGGAAAAATGCCAGGCACACTGTGCTGAGAGCTGGCACCCCACAACTGTGTGGGTACAGAGTAGGGCGGGAGGAGTACCCACTCACGAGGGGACCTCTAGGGTCGTCGTGACCGTCTGCGGCTCTTCCTTCCTCCTCCATTTTAGAGCCTCCCCGCACATGAGAACCCACCATCTTCCCTTTCCAGTTGTGCCTGTGGGAGGGAGGAAGGGAGGTGCAGCATCAGGGCCACCTCTCAGCGTGGGGCACATATGATGCTCCCTTTGCACGGTTCTCCCTCACTACTGGTCCATCAGATGACCGTTGGATTCCTCAGCCGGGGCGCCCATCGTGTGTGTGATGAAGGCAACACAGGGACTGGCTCTCGGCCTTCCCTCCTCAGTGGGTGAAAGTCCACGGGGGTGGAGTGGGGCTGCCATGGCACAAGCCTCTCGCTATGTCTTTGTTCTTGAAATCTGCACCCACTTGTCACTCAGCAGCTGGGGCTGGGATGGACAGACCTGGCAGAAATGCTCAGCATTGGGAGAAATGAGCAGAGGTGCATGGAGACAGAGGGAGAGACATGCTCCAGAGGTGCAGTATCCTCCCAGCAGAAGGGAAAGGATGAGCACCTACCTACCAAATCCTAGCTCTGCTGAGACAGCCACAAAATTTACAAAGATTTATCTGATCTAATTTCCATCTGGTTTTCAGTTGAGGTGTCGGTAAAGTTCTTTTAGGCAGGTCACTCACGGCAAAGTGGCTAAGTGGGCACTAAAGTAATATCAGAACTTTTGTTTTGATTTTTTCGTTTTTTTTTTTGGACAGCACTGATCATTCCATGAGTTTATGTTTTCAGCAAAGGGCAGCTATTATTCAGCTTGCTCAGTACGCACCTTGTCCCATCCTTTCTGGAGCCGACGATACCTTTCTTTTTCAGGGAACATCCTCCGAGCCCCACACTGGCCTCAACCAGAGAAAGTGCTCTGCTACCCTCTCCAAGGACAATTGGTTCTTGGGAGGGTCTGCCCCACACTGGGCCAGCCACAAAGCTTCCTTGAGAATTTCTGAATTAGAACCAACAGCCAAGGCTCATCCACCCCTGGGGTGAACAGTACACATCACAGACCAGGAGCCAGAGGACTGGTTGATTTAAAACAGCAACAAAACTGCATCTGGACCAGCAGCTGCAACTAGAGTGACCCTCGGTTAAGTTTATGATAATCCTCAGTCCTTCTCCAAGAGCTGTGTCCCTTCTGTGCAGGCCGAGTAGGTGAGCTGTACGGAGATGTGGTAGCAATCCCACCCCTGCCTCCTCAAGTCTGTGATGGTGGCCCTCATCTCTGCAATCCTCCAGGGATATGGTATTGCGTTTAGTTTGCTATTTTCATAGGAAGACGCAGTTCCAGCAGCCTCTGGCTGGCCTTTCTGACCATAACAGCCCTCGCTCTGCGGCCCGGAGAGCCAATGTGAGGATTTTGCCCCTTGTTGAATATGTCAATTCAAGTTATGAATTTGGAAACTGGGGAAATAACCATAGGGTGGACGCAGTGGACCCCCCTATGCATCAAACCTGAGCCAACACTCTGCTGACCCAAAAGCCCCCACCTGACTGTGAACCACAGTGACATTTGGGGTTTCCAGGAGTTGGTGTCACTTCAGAGCCAGTGTCCAGTAACGCTTGGAGAGTCTGATCAGTTCCCTTCCACAATGGAGACAGCGGCCGCAGCGTCTTCAGGGAAGGCTGGGAGGAAGGTGAAGCCTCTATGGTTTCACCAGGTGGCAGTGTGGTGGGCCCTTCCTCCTGGAGCTCTGGGTCTGTAAACTGGTTTAAGTCTGAGAATTGAGATGCTGTGACTCTCTATTGTGGTGACACGAGTCAAACTTCTGTTCCTCAGGCCTACAGCGTGGATCTGTGGCTGATACATTGGGCAAAACGTTCCTGTTAAAACAGGTCGGAGAATGCCAGCTTTCTGCTCCAAACGTCCAGGAACTTCTCCATGCCTCCAAGTGGGCTGCAAGGCCCCGCCGGCCCTGCCCCATTCCCTGTCAATTCCGTCTTCCACAGCTCATGGTTCTCACTGGCCTCCCTGCTCCTGGAATGATCCGGGTATGCTCCCTCTTCTCCCAGGCCCAGCTCGCCTGTCTCAGTCTCTGTGCGGGTGACAACCTCTTGGGAAGACCTTCCCTGGCCATACCTTTGAACTTGCTTCCTGCTTTCACATTCTCTACCGCTTTTCTGCTCTGCTTTTCTTCAAAGCCCTTATCATTGCCTTGCACACCGCATGTTTTAATTATTCAGTTATTTATTGCCTGTCTCCTGCCGCTAACATTTTAGTCTCCATTGTGTAGGACATTTCCTGGCAAACACTCAGAATTTTTGTGTTATGATTGAAGGAATAACATCAGCAATGCTGTTCTTTCCCTCAATTACTATGTTTTGAGCTTGTGGCAATCTATAGAAGTTAGTTAATGGGCCTTACAATCCTGATTTGAAGAAAAGGGAGTGATGAAAAGGATGGACAAGGTGTCATATATCAACACGGCCAAGCGCCGACGCTGCCTCCTCCTTCCCCAGGTCACGAGGAAGAAGTCAGAGAGGCTGCTGTTCGTTGACCCATGTGCTTCCTTGGGAGCTTGAGAAGCTGCTCCCCCTGGTGCTGCCCCTGGGTGCTGCTTACCGGGAAACTCATGGCATCCGAGATGCTCCGCTGCACTGGGTCTGTCCTGGATCCTTCCTGCAGGTCAGATCCATGTAAGGAATGCTGGAGGGCATTGCAGTCTGGCAGGAGCTCACTGTGGGGAAGGAGAGGCTGGGCTGGATTCCGAGGCTGAGTTGTCAGGCTCTGCAGCCCTCCTGGTGCTCAGTTATCATGCTCACTACCTCTCAAAGGCATCTCTTCTCTACGTGGACATTTGTCTGTCACAGCTGCAAGATTCTGACAATAAACTTGCTCTCCAAATTCCTAAAAGAATTGGTTGCTCCAGTTTAGCCAGCTAAGACTTTCTTGGATAATGGCATAATCTAGAAGGATATTCAGCAAACTGTTTAAACTGGAAATTATTGATTCTATGGTGAGTCAGGAAAAACCACATTCAATGCACATTCACAATATTCAACGGCAGCGCTGGGCCTTGATGCTCCAGGGCAGTGCAGGGATTAGAGATCTGAGAGGTTTCATGATGCTTCTCAGGGGAATTCACGGGTTCTGGGTTCTTCCAAGGAAGTTCCCTCCATGCTAGCCACCACCTTTTCTCTGCTGGGGAAACAGTGGTCCAGGGGACCCTCAACTGCAGGGAAACTATTGAACCTCCCAATGTCACTGCATCTCCTCTGGGTCTTCTTTAATTCCTTCTTTCCCCTAGAAAACACCTTCTGACACACTCATGCTCTGCCTGTCTGTCCCCTGCTGCGGCCAGACAGCGAGCAGGAAAGAAATCCAGTGTCTGGACTGTTTGCTGGTCTGCAGAACCTGTTCTCTCCCAGTATCTGTTTTCCAATGCAGATTTTCACAGTCCCCTAAAGAAACTTAAAATTCCATTCCCAGAATGACTTCCTTTCCTGATACCCAGGAGGTGAACATCACAGCCCATAATTCTGCAGTTCAGATTTGTGTTATCTCAGGACTTAGTGCAACTTTGCATTTGGCAGAGGTCTTTCTCTTTTGTAGCCCTTGTTACCAACCTCATTACTTGTTAGAGTCTGCCTCATGCCTGTCTCCTCAGCAGATGAGAGACCTTGAGGCCTGGGAAGATCCTGCCTTCCTCGGCTCTGTATTCCTAGGTAGTGCATTGCCTAGTGGATGGTTAATTTTAGGTGTCAACTTGACTAGGCTGAGGGAAACCCAGATAGCTGATAAAACATGCTTTCTAAGTGCATCTGAGAGGCGTTTCCAGAAGAGATCAGCATTTGAATCAGGGGACTGAGTAGGGAAAATCCACGCTCCCCAAAGTGCTGAGGGCCCAGATAGAACAAAAAGGCAGAGGAAGGGTGAATTCTTTCCTTATTCTGGATCTGAGACCTACATCTTCTCCTGCCCCCAAACATCAGAACTCGAGGTTCCCAGGCCTTCGGACTCCAGGACGTACACCAGCAACTTCCCTGGTTCTCCAGCTTGTAGATGGCAGCAGGACTTCTCATCCTCCGTAATCACATGAGCCAAGTCACATGAAAAATCCCTGCTCATCCCTCTCTCTGTGTACATCCTATTGGTTCTGTTTCTATGGAGAACTCTAATACAAATGGCACAGACTAGCTGCCCAACAAGTGTTTTATTTCTGAGTGACTGAGATGTTTGAGTAGCTTCCAAGCTTACATACCTGTGTTTCCATTAAAGCCATTGTTTAGGAGGCCGATGGCAACAAAAGGTTGAAACATGGCATAATCAGGGGCTGTTGATCTGAGTTATACCATGATGTGTTTAAATTTGTGCTATGATAGGGATTTATTGCAAGAAGTTAGGAATGCCGGCCTCTAAAAGCTGGAAAAGTGTAATTTGTTGGGGAGGCCTGGGAGCCCCCGTCTCACACACAGGAGGGAAGACACAACAGGAAGCATTCGTGACGATGAACGAGATGTTGTTCCTGCCAGACGCAGGTCCTTGCCTTGTGTGTGTATAACCTCATTTCATTCGATAGCAACTCAGGAGGAGGAAATCATTATTCACTGTATTCTTCTACGTACAGAAGCTGAGGCTTGAACGTGAAAATGACACAGCTGTTCATGGTCTTGCTGGCATTGGAGCCAGGAGAGAAAAATCCCTTGGTAAAATCTCCCAGCTGAATGGGGAAATGGGAATACATCCCGCATGGCCCAAAGAGACAATGGCTGGAAGTGGTCACAGTCCTCGAGGGGGAGCTGTGTGGTGGCCAGGCTGTGGTGGTGAAGACGCAGCGGCGTGGGAGGTGGGGGTCGCTGGGGATGCTGGCTGGAATGTTTCTGTTAATAGCTGGAGCTCTACAGCCTGTCCTGGAAGAGGGACGGGGGCCTGGTCCTGGGAGGGTTTGTAAACCAGCATGAGCACATGTCAGGGTGGAGCTCTGACATCAGGACCCTGGCATGACTACGACAGACATCACACGAGTGGGTCAAGTGGACCAAGCCTCCCCATGGTACAGCTGCTCAACTATGTAGGGGGAGCTGTGGTGAACACACAGGACTCGCTTAGAAAGATCCCGAGAGAGAATCCACCCACAGAAAACCTGGAGAGCATTTTGAAACTTCCTATAGGAAATCCAGGAGAAAAGGAGTCCTATTGAGTGATGGGTGGGGGTGCAGGTCAGGGGCCGCATCGGAAGGCAGTCGTCTGAGGGGATGCACAGATTCACGATGGAGGTGCTGAGGCAGCCACAGGAGGTGGTGGGTGGGGCCATGGGGATTGGGTGGGGAATCTAGAGCTGGGACACTCTGGTTTTGACGGAACGAGCATCGTCTTAGGAGGCAAAGACACAGATTCGAGTCCAGGCCCGGAGCACCCTTCAATCACCATTAAGCCCTCTGAGTTTCTGCATCTGTGAAACGAGCATAATGAATCCCACCCCACAGGGGCAGGGGCAGGGGCAGGACACTGTGAGATTGTAAGGGTGGGTGTCCCTCTTCGCATGGAGTCAGCAGCCGGCTGGGCTGAGGGAGGTGTTTCTGTCCTTAGGTGTCACAGGCTGGCTCTTGTGCGTCCTTCCTTCCACTTGTCCCCACCTGCACCCACACAGAGAATACACTACCTCTATCGAACGCTTGCAAGGGGCCACTGTTCTCAGCGTTTCACCTGTCAACCTCACTTAAGCCTTAAACTGCCTGTGATGAGGTTCTGATAGTGTCTCCCTTGCCCTGCTGGAAGGCCCAGTGCTGAAGGACGACTGGGCACCCCGGCTCTTGGGACGGTCAGAGGCTTTCACCTGGACAGGGCAGACTCCCTCCTCTCCCTGGGCCTTCTGGTGCCCTGAGTCCCTACTGCTCTCTGCCACAGACTCGGGAGGGAGCATGAGCTGCATCCAACAGGCCGCAGCAGGTCCCGGCCTCTCAGCACCCAAGACCAGACAGAGGCAGTGCCTTGGCTGCAGTAAAGGCCTAGCGACCCGGGTGGGCATTAGAGGTCATGCCGCTGCTTGTCTTTACCATTCTACCCGGTGTCCTGCGAGGACTTGGTCCTCAGGTGGGTCACAAGTCTCCAGTCCATTAATTAACTGGTCGGAAGTGAGTCCCGGTCCATCCCTGTGACGAGCAGGGGGACTGGCACCTCATTTCCTCATGGACTCATGGCCCTACACAACGACACGCCTGGCCTTCCTGGACCCATGCACTCACTCCAGAAGGACGTTTGCTTTGAGCTCACCTGGTGGACGGGATGCCCCTGAACATCTAACCATCTGTTGACATTTCCACCATCAGAAAGTTCCTCTAGGCAGCGCCTGACCAGCGCTCCAAAGAGGTGCAGAATCTCTGAGAAATTATGTGGTCCACAGTCATCAGCTAACAACATTTATAGGACCTTATTAGCCGCCAGCTTGGAGAAGGCTGGTGTCCAGAATAATCAAATCCTTCAGAATTGTCAGACGGTGGCGACTCGGTCAAATCTCGGTCAAAAGATGCTCTGGCCAAAGTCAACAGAGAGCAGAAGGGACTTGCTTTTGCTGGTCCCTCAGCAAGACCACACAGGGAGATTTGCAGGCAATAAACAATGTTGCCTAAAACTTTCCTGTGAGGTGGGAATTGTTTTTATCCGTATAAGAAGGTGCCGGCCCAGGGGAGGTGTGGGTGGCCAAGCCAGGGATGGACCCCTCACGTGGCCTCAAGAGATCAGCACCCAGGAGTCAGCTCTCTCCACAACATGCCGAAACAGCTCCACGCCTGTGCTGGTGTTTTTCTAGGAACCCCTTCTGTGTGTTTGTTTCCCAGCTCGGACTTAGGTCAAATAGTCTATTAATTAGGGTAGATTTAGTCACTCCTGTCATCAGCTTGTGTGGTTCGAGCAGCCCAAGGGGAAGAGACAGGGCCTCCTTTATGCAGATTCACAGTCTTCAGAGGACTGGACACAGCCCTGGCCCTGCTGCTGTCTGCTGTGCCTTTTGCTTCCTGGGTTTCATTCGTCGGTCTGTACCTTGAATATAATAAGATCCGTTTGTACATTTTGCTCTCGTGCATTATACCAAAGGAAAAGAGAAGATAGTAGTTTAAAGCTCCCAACATTTTTCATGTTCTGAGCCTTAGGTCTCCCATATGGTAGAGAATCAAAAAATATCAGGCAACCCCAAACCTGGCCCGAGATGAAACAGCTTTGAGGCTTCCAGGGATCCCTCAGAAGGCTGCACCGAGGCCGGCCACAGGTGAAAACATGATAGCTCTTTTCTTCTCTGTTCACCGCGGTTTTCTCAGACAGAGCTCTAAACTGGCGTATTCAATGACATGGAGTGGTTCTTTCCTATGTCTCCGCTTCTCCAGTGTGTGACGAGCATTGAGAAGTGGGGAGACACGGGGGCACACTGAATGCAGGTGGTCTCACCCGCCTCACTCGGGATGCATGTCTTGCCTGGCTAGGCTTGGCCTCCTCTGCACTGTGTGCTCCTCTAAATGAAGCGTGACCCTTCTTGCCCCACCTAATTGGTGGTTCTCTGCCCCCAAGAGCTCAGCCAGCTGCTTCCCTGACACATGCAGTCCTAGCCTGGAGGAGACGGAGCAACAAGGCCGAGTGGGGATGAACACTGGCCTGGCTTTCAGATCCACCTTTGCCTCATGCAGATGCTTCTCTATCCTTTATGATTGAGATCCTGGAGCAGGGGATCACCTAGTTTTAATGACCATAAAGTGGAGAAGGAGTAGGGAGAGGTTAGGACCATTGCTGCAAGCTCCTGGTGTCCCTGACAGTGAGAGAGGCAGGACACTTGCCTGGGCTGGGCCTGAGGATGCTGCTTTCTCCTCTGCATGCCTGGGGTCCAACAAGAGTCATGGGACCCAGGAACGTCTCTGCAACTCTATCTGTAAACATCCAGGAGCTAATTGTGACCTGGAAGTCATTCGGAACTCAGCACAGAGGTCTTCAGAAGTCCCTGCCTTCAGATAAGGGCAGGTGCTTACTCTCCCAGTGGCTAGCACTGTTAAAACAGACTTTTTTTCTATAGCCAACATCATAACAAATGATGAAATACTCAATAACTCCCCCTAAAACGGGGAGAAAGGGAAGGGTTTCTGTTTTTGTTTTCATCTCTTCTAGTCAGCATTGGGCTGGGAGGTTCCAGCCAGTGCAAAGAGATGAGGCAAAGGAAAGTATACATATTGGAAAGAAATAAGTAAAACTATCCTCAATTACAGGTGAAATGAGGTGGCAAATCCTAAGGGATCCACAAAAAATCAACTTGAACCAATAAGTGAATTTTGCAACATCACAGGACACCAAGTCAATACGTAAAGATCAGTTGTAGTTCTATATACTACTGATGACTAATTAAAAATGAAGTCAAAAATACTATCTATAATAGTAAAATGAAATACTAGGGATAAATTTCACAATATGTGTGAAAACCTCTACACCAAAAATTATCTGAGTGATATCTCTCTAAAAATACCATGTCTAATTTTTCACAAACTGATCTAATCATTCAATGAAATCTCAATGGGAGTCCCCGTGGACTTTTCCTCTAAATTAACAGGATGATTTAGGAGTTCATAGAGAAGTGAAGGTCTAAGGGCAGCCACAGCCATCTGGAAAGGAACGGCACCATCAGAAGAGTTGTCAAGATTGATGACGGAGCTGCAGTGATCATGGCAGATCTTGCAGCAGTAAGGAAATAGCAATAAAGAAATAGGTCACTGGAATAGAGCAGAGAGTCCAGAAATAGGCTGACAGGCACCATCCCATGATGTTCAACAGGTGGGCCAAAACCTCAGGGGGAAACATGGTACTGAAATAACAGGATATGAGGCCAGGCGTAGTGGGGCTCATGCCTGTAGTCCCAGCACTTTGGGATGCCGAGGTGGGAGGATTGCTTGGGCCCAGAAGTTTGAGACCAGCGTGGGCAACGTCATAAGACTCTGTGTCTCTACACAGAGACACAGGCCAGGCACGGAGGTGCACACTGAGACACTGAGGCAAGAGGATCCCTTGAGCCCGGGGGTTTGAGGCTGCAGTAAGCCGTGATCGCAGCTTGGGCGATAGAGTGAGATCCTGTCTCTAAAATATAAAATATATAAATAAATAAAACAAAACTGGATAGCCACATGAAAAGAGAAAAGAATCTTGACTCCTCCTTCTCGTACCTTCGAAACTGAGAGGTTAGGCAAGGGTTTCATAGAGAAGACACAAGCCATAAAGTAGATTGATAAACGGAGTATAACTTACGAGGGAAACGAGAGTGACTTCACGCTGGAGAAACCTGGCCAGCACTCTGCCAGGTAGCCGAGGTCAACATCAGCAGCGAGCCGGGCCGAGGCGGGACCCCTGATGTGGTGGGATGAGAAGCGCCTCACCTCTGCTTTTCCTCCAAGGAGCCCACAGCCGGAATCTGATCATGAAAAAAAGACTTCATACGAATCCCAGCAGACAGACACTCCCCCAAATGCCTGAGCCCAGCTTCTCAGAACTTTCAAGATCACAGAAAACAAGGAAGGTCTGAGAAACTGCCACAGCCCAGAGGAGCGTAGGGAGACGTGATGAGCAAATCTCACACAGGATCCTGGACGGGATCCTGGCCCAGAAAACAGCCACCCGATGAACACGGAGGAAACCAAACGAACTGTGGGCTTTAGTCAATGATTATGTAGCAACGGTTGTTCACTAATTCTGACAAATGTACCACACTAATGTAAGGCATTAATAATAAGGAAACCGTGCGAAGTATATGGGAACCCGGCACTATCTTTATAACAATTCTGTAAACTCGAAATGGCTCTAAAATAAAAAACTTCATTTTAAAAAACCAGCCACAGGCGAAGGAGGGAGACTGATAAGTTGGACTTCAAGGAAATGGAAGTCATTGGGTGAAAATGCACACAACAGGGACACCTGATGAAAGACCTGCATGAAGAATGTATAAGCAACTCTGGAAACCTGGCAATCAACAGACTACTGCCTAATTCTAAAAAACGGGCAAAGACTTGAGCAAACACTTTGGAAGATACACAAATAGCTGATGAGTTTGAGAAAAGCTGCTCAGCCTCGTACTGATCAGGAAGTGCAACTGAAAATCTCAGCGGGACGCCCTGCACGCCCGCCAGGGCGGAGGCGGAAAGGCTGACAACACCACAGTGAGGCTTATGCCGAGCAACTGGATCCTCATCGCCTCTGGGGAGAGCCTGGAATGTGGCCACCACTTAGGACGATGGCTTGGAAATATCTTAAATCCAACGTATTTCTACGTGCTAGTGATGCTGCTCATCATGGGGGTGAGCACTCATGGGCTGGGGATGCTACAGGGTCCTCGGTGCCTGCCCATTTCACAGGACAGGAGACTGAGGTCTAGAGGGAGGCAACAGCCAAGGATGCCCTGGATCCAACATCTCGCCCAAGCCACCATGGCTGCCTCCTCCTCTGGCCCCTCCGTCTCCCCCACTCCTTCTTCTCCCCTTTGTCCCCCTTCTTCTCCTTCTCCTACCCCTCCTACTCCTCTCCCTCCTCCTCCTCATCCATTGTCCTCCTTGTCCTCCTTATCCCCCTCCTTGTCCTCCTTATCCCCCTCCTTGTCATTCTCCTCTTCCTCCTAGTCCTCCTTCTCCTCCTCCTTATCCCCCTCCTCATTCTCCTCCTTGTCCTCTTCTTCCTCTTCCTCATCCGCCTCCTCCTCTTCCTAATTCTCCTCCTCTCCCTCCCCCTTGTCCTCCTCGTCTTCCTTTTCTTCCTCCTCTTCTGTCCCAGGGCTTTCAAACTCTGGCTCTCTAACAACACGGAAGAGTTAAAAGGAGGAACGCCGGCTCAGCCAAGCCCCGGAGACTCCTACTTGATATGAGCAGTTTAAAACCACTTTCCTGTTAAATTTTTCTGTGACAACTCTTTTCATGGAGAACGAAAAGACTCTTGTTAAGGGTTGCCGTTCAGAAGTGTTGGCGTTCATTGCTAACACAAGATCCAACAAGGTAAATGCCAGAAGCCATCTGCAAGGGGTAATATCTTATTCTGCTTTTGCATAAATGATGCTGCATCCATTTATCTCTCTGCTGCCGGCCTTCAGTGCTGATGGCCTGTGCCACCCAATGACTGGTTAAATAAGCTTGAGGAAGGGCTCTTTTGAGGCTCTGTCCTGTTTAGCAGGGGAAACTTCAAAGTCTCAGCATCCTGGTCATGGAGTGCTATGTTAGCCCTTTCCAAAGTTTGAGACTGAGATGAGCAGACCATTTTAAAGACACACTGCATCCAGCCGCCCATGACAGAGCCTCATGGGAAGGGTGGTGAGCAGGGTCGTGGGGATATTCTATCCTGAGCCTTCCATGTTGGGGCTCCTTGGAGACAGGGGAGGACCACAGCCTCAGTGACTGGCCATTGGCCAAATACACTCATTAAAATGCCTTCTCCAGGGCGGGGGACCTGACCCTCCCAGTCTGCCGGGCCCAGCCCACCTGCTCCTCCCTAATGGCTCCTGCGGGATAGGGAACAGCCTGGCACCAGGTGAACCATCACTGACTCTCCTGGAGAGAGACGAGACAGGAGGGGGCATGTCCAAGAGGCCAAGGTAAGAGCCCAGTGCCCTGCAGGTCTTCTGACATTTCCAGCCATGACGGCCATGATCACCATGGTCTGGACTTTCTGAAGAAAGTCTTTCGAGCTCGGCCTGGCTGGAATCTGACCTGTGAAGCCTTTGGGTCAGTCGCAGGAATTATCAAGCATCTGTCAGGCCTGGAAGAGTTGGACTCGGGAGGCACAGGGCCTGCCTGGCGTCAGGTGCTGAGGAAGGGATGGTAAATGCACCCTCTCTGTTTTGTCCCTTTCTCACAGCCTCTCTGGACACCCTGTCTGCCTGTGTCTGTCCTGCCCAGCCCTTCTCTGACGAGCCTATCTTGGTGCTTTGTCTCTGCTCACCCTGGGCTCGTCACTGTAAACAGCAGGAGGTTCCACCTCAGGCGAGCTGTGCCATTGTGATGAAGGTCTCAGGGAACAGAATTGAGTCTGGCTGGGTTGAGCTGGGAGTTTCGTAGCTGTAGGAAGCTGAGATCGCAGCTTCATGATGCAGAGAGAAGGCCTTGTCTCAGCTCAGTGGGGAAGCCCCTTGTTGACTCTAGGCAGGGGGGATTGTACCACTGCCTCTCCAGCAGCAGGCTCCCAAGAGGCAGTGCAGTCACGGGGCCCCGCTGGTAGAAGCCTGAAAAGTCCATCGGGAAAACCTCAAAGGCCACCAGTCCTCGAGGGAGCTGCTGCTCCAGCTGTGCTCACCTGGAGTGGAAGGGCAAACGGCACCAGGGGTGGAAGAGGTCCAGGCAGAGCCTCTGCCCCACCCTAGACCAGCTGCACGAGACAACAGCTCACACCAGCTGCCCAGAGGCACAGCCCCTCGGCCAGGCTTTAGCAGGCCACGGCTTGATCTCAAGGCCCTCTCTTCCCATCCCACCGCACCTCCCTTCTGTGACAGGAAGACCAGCAGGTCCACTCTGAGCCCGGCTGAAGCCCGACCTCCTCCACCTCAGCCCTGAGAATCTTCTCCAGCTGGGATGGCTCTTGCCCTGTTGCCCTGTTGCCCTGTTGCCCTGTTGTTCTCTTGCCCTGTTGCCCTGTTGTCCTGTTGCCCTGTTGCCCTGTTGCCCTGTTGCCCTGTTGTCCTGTTGCCCTGTTGCCCTGTTGCCCTGTTGTTCTCTTGCCCTGTTGCCCTGTTGTCCTGTTGCCCTGTTGCCCTGTTGCCCTGTTGTCCTGTTGCCCTGTTGCCCTGTTGCCCTGTTGCCCTGTTGTCCTGTCGTCCTGTTGCCCTGTTGCCCTGTTGTTCTGTTGTCCTGTCGTCCTGTTGCCCTGTTGTCCTGTTGTTCTGTTGCCCTGTTGTCCTGTTGCCCTGTTGTTCTGTTGCCCTGTTGTCCTGTTGCCCTGTTGTCCTGTCGTCCTGTTGCCCTGTTGTCCTGTTGTTCTGTTGCCCTGTTGCCCTGTTGCCCTGTTGTTCTGTTGCCCTGTTGTCCTGTTGCCCTGTTGTCCTGTCGTCCTGTTGCCCTGTTGTCCTGTTGTTCTGTTGTCCTGTTGTCCTGTTGCCCTGTTGCCCTGTTGTTCAGTTGCCCTGTTGTCCTGTTGCCCTGTTGCCCTGTTGTTCAGTTGCCCTGTTGCCCTGTTGCCCTGTTGCCCTGTTGTTCTGTTGCCCTGTTGCCCTGTTGTTCTGTTGTCCTGTTGTCCTGTTGCCCTGTTGCCCTGTCGTCCTGTTGTTCTGTTGTCCTGTTGCCCTGTTGCCCTGTTGTCCTCTTGCCCTGTTGCCCTGTTGTTCAGTTGCCCTGTTGTCCTGTTGCCCTGTTGTCCTGTTGCCCTGTTGCCCTGTTGCCCTGTTGTTCTGTTGTCTTGTTGTTCTGTTGCCCTGTTGCCCTGTTGTCCTGTTGCCCTGTTGTCCTGTTGCCCTGTTGCCCTGTTGCCCTGTTGCCCTGTTGTCTTGTTGTCCTGTTGCCCTGTTGTCCTGTTGCTCTGTTGTCCTGTTGCCCTGTTGTCCTGTTGCCCTGTTGTCCTATTGCCCTGTTGTCTTGTTGTCCTGTTGCCCTGTTGTCCTGTTGCCCTGTTGTTCTGTTGCCCTGTTGCCCTGTTGTTCTGTTGCCCTGTTGTCCTGTTGCCCTGTCGTCCTGTTGTTCTGTTGCCCTGTTGCCCTGTTGCCCTGTTGTTCTGTTGCCCTGTTGCCCTGTTGCCCTGTTGTCCTGTTGTCCTGTTGTCCTGTTGCCCTGTTGTCCTGTTGTCCTGTTGTCCTGTTGTCCTGTTGCCCTGTTGCCCTGTTGTTCTGTTGCCCTGTTGCCCTGTTGTTCTGTTGCCCTGTTGCCCTGTTGTCCTGTTGCCCTGTTGTCCTGTTGTTCTGTTGCCCTGTTGCCCTGTTGTTCTGTTGCCCTGTTGTTCTGTTGCCCTGTTGTTCTGTTGCCCTGTTGCCCTGTTGCCCTGTTGTTCTGTTGCCCTGTTGCCCTGTTGCCCTGTTGCCCTGTTGCCCTGTTGTTCTGTTGTCTTGTTGTCCTGTTGCCCTGTTGTTCTGTTGCCCTGTTGTCCTGTTGTCCTGTTGCCCTGTTGTCCTGTTGCCCTGTTGTCTTGTTGTCCTGTTGCCCTGTTGTCCTGTTGCCCTGTTGTCTTGTCCTGTTGCCCTGTTGTCTTGTTGTCCTGTTGCCCTGTTGCCCTGTTGTTCTGTTGTCTTCTTGTCCTGTTGTCCTGTTGTCCTGCCCTCCCAGCTCCTGACCACACAGGAGCTTTGTTCCTACACCAGCCTCTTTGGGGAAAGTCGGGGGGGCCCTGCTCCAGGTTCTGGGACATTTGGCTTGGGCTGTAGCCTGTGTCCAAGGAGAAGAAACCCTGAAGGTGGGTTCCCACCAGATGTGGGCATGGTCAGCTACATCAGGCCCCCAAAGGTGTGCATATCCTGATCCCATGGAACCCGCAGGTACATTACCTTCCATGCAAGAGGGGCTCTGTGGATGGAGTCGGGATAAGTGTCTAGAGATTGGGAGGTTGCTCTGGGTCAGCCGGGTGGGCCCTTATGAGAGGGAGGCAGCCAGCTCCCAGAGGGCCGTGGAACAGCAGCAGCTCAGACACAGCAGAGGCCGCGCAGCTGTCCTGGGTGCCGAGCAGCTGCAGAGGTCGGAGGAGGTGCAGAGCGGGTGTTCTGCAGCCTCCAGAGGGACCAGCCCTGCTGACTCCCTGGCTTTGGCTCAGTGAAACTCATTTCGGACTTCTGACCTCCAGCTCTACAACAGAAGAAATCTGTGCTATTTTAAACCACTAAATTTGTGGTTTCTGTTTCAGCAGCAGTGGGAGAGGGCGAAATGCTCTCCAGCTTGGCACCCGCAGCCCAGCTCAAAGGCAGGGACTGTGGTTGCTTTGCAAATGAGGGAGGCTGGGTCCCTGCCCTCACCGGGCTTACCGTCTAGGTATGGAGAGGAGTAATGTAAGGTGAAGTCAGAAAAGAATCATAAGAAAAGAAAGTCCACACCCTGGAAGGATCTGAGGCAGAAGGAAGCTCTTGCTGAACCACCTGAGAGGAGGCGGTCTGGCCTGAGCACCCTGGGGGGCTGGCGCCCCCCACTTCAAGGCCCCCCTGGAAGGCGCTTGGCTCTCCAGATGACCCCAGCACTGGGGAGACCTGTTGTGCTTTCCAGACAGCACAGAAACCTCAGTGTGGGTGTTGTGGTGCCACAGGGAAGGGTGTTTCTTCCAGCCTGGTTCTCAGGACGGGCTGCTGGCTGGAACCAACCCCACCTCTATCTGAGCCACCAACCATCTGAACCGGTATTGTCTCTGACAAATATTCCTCCTTCTTTACATCCCAGAAATGGTGAAAATGCACAATGCCTCAGGACGCCTTGAGGAAGGGGCAGCGTGTTGCTGCCGAGGGTGAGCACACGTGGTTTCCGAGGAGGGGCGACAGATCTCCCTGGGCGTCAGTCATCCTGGGACTGGGTGCTATGGAAGAAGGTGACACCAGGCAGACACCAAGAGCAGGGGAGCTGCAGGCTCGTATCAGAGACCGTATCAGAGCAGGGTGGCCCCTGAGTGGGGAGGGAGCCGGAGCTCACTGCTGGAGGAGGGCCCGGCACCTGCACGTGAGGACATGAGTCTGAGGCCTGCAGAGAAGCCGGGTGAGACACTGCTGTGCTTCTCTGGGCCACAGCCCCTCACAGCTGCATCCAGTCACCAGAGCTCCTCTGTGCCTCACCCACCCTTGATCATAGAAGACAGCCTGCATGTCCTCAGCTCTGTCCTCCAACCGGCTGCCCGGGAGGCCTCCCTGGCTGCTCCCCAAACTGCACATGCCCTGAGTCAGCCCTGGGGCCTCAGGGACTCCCCCGTTCATGCATCCCGGCAGCGCGCAAACCATCCCTGTCGGCTCCCACTGACGTGCTACAGGATCTCAGGGCGGCTCCACCACGCAGGTTCAGAAGGGATGGGATTCTGTGTGCTTTTCCTTCTTGCTTCAGACCTTCACCTGGGGCTCTAACATCAAAAGTCTGTGCCAGACAGAGGCATCCACAGCGACAGGAGCCTGGGCAAGGGCGGCCATCCCTGCTGCAGAGACGAATGTCAGTGTCCATGGAATCAATTCGGTGTGGTGAGCGGCAGGTCTGATATGAAAGCTACTCACGCTTCCCGTCTGGGCAAGAGCAGGAACTCAGCAGGCAGAGAGCTGGTGGAGCCTTCCATGGGAAAACCAGAACCTTCAAAGAGCCCGGCCTGCCTCTGATCAGCCCCTTCTTTCCGATCAGATGCATTATTGACGAGGCAGCCCCTTCGCCTGCCTCTCGTCAGAGCAGCTCGTTTCCCACCGTGGTAATTTATACTTGTGATTTTAGCCTTGATCAATAAGGCAAAGGAGAAGACGCACCCGTTCATTTCCTGCAGGAGGGGCAGAAACACAGGCCTCTGTGCAGAGCTTCCCTGGGCTCTTCTGAAGGGAAGCAAACCATCAAAGGGAATATCTGCATGCTGAAAGGTCAGCCGTTCCCTTTTCCCCGTGGGATTTGTGTTAGCGAGTTTGCGAGTGGAAAACGCATTTGGAACTGCCAGTCACTTACAGCCCTCACATGGGAGGTGCGATGTTAATCCTGTCACTATTTTAAAACTTGTCTCGGGGTTGGGAGTAACTGAAATCGTTTTGGGCTTAATTTTGCATGAGGACATAGCAAAGCATGACAGAAGGGAAAGAGAGAAAATGCTGGCAAAGGAGAAATGGCCCTAAGAGGGAAGCCGGATCCCTGGCTGGGTCAGAGTAGATGAGCGGGGAATGAGGGGCTGGAGGATGCAGCTCGGAACATGCAGGGGTGGTGTGCTCTTGGGAGGGAGCTGCTGCGGAGCTACTAAGGAGGGAGGCTGAGGGGTGGGAGAAAGCCCAGGGCTGTAATCATAGCCCCTGGAGCCTGATTTAAAAGACTGGAGGAGGCAAAACCTTTTCTGGGTGACATCCATCCAGAGCGTGACCCTGCGGCCTCAGTGTCTGCTGAGCATGGCTCTGCCTGCAGCCAGCGCCGCCCCCATCCCTTCCCTTCTAGGGATGTTGGAGTGTGGGGCAGCCGGGCTTCTGCCCACAGCACAGATGAGGAACCGAGGATGCAGGGGCCTGTGGGGGACGGCACGCGGTCAGCCCAGAATTAGGACCTAAGGTTGACCCTACGGGTTCCTGCAGCACAGATGTGCAGCGCGTGCATGCACATGTACACAGATGCACACACAGTCATGCATAGCCACACAGAATCACACCCTCCCACTCACACCCACACCCACACCCCCTCCCACAGGCACATGCACACACTCACACCCACACTCACACATGCCCACAGGCACACGAGCACACACTCCTTTCCCCCCATACTCCCTGCACACCCATGGGCACCTATGCTCTCGTGTGGTCTGGATCTGTCCTCTGTGTGCACAGCCTGTGCCTGGCCCAGTGTGAGTGACTGGTGTGGATTCTCTGCAGGTGAGACCTGAGGTGAGTGTCCTGGTACCGGCGGGCCTGGCTATCAGGAAGCTCTGCCCAGACAGCCGCCTCCTCCCCGATGCGGGCCTCTTCCCTAGGAGGAGCTCATTATCGTGTTTTTCCATCAGTATTCTGTGTCCCGTCACCCAGGCCTGGGGCTGGACACTGCCAGGGGAAAATGTGCCACGTGGAGAGGCCAAGCGGCGGCAGGGCAGCTTGTCCGCCAGGTAGCACCTAGGCAGCTGCATGTGGGGCAGTGTTCCCACTCCCGTCACCAGCCCTCACTTCTCGCTGCCTCTGAGTATTCTATGGGGGCTGCCCTGGCTGCAGCCCCAGGTGTAGCCTGCTGGAAATCTCCCGGTGTCCAGACCCCATCCCTAACCGGCCCAGGGCATCCCTGATTTCGTGCTCACCGAGAGGGGCCTCCCTCAGGCCTGCCCAGCTAAGAGTCTTGCAGGAGCCCTTCTCCAGCCTCACACTGCCAGCCCCTTTGAACTGCAGCACTCAGGTCCCCAGGAAAGGTGTTTTTATCAAGTTAGCTATTTTTTATACTTATGAAAAAGCTCCATCACATGGAGCAAAGTAGAGTTGATTTTCAGCTGTGATTTCTGCAGGCAGAGCAATGTCTAGTTCCTGCTGTTTTTTCTGATGGGCGCAGCAGTGACTGGGGTGTCCTGCGTGCCGTCGGTGAGTCTTCAGCTGTCCTGGCCTGCAAGTTCCTACTGACATCATGACCTGCTGCTTCGCTCTGTCCTTAAGAGTCAGAAGATGGAGAAAAGGTTCATGTTTCCACCCTTGTATTCTGTTAGGTTTGGGTTTTTGAGAGAGGCTTGTGGGGAAGGGGCCATGTCCCCACTCCTTCCCTTCTTCTTATACATATATTTACATCCACTCCGTCGTCACTCAACATGATTGACGGAACTTCTGTCCCTGCGGAAGCTGTGCTCAGGCCTGGGCACTCATGGGGCATGGAGCCAGGGCCGTCTCCTGGAGGAAATCTGGAGAGAGCATGCCACAGCCAGGCCAGCGCAGAGAGAGGCTCTGGCAGGGGCCCCTCCCAACCTGCCCCTGCATGCGTGGGGCTTCTGCTCAGCAACACGGGCACAGCTCCACTTCCAAAGTGTGAGGGGCAGGGGCCCAGGTGTCGGATGCCTTCACCACCTGCCTGAGTCTGGCATCGGGCAGGGAGCGTGCCGGGGCCTCTGCCTCTGCTGGCCCAGATGACTGCCTGGCTCTCCTCCAGTGCAGCTCCCGCTAAATAGATAGAACCGGGCTCTGCGCCACGAACTGGGCCAAGCATCCCGAGGTGGCAAACCGAGTCGGGAGTCAAGACCAGAGGCCGGGAACTGCCCACGCCCATGTTCCTTCCGCAGGGCAGCCTGTCCGGTGGCAACACTGATACCATCCCATGAAGCCTGTGAAAATTAAAGGGAATGGTGCAGGTTCAGAGGCCACACGCAGCAAGTAACCTATGAACACCCACCCTTGAAGCCTGGTTTTCATCATTGGACCAGTAGGGGCGGAGGCCCCGGCAATCTCCCTGCCCGAGGCCCAACTCAGGCGGGTGGGCTTGAGAGCCCCTCCCAGGGCTCCAGGGCTCTGAAGGCATCCAACACCTGGGCCGCTGCCCCTCACATCTTGGAAGTGGAGCTGTGCCCGTGTTGCTGAGCAAAAGCCCCATCCAGCTCTCCGAGAAACAGACGAGAGGCAAGGGACATGGAGTTTTCCTGGAAACTTGGACTCCAGCTGGTGTGGGGGTCAGAGCAGCAGGCTGAGCCTTGAGGGGGCCTCCGGCAGGCTCCCAAGGCTGCACTGTGCGTCTCTTCCACCACACGCACTGGGGCGTGAGGCCAAGGGCATCGTCTGCAGAGCGAGAGGAAAACTGGGGTGGCAGGGCTTGCGGGCGCAGGACAGCGCCAAGGAGCTTTCATCTCCCAGCATAGGACGACCTTGTCCTCTGCCCCTGTCTGGGGGCCGCTGGGTCCCTCCTGACAGCAGCAAGGCAGGCAGCTCTGGTGTGGGGCCGACCAACAGGCCTCAGATCTGGAGTCACAGAACCAAAGACAAGGACAAGGGCCCCACGCACCTCCAAGCAGGCCCTGAGGCAGTGACGGACAGGCAGGACCCTCTCTCTGACCCTTCCTCACTCCTTACCCAGAGAAGCCGGGAGAGCTGGTTGCCGAGGGACTGGGAAAGAGAAGGCCTCCCGCAGGGGCTCATGGACAGGAAAACAGAGGAGCCTGCCAGGGCCATGGCCACTGGCAGGACAAGTGCCCACTGGACCCAAGAGGTCTGCAGGGCAGAGCCCAGCCCTGGGTTCCCACAGAGGCGGCTCGCGCAGTGGCTGATCTGCCACTCGTTCACTCAGTTTAGTGAGCAGCACGTGAAATGCTAAATCCATGTGGGCTCAGGAGCAGCCTTAGAAGAGGAGAACCCCACAGTTCGTCGGTGAAGCCCCCACCCCAAATCTCCCACAGTCCTGCTCAAGCCCAGGGTGGCAGGTGTCCTTTCTAATGGGTGAGAGCCCCTCACCAGGAGCCGGGGGCTGCGTGCACTGTGGACCCTCACCCGTGGGGGCCTTCCAGGACCCCAGCAGATGCCTGAAACCCGGAGTGCCCGACCCCGGAGAGTGTCTTCCTACACATACATATCCACCTGCGTGGGTGTGTGAATGTGTGTGGGTGTGTAGATGAGTGTGTGTGTCCACCTGTGTGTGAAAATATCTGTGTTTGTATTGGTGGGTGTGTCCATGAGTGTCTGTGTCTGTGTGGGGGTGTGTGCCCATGAGTGTGAGTGTGTGAATGTGTGTGGGTGTGTAGGTGAGTGTGTCTGTGTGTCAGTGTGCAAATATGTCTGTGTTTGTACTGATGTATGTGTCCATGAGTGTGTGGGTGCTTCTGTGTGGGTGTGTGGCGTGAATGTATATGTGTGCCTGTGTGTGTCCATGAATGTGTGAATGTGCATCTGTGTCTGTGTGTGAGTGTGTCAATATGGGTGGGTGTGTCCTCCGTGAGTGTGCGTGTGAGTGAATGGTGTCTGCATGCGGGTCCTCAACATGGGCCGTGTCTCGAGCACATGTGCCCCTGCCTCAGTGGACCCCACGGCCTGCTGGGAGACACAGCCCAGGTGCAGGGCACTCCACCTTCCAGGGCAGGCTTTGCTCTCAGCAGGTTTTCTCCCAAATCTTTGTCTCTGATCTTATCTGGGCGGAAGGTTTTACCAATGAGAAGCAGAAAGGCATTCCTTTCCTCCTTGCTGCCTGCTGACAAGAGGCAGCCAGTCGACCACTTGAAAGGGAGCTGGTACGGTCAGGCTGGGAGGGAAACTTGGATTACAGCCTCGAGATGATGCACTGTCCAGCCACTCTGCCTGGAGCTGGACACTGTGTCTGACACAGCGTTGCTGCTGGCCACTTCTAGTATTATTCTTTCTGCTCTTTCCTTTCCTTCATCACATGCTCCTGGAAGGGGCTCAGAGGTGTCCCCACCTTGCCTGTCTTGGGAAGTTGTCTCAGAAGGCCCTGTCCCAGTGGAAAGTGCTAGTGGCTCTGGGTGTCTGGGCCTGAATGGTGGGGTGTGGTCTGCTTTGCTCTGAGCAGAGCCCCTCCATGACAATGCCACAGTGTGCAGGGAAATGGGGGTGGGTGTGAGGGAAGCTAGGGAGCACCCCCATTCCTACTACCTTGAGCTCAGACCACCCTCTGCAACTTCCCTGGGGACCTCCACGGCAATGGGCCCTGGTCCAGTGGTGGGCTCTGCTCAGTCCAAGCCCTTTTGGATCAGAGTGTTACCAGCTTTCTGAGCCCATCCTTACCTCCTGAGCTTGACCTCAGCCTCCTGAGCTCCTCCTCCACCTCCTGAGCCCATCCTCACCGCCTGAGCTCAGCCTCCTGAGCTCCTCCTCCACCTCCTGAGCCCGTCCTCACCGCCTGAGCTCAGCCTCGGCCTCCTGAACTCATTCTCATCCTCCTGAGCTCCTCCCCAGCCTTCTGAGCTCTTCCTCCACCTCCTGAGCCTGTCCCCGGCTTCCTGAGCTCCTCCCCAGCATCCAGAGCCTGTCCCCAGGCCCTGAGCCCATCCTCCATCTCCTGAGTTCTTCTTCAGCCTCCTGAGCCTGTCCTCAGCCTCCTGAGCTCCTCCCCACTGTCCTGACCTTGTTCCTGGCCTCCTAAGTTCATCGTAGCTCAAGGAGAAGGTCTTGGCTCCTCCTGCCTCCAGCAGCCCCTGGACTAGATGCCTAGTTTATCAGCAACCCAGATCTGAGCCTCCTATCTCAGACCCTGAACTATGGAGCTGTGGGCACCAGGGAAAGCTCTGGGACCTGCTTGGCTTAGATAGGACCATCAGCCCCAGCGCTGAGCCTGGCTTAGGGCCACCCAGGGACGTGTGCTCTTCATCACTTCCTTCCAGCCAGTATCGCAGTGTCGGGAAGACCCGCTCTGTCCTGGTCACAGCTGCCCCCTCCTGAGCAGGTGGTCCCGGTTCCACGGGGCTCCCCTATGTCACCCTGGACCCAGTAATTAGACTCATCGGGTAGAAAGCTCCAAGGATCAGTGAGGTCTTGGGGGGTAAAAAGGCGAACACAATGATTGCTTTATCTCCCTCAAATATGCAGAAAGTGAGCTCCATCAGCACACATGGGCCGCAGGGCTTTGTGGGTCCCCAGGGCCCCCTCTGAATTAGGCTTTTGCTTTCCTGTGGGAGCAGCTTGTGCTCATTAGGGGAAGACGAGGTGCCAGTTCATCTGGTCGGCCCCCATGCAGCCTGTTGGAGCAATGGGCAGGTGGCCAGCAGTTTGCCCCACCTGTTTCTTTCTGAGTCTATTGTCCAGCTGAGAACTTTCTACTTGATCTGTGCAGGATCTCTGAGCAAGGCTGACCACTGCCCGGGTCCTGGATCTGGGCCCACAGAGGCCTCACTGCCCCAGATGCCACATCCCCAGTGCCCCGAGCTCCACCCGTGGTGTCCCTTTTAGCTTAAAGCTGTGACTCTTCCCCTCTGCCATTGCTGGCAGATTTCTGGCCAAGGCCCAGACAAATTTCTATCGGGGGCTTGAATGGGGCTTGCCTGGAGCAGAGTTTTGAGCAGAACCTGAGGAAGCACAGGGTCCCCCACGACACGGGTGCTGGGAGATGCTTCCTCTGGGCTGCATCCTGATGGGGCCCCACTGGGGATGCTCTGACCAGCGGGCACTTCAAAGGTCCCTCTGCTGCTCTGCTGAGGACAGTGATGATTCCTCAGTGTGACCACTCAGGTCCTTCCTTTTCCCCAGTGCCCAGAGCCATGTGCTGCCTGGGGATTCTGCTCAGTTACTTGGGACCCACCAGTGCCCAGAGCCGTGTGCTGCCTGGGGATTCTGCTCAGTTACTTGGGACCCACCAGTGCCCACGGCAGGAGCTGCAGGCTCAGTGCAGCATGGGCCTTGGGACCTCAAGGGAGTGCGCAGCCACTCACCAGGTGACCCACCTGCCCCAGGGCCATCAGGCCACCAATGGTAGGGAAAGAAGGTGACAGAGGATGCGGGTGGCTATCTGGACCCTGTCTGCCTGGGGTGTGGGAGATGTCAGGGAACACAGGCCCCAGTCGGACACAGACTCAGCTCCTAGTTGCTTTTGTGCCGATGGAGTGGTGGCCATGGACGGCACTGACACCCAGAACAGGATGTGTGGCCGCTGTCCACCAGAGCCTCTCTGTGGACCTGTGCCTGGGGCACACAGACCCCAGCATCTGAGTCCGCCTGTCGCTGGTGGGGGAGAGGGTACCGCAGGTGTCTAACGGAGGCAGAAGGTAGACAACAGCTCCCTCCAGAAGTCACTGCCCATCCAAGTCACGAAGCTTCCCATCAGTCCCCCGCTGCCTTTGTAACAGGAATTGCTCAAAACAGTGCCTTCGCCCTCTCCCAGCTCTGGAGGTGAGCGGTCTGGAACGGGCCTCACTGGGCTAAAACCAAGGTATCAGCCAGGCCTGGCCTCCTGGAGGCTCCAGCAGCGTCCCCTTTTCCACTCCTAGAGGCCCCCACATTCAGCCAGTGTTCCTGGACCCTCCAGCAGCTGCCTTCCCAGTCACGTGGGCTTCCCCTGCAGTCAGATCCCTCTCCGGACACGTCATTGCCCCGGCCTCACTCAATACTGCAGGACGCTCTTCGCATCCCCAAGCCCTTAACTTATCCACATCTGCACAGATCCCAAGGATCCTGACGTGGACCTCCCCAGGGCCATCATCCTCCTACCGCAGCATCCCCTGGCCTTGAGGGCTGACCAGCTCAGCGTGGGAGACGCCAGGGTCCGGGCCGGCCTCGTGGCCTCCAGGCACCCTCTCCCATCCGTTCTCCATCAGGCGCCAGGCAAATCTCAATCCCCAAATCCCTTTGGCTCCGTGGCCGTAAAGAGAAAACCCAGCCTGGGCGTGGCCCCCACCTCCGTGGCCGCAGCCCTGCCCTCCCCACAGGCCGCTCCCCTCCTACTGCCAAGCCCGGGTCATGGCCTCAGCTCCAGCTTCTCACCGTTCCCAGGTTTTGCAAACTCTCCTGGGCCCTGTGTCTCACCTGCTTCTCCTAATTCTTACGTGGAGTCATGGAGGGTCCCCATATTGGGTTTTAGGGTTCAGAAGCAAACCCAACCCAGCAGGCTCCTCTCCTAGGAAGACCCCATCAGGGACCCCTCCCTTCCCACTGCTCTGCGAGCCTGCAGGGCCCACGGTGGCCCTGATCTGACAGCATCTCTGCGTGGTGGGGAGGGAGCCGCGGGTGAGCAGCCAGCAGCACTCGTCTCACGCCCTCCCCAAGGCGATGTGTGTCTATGTCCACGTGTGTCTGCGGGTGTGAGCGTGTCTGCATATGTACATCTCGGTGTAGATATGTGTGTATCCGTGTGTCTGTGTCTATGTCGCTGTGTGTCTGTGTGTCTGCATGTGTATATGCGTGTCTACATGTGTCTCCGTGTCAGTGTGTCTCTGTGCATATGTCCATGTGTCTCTGTGTGTCTGTCTGCATGTGTCTAAGGCTCACAGGACAGAAGCCGCAGCCCCACTTCTGTCAGGGCCATGGGGAGGTCAGTGTCCTGGAAAACACGTCCCCCAGGGGCCTCTGACTCACAGAACCACTTCCTCATGCTCTCTCTGCCCCCACAGCTGGGGTTTACAGGCGCCCACAGCTCAGACCCACAGCTGTGACTCACCCACCTGCCGGTCTCCAGCTGGGCCACTGCCCAGGAAGGGCAGCTGAGGACGGAGAAGGAGCCCACAAGCAGGCAGGGTCCCAGGCAGGGTGTCTGGGCCTGCACACAGCCTGCTGAGTGGCCCTGGGCAGCCCTTTTCTCACAGGACAGGAGGCCTCCAAAACCCTTTGTGCCCGAGGCCCAAGAGCACTGGGAAGGGCCTGTGAGGCTGGGCGGCCACGCAGGCCTGTCACCCCCGGCCGGTGCTGGCCAACAAGTGAGCCAGATGGCATTTCACTGGGTCTTGATCTGCACGTGTCCAAGTCTGCAAACACTGCTTCACATCTGCTTCTCCTGAGGGAGATGCCCCTTCATGTCTCGGGGTCTTTTTCCCATTCTTACTGATTTATAGAAATTCCTTGCATATTCCTGAGGCCTGCCCTTTGTTAGTTATGTCCCCGGTGAGTATCTTCTAATTTTTAGCTTCTCTTTCATTTTCTTTGGGGTTATTTTTGACCAATAGTTTTTTAAATGTGCTCACATTTTATCAGACTCCTATTTTATAGCCAGGACTTCTTACGTGTTTTAAGAAATCCTTCCCCACCCAAGGTCATAAATTGTCCACCTACATTTTCCAGACAAACTTTTACAGGAAAACTCTTACACAAGCTCTTGCCCCATCTGGGGCTTTGTGTATGTTGGGAAACAGGTATCTTATTTCTTTTTCCATATGGAAAATCAGTTTCCCACACCCAGTGATTGCTCTGTTCTTGCGGGAAGGGAAACTCCACAGGAGAACAGGGCAGCAGGGCCCCAAGGAAGGACGAGTGAGGCCCAGCCCAGATGCCCGCCCCAGGAGTTGTGAAACTCCAGGATGAATTCAGCATGGAACGACTTTAATCCATTCTAATCTGAGGATAAAACTCAGAGAAGTCATTGCTCCAGGTGAGGGTGCAGTTTGCACAATTAGCTAAATGCTGTCAGTACCAGGCTTTGGGGTTTTCTGTTCTCCTTTCACAGAAAAGGGCAGGGCAGGAAATGCGGGCACCAAACTGAAGGGGGTGTGCATGTGTGTGCTTCGCTATGGGTGTGACTGTGTGTGTCTCTGTATGTGTGTCCGTATGTGTGTCTGTGTGGACATTCAAGCATGTGTGTGTGTCTGTGTCTGCATGTGCACACGTGTGTCTACATGTGTGTGCATGTGTGCCTGTGTATATCTGTATAGCTGTGTGTGCATGTGTGTCTCTGTATGTGTGCCTGTGTGTCTATATGCATCTCTGTGTGCACGTGTCTCTATACATGTGTGTCTGTGTGCACATGTGTTTCTGTATGTATGTGTGCACATGTGTGTGCATGTGTGCATATGCACGTGTTTGTGTGTGTATATGTGCACATGCGTGTCTACATGTGTGCATGTGTGTTTCTGCGTGTGCACGTCTCCATATGTGTCTGTAGCTGTGCATGTGCACGTCTGAAGGTGCCTGCGTGTCTGTGTCTATATCGCACATGTGTGCATGCATGTATGTGTGCACGTGTGTCTGTGCATTGTGTGTGTGTGTGTGTCTGTGTATAAGTACATGTCTACATGTCTGTACGTAGGTGCCTGTGTGTACATGAGTGTATGTGTCTCTGGGTGTGTGTGGTACATGAGCAGGTACAGGTATGTGCATGTGTATGAGTGTCTGCATGTCTGTATGTGTGTGTGTTGGTGCTGTGAGGATGAAGATGTGCTTCTCCAGGCCCTATGAGGCCCCACCCCCTGAGCATAGGGAGACCTGCCCTCACATTTTGTGTGGAGAACAGTAGGTGAGGGTGGGCACCAGAGTGCCGATGGCAGGGGGCGGCCTCAGCCTGTGGAGTCTGCAGAGGGGATGGGGGCGTCTGCTCCTGGAGCCGTGCTCTTTTCCCTTTAGAGGCAGATTCCATATCCTAAGCTGAAGTTCAGTTCTGAGGCTTTGGGTCCAAAACCTTCTCAGTTGTAGGGTCAGGAGCAGGGGCACCAGGTCTGGGGACAGAACGTCAGCAGGTGGCTCCTGTCTCGTGCAGATGTGGGGCCTGCCTCACCCCGTTCTCTGCCAGGACCCTGCAGGTTCAGACGCACATCAGGGACTGTGGCTCCCACCTTCCCTGCTCCTAACTCTTCTGTCCTCCCAGGCACCCCCCACCTCCAGCCCTGGGCTCACTCCAACCATCACTTCAGGCAGGAGAGTCCCCATTTGTGGGTACTATTCATTCATTCATTCAGAAGGGCCCCGGCCGTCAGCCAGCCTGAGGGCGGAGTGCAGCTCCACCACTTCCGGCCAGGTGACCCTAGTCACGTTCATGAATCTCCCAGCCTCTGATCCCACCTCTCTCAGTGGGGCAACAGCACCCGGTGCGCAGGGTGGCGGCCCAGGGTGGCCGTGGAGTGAGGCACTGGGGAGGGCTCCTGGGTCCTGGGCATCTGAACTGGTTGCACTCGGAAACCCCAGTGCAAATGGGGCAGAGCAACAGTGTGTCTGTGGCAATGGTCCTGGGCCCACAGCACAGTCCCGGGCATTCACTGAGTTCTCAATTAAATCAAAACCCCCTTCCACAGAAAGCCCCTCTCCACACTCAGAGGAGGCGGAGAGGCTGGAAGTGTCTCTTAATGAACCGTTTACTGTGAAATGCCTTTCGCCTTCCAAGCTGCAGTCTTAGAATTAAACCTGGCATTTGGATGCAATCATGAAGAGAGGGGGAGCTCCTCCGTCAGCCAGCAGGACACGATGAAAATCCAATTAAGTTGTGCATTTTAATTCCCCTGCCTGCCTGGGCTCATTGCTGGATGAGGGAGGGGGAGCACGCAGTTTTCTGTAGTTTATCTGCACAGCCCAGAGGCAGGTGTTTTACCCGCTGACAATAAAACCCAACAGAGCTGTGACCAAATGGGTGAAAATAGCAAGTCATTAAAAACGAGCATCTTGAATGCTCATCTTTCAGTAACGTAGACGGAAAGTGCTGGAATAAAGAGATTAGGGAATTAATTGTATTGAGGATCCTCTCACTAGCAGACCCCAGGGCAGGAAAAGTTTCTGGCCACAATGGGATTATGTGGGCCCCAAGAGAAGGAACCTGGCTGGACACCCCTGTTGGTTCAGCAAGGAACCAGCTCAGATTTTTGGAACCTGAAAGCACTGAGGTCTTAAATCATGAAACTGGGCTTGAAAGAAAGGCACAAAAATAAGAAAATAAAAAAGAAAGAAAAGAGAAAGGAAGAAAGCCAGGGCCCTTGTAAGGTTCTTGGTCTTCCGGGGAGAAGAGAAAAATCCACCTCGGTTCATTTCTTAGAACTCGATGAGAAAACAGAGGTACTGTCTTCACTTGAATTAATTTTTACATTTAAAATCTGATAGTAAGGAGGAAAGGGTACGTTAGAACTGCAAGAAAATATATGCAGTAACTACAGATTTTATCATCCAGTAACCTGGGACTTTGAGGACAGGACATGCCTAGGACAGCAGTGTACGAGCACCCTGCAGAGCGGGCCACCCCTGAAGGGCCGCCCACACCAGGCACAGCGGGGGTGGTCAGGAGCCTGTGCCCTCACTCCTCCTCATTCCCTGGGAACTGGCAGAACCATCGCTGCTCTGGGCCGGGTGCTGGCCTGGCTCCTCAGCTCTGCACCCCTCAGACTCTGCTGGAAGCGTCCCATAGATCAGAGAATTCTGATCCCCACCTCCAGGGATGGGGTGTCCACGGCACGTCTCCAGGTATGAACACGCACAATTTGGCATGAACACATGCCTTTGGCGTTCTCTGGGACTAGACTGGGCAGATTAACAAGGTACCTTTAAACAGGGGTGCCCAACCCCAACTGCGGACAGGTACTGGTCCGTGGCCTGTTAGGAACTGGGCCGCACAGCCTCCCGTCGGATCAGCGGCGGCATTAGATTCTCACGGGAGCATGAACCCTGTTGTGAACTGTGCGTGTGAGGGATCCAGGTTGCGTGCTCCTTATGAGAATCTAACTGATGCCTGATGATATGAGGTGGAACAGTTTCATCCCAAAACCATCCCCCCAACCCCACCCTCATCCCACAGTCCGTGGAAAAATTGTCTTCCATGAAACTGGTACCAAAATGGTTGGGGACGGCTGCCTTAAAACACAAGGTTGATTTATAGTAAAGAAGCAACAGGCACTGAAATTCACACCCAGGAAAGGAGCCGTGTGACCTAAAGGAACACAGTCCATTCCAGTCCTGCAGGAAGCAATCAGTGCTTCTTAAACGTGACGCAGTTCTCACCTAGTCCGGTGGCTATTTCCCCTCCCACTTTCCTGGAGGAACGCCGCTGCTAGGCTCTAGGTTTCTGACAGCTCAGCCACTTAAAAGTAGGAAATCCAGCTGCCTAGGACCCATCTTGGTCTGTCCTTCACTCAGTGTGACCTGGAGGTTCCTTCGCCTTGTTATGCAAATGTTACGATCTCACACCCAGAGTGCAGCAAACATGAAAACCTGGCATTATGAATGTGGATTCCTCCACAGAATAGATCCCTAAATCATGGTATATGATCTAATTAAATGGAATATTAAAATGAATGAGCTAGAATTTATAAATCAACATAGATAATCTAAGAACAAATTAAATACAGGGACACCAGCGAGATGGAGAACTAGGAAGCCCCATGGAGCCCTCATTCCCCCACCGAGACACTGGTTAGCAATAATCTATGGACAGAGCAGCTGGTGTGAGAACCCCAGAATCCAATTAGGAGGTTGCAGCACCCCTGTGAGTGCAAAGCCCAGAAGGGCCACATCTGAGCAGATAAGAAAAAAAGTCAGCATTTCGTGCCCTCGTGCCTACTGCTGCCTGGCATGATAGGAGCCCTCAATGCCCTCAATGCCTGGCTTCTCTCCAGAGAGGGAGAGAGAAGAGTGGAACATGCATCCAACGTTCTCGCTTTTCAGGGGGCTGCCGTGGGACTGGTATCTGCCTCACCTGACTCAGAGCACTGAGGGGAACTTGCAGCGCTTGAATGTCGGGTGAGGGGCTGCTGAGAGCAAAGACGAGCACCTTCGCTCAGCACAAAGGAGCTTGCGGAGCCACAGACACCAGAGGACAGAGGCCTCCTGAAAAACAGGAGCAAAACTCTAACTGGAAGATTACTTACACAAGCCCAAAGAAGATGCATCCCCAGAAAAGGCTGAGAAGTTCCAGAATCTCTACCTGGGCTGATTAGTGAAGGTACAAAGCAAGTTAACAAAGACTGCGGGAAGCCCAATTTGTTTGAAATGCCCAAATATCAATACTAGATCACAAGGCATACAAAGAAACAGGAAACCAAGGCCCAGTCAAAGGAACAAAATATATCTCTGGAAATGACCCTAAAGAAACAGAGATGAATTAACTGACCGTTCCAGATAACCATCTTAAAGATGCCCAGTGAGCTAAACGAGAACATAGACAACTGAACGAATTCAGAATATGACTTATGAACAAAAATGAGAATATCAACAGAGATAGAAATTATAAAAACAGAACAAACGGAAATTCTGAAACTGAAGAATAATTGAATTTTAAAAATCAATAGAGGAGTTCAACAGCAGACTTGATCAAGAAGAAAGAACCATCAAATTTGAAGAAAAACTATCTGAAATTATTGAGTGAGAGGAGGGAAAAAAAGCATAAAGAAAGTAATGAGAGCTTATGAGACTTACAGGAAACCATCAAGCAGGATAATGGAGGTGTACCTCAGAGATGTTGTGGCTTTGATCCCAGACCACTGCCATAATGTGAATATCACAACAAAGTGAATCACAAAATATTTTGGTTTCCTGGTGAATATAAAGGTACTGATTATACTATACTGTAGTCTGTTAATTGTGCAATAGCATTATGTATTTTAAAAAGTATATACCTTAATTAAAATACTTTTTTGGCTAAAAATGCTAATGATCATCTGAGCCTTCAACAAGTCATAATTTATTCATGATGGGGGCTCTTACCTCAGTGTTGATGTCTGCAAACTGATGAGCGTGACAGTTGCTGAAGACTGGGGTAACCATGACAATTTCTTAAGACAACAATGAATTTTGCCTCTTCAGTGGACTCTTTGTTTCACAAAAGACTTATCTGTAGTATGTAATGTCGTTTCACAGCATTTTACCCACAGTAGAACCTCTTTCAAATTTGGAGCCAATCCTCTCAAACTCTGCTGCTGCTTTATGTAATATTCTGAATCACTTGTTGTCACTTCAAGAATGTTTGTCTCTACCAGGAGTAGATTCCATCTCAAAAAACAACTTCCTTTGCTCATTCATAAGGAGAAACTCCTCATTCATTAAAGTTTTACCCTGAGATTGCAGCAATTCAGCCACATCGTCAGGCTCCTCTTCTCATTCCAGTTCTCTCACCGTTTCCACCGCATCTGCAGTTCCTTCCTCCATTAAAGTCTTGAACCACTCAAAGTCACCTGTGAGGGTTGGGATTAAATCCCTGCAGACTCCTGTTCATGTTGATATTTTGCCCCCTCCCATGAAACAGGAATGTTCTTAATGGCATGTAGAGTGGTGAATTACTTCCAGAAGGCATTCCGTTCGCTTTGTTTGGATCCAGCAGAGCAATCACTATCTACGGCAGCTATAGCCTTAAGAAATGTATTTATTTATTTATTTTTTTTTTTTTTTTGAGACGGAGTCTCGCTCTGTCGCCCAGGCTGGAGTGCAGTAGAGTGATCTCGGCTCACTGCAAGCTCCGCCTCCCGGGTTCACGCCATTCTCCTGCCTCAGCCTCCTGAGTAGCTGGGACTACAGGCGCCCGCCACCACGCCCAGCTAATTTTTTGTATTTTTATTAGAGATGGGGTTTCACCGTATTAGCCAGGATGGTCTCGATCTCCTGACCTCATGATCCGCCCACCTCAGCCTCCCAAAGTGCTGGGATTACAGGCGTGAGCCACTGTGCCTGCCCAGAAATGTACTTCTTAAATAATAAAACTGAAAGTCAAAATTACTCCTTGATCTATGGGCTGCAAATGGATATTGTGTTAGCAGGCATGAAAACAGTATTAATTTCTTACATGTCCATCAGAGCTCTTGGGTGACCAGCTGCATCATAAATGACCAGTAATATTTTGAAAGACATTTTTTTCCTGTGCATAGGTCTTAACAGGGGGCTTAAAATATTCAGTAAACCATATGCTATAACAAATGTGCTGTCATCAAAGCTTTATGTGCCATTTATGGAGTGCAAACAGAGTAGATTTGGCATAATTCTTCAGGGCCTTAGAATGTTCAATATGGTAAATAAGCATTGGCTTCGACTTAAAATCACCAACTGCGTTAGTAATTAACAAGACAGTCGGTCTGTCCTTTGAAGAATTGATGCCAGGTATTAACGTCTCCTCTTTAGCTCTAAAAGTCAGAGATGGCTTCTTATTTCAATAGAAGGCTGTTTCGTCTACATTGCAAATCTGTTGTTTAGTGTAGCCGCCTTCATCAAGGAGCTCAGCTAGATCTTCCGGAGAACTTGCTGAAGCCTCTACATTAGCATTTGCTGCTTCACCTTGAGCTTTTATGTTATGGAAATGGCTTCTTTTCTTAAGCATCGTGAACAGCTACTTCTCTCAGCCTTCACTGAATTGAAGAGAGTTAAGACCTTGCTCTGGATTGGGCTTCGGCTTAATGGAATATTGTGGTTGATTAGATCTTCTACACAGACCACTAAAACTATCTTCATATCAGCAAAAAGGCTGTTTTACTTTCTTATTTATGTGTCCACTAGAAAAGCACTTTCAATTTTCTTAAATAAGTTTTCCTTTGCATTTATAACATGGCTAACTACTTGGGGCAAGAGGCCTAGCTTTCAGCCTGTCTCGGTTATTGACACACCTTCCTCACTAAGCTCACTAAGGTCACTTCCAGCTTTTGACCTAAAGTGAGAGATGTGTGACTCTTGCTTTCACTTGAACACTTAGGTCATTGTAGGGCTATTAATCTAATTTCAATATTATTGTGTCTCAGGTAATAGGGAGGATCAGGGAGAGGGAGAAAGGTGAAGGAATGGCCAGCTGGTGGAACAGTCAGAACATACATAACATTGATCAATTCAGTTCACCATCTTATATGGTATGGGCAAGGTGTGTGGCACTCCAAAACAATTGTAATAGTAACATTAAAGATCACCAATCACAGGTCACTATAACATATATAACAATAATGAAAATTATTTTGTAACAATAATTTTCACTATTGTTATATATGTACCAAATTATGGTTATAAACGTACCAAAATGTGACACAGAGACAAGAAGTGAGCACATGCTGTTGGAAAAATGGCACTGGTGGGCTTGCTGGAGGCAGAGTTGCCACAAACTTTCCATTTGCAAAACAAAAGCACAATGTCAGGTGTGCATGGTGGCTCATGCCTGTAATCCCAGCACTTTGGGAGACCAAGGCAGGCAGATTGTGTGAGTCCAGGAGTTTGAGACCAGCCTGGGCAACGTGGCAAAACACTGTCTCAACAAAAAATAAAAAAAAAATTAGCCAAGCATAGTGGTGCACACCTGCAGTCCAGCTACTGGGAGGCGGAGGTGGGAGGATTGCCTGAGCCTGGTAGGTGGACGATACAGTGAGCCGAGATCTTGCCACTGCACGCCAGCCTGGGAGACAGAGCAAGACCTCATCTCAAAAAAAAAAACCAAAACACCCACAATGTCTGTGAAGTGCGATAAAGAAAAGCACAATAATAAAAGATATGCCTGTGCACACATTATGGGAATTCCAGAATAGAGAGAGAACGTGGTGAAGGCCTATTTGAAGAAATTATGGCGGAAAACTTCCCAAATTTGAGCAAAAGAATGGACATAAGAGTTCAAGAAATTCAACTAGAATAAATCCAGAGAGACCTATTATTATCAAACTGTCAGAAGTCAAAGACAAAATGAGAATCTTGAAAACAGCAAGAGAAAAGCAACTCATCAGTACAAGGACTGTCAGAAGTCAAAGACAAAATGAGAATCTTGAAAACAGCAAGAGAAAAGCAACTCATCAGTACAAGGACTGTCAGAAGTCAGAGACAAAATGAGAATCTTGAAAACAGCAAGAGAAAAGCAACTCATCAGTACAAGGGAGCTCCCATAAGATTGTAAGTGGGTTTCTGAGCAGTAACTTTGTAGGCCAGAAGGGAGTAAAATGATATATTCAAAGTGCTACCAGAGTAAAAACTGCCAGCCAAGAACACTATATCCAGCAAAATTATCCTTCAAAAATCATCCCAAATAAACAAAAACTGAGAGAATTCAACACCATGAGATATTTCCTACAAGAAATGCTAAAAGGAGTTCTTTGAGTTGAAATAAAAGGACACTAGACAGCAACCCCAACCTACATGAAAATATAAAACTCTCTAGAAAAGGTAAATATATAGACAAATGTAGACTCCTGTACTATCATAATGTTAGTGTATAAATCACTTTTAATTCTTGTATAGAATTTAAAAGATGAAAACATTTTAAAATAATCATAGGACTTTGTTAATGGTTACGCAATATAAAATGTATACTCTGAGACATCAATAGCCAAGTGTAGCGGAGTGAAGATGTAAAAGAGTACAGTTTTTGAGTGCAATTGAGGTTAAACTGCTATCAGTTTAAAATGGATTATTATAACTTTAAGATATTTTATGTAATCCCATGGCGAATATAAAGAAAATATTTATAGAAGACATACAAAAGGAAATAAGAAATCAGAGCATGTCACTGTAATTTTTTTTTTTTGAGACAGAGTCTTGCTCTGTCACCCAGGCTGGAGTGCAGTGGCACAATCTCGGCTCACTGCAACCTCTGCTTCCCGGGTTCAAGTAATTCTCCTGCCTTAGCCTCCTGAGTAGCTGGGATTACAGGTGTGTGCCACCACGCCTGGCTAATTTTTGTATTTTTAGTAGAGATAGGTTTTCACCATGTTGGTCAGGCTGGTCTCAAACTCCAGACCTCGTGATCTGCCTGCCTTGGCCTCCCAAAGTGCTGGGATTACAGGTGTGAGCCACCACACCTGGCCTATAAAAAATTTTAAAAGTACAAAGGAAAGGAGTAAGAAGGAAAAAGGGAGACAAAATAGCTATAAAACATAAAGAAAACAATTAACAAATTGGCAATAGTAAGTCTTCCTTACCAGTATTTCTTTAAATGTAAATAAATTAAACTCCCTAATCAAAAGACATAGATTGAATTGATTAAAAATAAAAAAAACAAGATCCAACTATATGCTGTCTACAAGAAATAAACAGGAACACAACCATGGTAAGAGACCTCAATACTCTCCTTTCAACAATGGATAGAAGAACCAGATAGAAGACCAGTAAGGAAACAAAGGACTTGAATAGCACTATAGACCAATTGGACCTAACAGACGTATATAGAACACTCCACCCAACAGCAGCAGAATAGAGAATACATTCTTCCCAAGGGCACGTGGAATATCTTCCAAGAGAGACCATATGATCGGCCACAAAACAAGTCTTAACACATGTAAGAAGTTTGAAATAGAAAATATATGTTCTGATCACAAAGGAATGAAACTAGAAATCAATAGCAGAAGGAAAACTGGAAACTTCACAATTAGTGAACATTTAAAAACAGACTCAAGAAACCAAAGGATCAAGGAAGATATCACAGGGAAAAATAGAGAATATCTTAAGACAAATGAAAACAAAAATGCAACATACCAAAACTTATAGGATGCAATGAGAGCAGTATTAAGAGGGAAATTTATAGCGGTGAAAACTTACATTTAAAAAGAAGATGGATCTCAAATAAACAACCTAACTTTATATCTCAAAGAACTAGAAAAAGAAGAACAAGTGAAACACAAATTAGCAGAAAGAAGGAAATGGTAATGATTAGAACAGAGATAAACACAATAGAGAATAGAAAACAATAGAAAAATCAACAAACTGAAGAGCTGGATTTTTGAAAAGATCAAAAAATTGACAGAAACTCTTAGCTAGATTAGCTAAGAAAAAAAGAGAGAAGACTCAATTAAATCAGAAATGAAAGAGGCCCCTTACAACTGATGCCACATAAATAAAAAATACGATAAGAGAATATCATGAACAACGGCTATACACCAACGAATTGGGCAGTCTGGAAGAAATGGAAAAATTCCTAGAAATATACGACCTACCAAGATTGAATCATGAACAAATAATTATCTGAAAAGACCTATAACTAGTAAGGAGATTGAATTAGTCATCAAAAATCTCCCAAAAAAGAAAAGCCCAGGACCAGATGGCTTTACTGGAGAATTCTACCAAGGTTTTAAATAATTAACAGCAATCCTCCTCACATTCTTCTGAAAAGCTAAACAAGAGGAACACTTCCAACCTCAATGTATGAGGCCAGCATTATCCTGATACCAAGCCCAGACAAGAAAGCTACAGGAAAAGAAAACTACAGACCGATTTCCCCGATAACTGTTGATGCCAAATCCCCAACAAAATACTAGCAAACCATATTCCACAGCACATTAAAAGGATTGTACTCCCTGACCAAGTGGGATTTACTCCTGGAATGGACGGATGGCTCAACATATGAACATCAATCAAGATAATCTGCCACATTATCATAATGAAGGACAAAAACTACATGACTGTCTCAATTGATAGAGAAAAAGGACTTGAGAAAATTCGACACCCTGTTATGAGAAAAACTGTAACTCTGCATGGTTGTGTCCTGTTTGCATCCTGAAGTTCTCCAGACCTACTTTCCCAAAGGACCCAACAGATTCAAGCCTCATCTGCAGGAGAATCGAGTCTCTTCCATCTCCGCGGGCCTGGGCAGGTCTGTTCCCTCTCTGGGTCTGCCATTCCCTTCTGACCAGGGATAAAGATCAGCCTGGAAAGCTGTAAGCTGCACCTGCCTGAGGAACTGAGGTGTGCCCTTTCCCTGTGACTCTTCCCTGAGGGTGTTCCAAAGGCACATGGCAAGGCTGCTTCACCCCAGTCATTCACAGGACCCTGGGCCCTAGGAAGCCAGCTCCAGGCCTCTCCCTAGCATCACTGATCCAACAGGCTTGAACACACCCTCCTTAACTTCCCTCCTTTCTCTGCATTGGAAACTAGGGGAGAGTTATTTGCCTAATTATGCACGTTGTTTAGTGCCTTTACACATCAACATTTAGTGTTATGCTCCTGAGAGGCCAAATGCTTTACAGCATTTTCTTCAGTATTATATTCCATGTTAGTTGCAAGTAGGCCTATTAAAGGCAGGGCTGACTTCACAAACAGCCAGAAAAAGCACAGAGGGGCCCCACTTGGAGGCAGCAGGCCTCAGGCTCATTAAGGAGGCCCAGAAAGCTGAGGACTCCTTGCCTTTGAAAGGCCCTGTGTACAGCCAGCATGCCAGAAAGAGCCTTGGAGCTCCGTGGATTTCAAGGCAAAAGGGAGCCAAACATGCATGGATGCCTCTTTCCTGTGCCCGGGGGTTTGTTTCTTCAGGAAATTCCAAATGGATCTCATTCCCTGGAATTTCAATTGCACCATTGCTTAGTCACTCAATAGTCATCTGTCACTCACCAAAGCCACAGAGTGGGGCCTGAGGGTCACTGCTGTCATGGATACACTTGCTGATTTGTGACCCAAGTCAGATCTGGATTACGAAGGGCTTTGAATGAATGACTGAGGTTTTGGGGCCAGATGGTAGAGAAAGGCAGCCATGGGGGATTTTGGAGAGAGGCCAGGGTGAAAGGTGGGAAGACCAAGCAGGAGAGTCCAAGAGCATCCATGAAAGGGCACCTGGGGTGGAGAGGACTCGTGGTCCAGATGAGACACCACTGAGCCACGTTGGGAGAAGCCTGCAGATGGGAGGTCACTTGGCTGTGAGCAGATGCACGCCTGGGAGGTGGCAGAAGCCAGATGGGATACAATAAAAATCCACATTTAATTTTTCCATTGGTGTGTGTGCTTCCGGAACTCCCCACACAGCAGCTTAGGAGTGGGTCCATATTCCAACTACTTCATCTCTGGTGTAATCATGACACTCTCTGGCTACCCCAGGAGAGCATGGACCAACCTAGAGCTTGGCATAAATTTGAGACCGAGCTGCCTTAGGGTCGAGTCCAGCTCTGAGCCAGCCAGCTGTCCTCAGCAGTGTTCTGGACCCCTCTGCCCTTCAGTTCCTCATTTATAAGGTGGGAGTAATGGAAGCATATCTGAAGCATGAAGCCAGGGCCTTGCCTGCTGTGAGCTCCCTCAGGATGTTCCAGGCATGTAATGGGGAGAGCAGAGGCTGAGACCTGAGAGCCAATCACATGTTTCCCATCAAGAAGTTTCGACACAGATTCTAAGTCTGAGGAAAAAGGAAGGACTACAATTCAGCAATAAACTGGGGACTTCAATAACACACTTTCGTTACGGGTACAACAAGTAGGCAAAAGATCAACAAAGAAATGTCAGACTGGAACAGTTGGCCGGCATCTGCAGAGCACGAGAGCACGCCACAAGCAACCGCAGAGCACGCCACCACGCAATCACAGAGCACACCACCTGGCAACCGCAGAGCACGCCACCCAGCAACTGCAGAGCATGCCACCCAGCAACCGCACCTGCAGAGCACTCCACCCAGCAACTGCAGAGCACTCCACCCAGCAACCGCATCTGCAGAGTACTACACCCAGCAACCGCAGAGCACACACACTTCTCGAATGTGCTGGAGCTTGCTCCAGGAAGAACCACATGTTGGGCCACAGAGAAAGTCTCAATAAATTTCAAAGGACTGAAATCATACAAAGTGGGCTCTATAACCACAATGGAATTAAGTTAGAAATCAATAACAGAAAGAAATTTGAGAAATTCACCAAAATGTGTAAAATAAACAACACACTGTTATATAACCAACAGATCAAAGAAGAAATCACAACGGAAATTAGAAAATACTTTCAGATGAAAGGCATTACAAGAAAACCACAGACCAATATCCTTAAGAATATAAATGCAAAAATCCTCCACAAAATACTAGCAGATCAAATCCAGCAACATATAAAAAGAATTACGTGCAAAACCAGATGAGATTTATTCCAGGAACACAAGGTTGATTTGACATCCAAAAGCCAATCAATGTAATACAGCATATTAATGGATTCATATAAAACCACTCTTAGAAGAAAACATAGGAGGAAATCCTCATGGCCTGAGTTTGGCAATGGTTTCTTCAATATGGCACCAAAAGCACAAGTGATAAAAGAAAAAAGAGATAAATGACACTTCACTAAAATTAAAAACTTCTGTGCTACAACCAATGCCATTAAGAAAGTGCAAAGATAACCCACATAAAAGGAGAAAATATTAGCAAATCTTCTACAGTAATCCCCTCTTATCTGCAGGTGATACATCTCAAGGCCCCCAGTAGATGGCTGAGACCACAGAGATTACCAAACACTGTATATACTGTTTTTTCCCATATATATATATATACCTGTGATAAAGTTTAACTTATAAATTAGGCACAGGAAGAGATTATCAAGGATAACTATAATAAAATTGAACAATGATAAAAATATGCCGTAATAAGACTTATGTGAATGTGACCTCTCTCTCTATCTCTCTCTCTCTCAATACCTTATTGCACTGTACTCACCCCTCTAAATACCTTATTGTACTGTTCTCACCCCTCTTTGTTGTGATCATGTGAGATGACAGAATTGCCTCCGGGAGGAGGTGAGGTGAGGTGGGTGAATCACGCAGGCATTGTGATGTTGCCTTAGGATGCTGTTGACCTTCTGATGAATGATCGGAAGGAGGATCACCAAGCCATGATGAGCAATGGCTGGATGTCAGGAGCAGGCGGTGTAATGACTAACGAAGGAGCAGTCTCTACAGTGTGGATACACTGGACAAAGGGATGGTTCATACCAGGGAGGGATAGCTTGGGCTGGCGCAAGATCTCACTGTGCTACTCAGAACAATGCACAGTTCCATGTCGTATTTTCAAGCCATGGCTGACCACAGGTAACTGAAACTGTGGAAACCAAGACACCAGGTAACTGGGGCCTGCTGTATCTGATAAGGGACTCATATCCAGAATATGTAAGGAACACTTAAAACTCAAATAAAATGACGGTTATTAACCCCATTTTAAAACGGGCAAAGGATTTGAATAGGCACTTCTCAAAAGAAGATGCACGAATGGCCAGTAAGTACATGAAAGGATGCTCAACATTATCAGTTATTAGGAAGAAGCAAATCAAGACCACAGGGAGATGCCACCTCATACACTCGGAGGGCAATCCTCAAAAAGACAGAAAATAGTCTTGACAAGGACTTAAGAAATAGGAACCTTCTTTGGGAAAGAAAATAGTGCAGAGAAAAACAATGAAAAGGCACTGAAAATGAGTTCAACATAGAGTGACCACATGGACCAGCAATCCCATTCCTAGGTGTGCGTCCCAGATAATTAAAACTATACATCCAGCCAGGCTAAGGGGCTCATGCCTGTAATCCCAGCATGAGATTACAGCCTCGGGAGGCCGAGGCTGGCAGATCACGAGGTCAGGAGTTCGAGACCAGCCTGACCAATATGGAGAAACCCCGTCTCTACTAAAAATACAAAATTATCTGGGCGTGATGGCACATGCCTGTAGTCCCAGCTACTCAGGAGGCTGAGGCAGAAGAATCGCTTGAACCCGGGAGGCAGAGGTTGCAGTGAGCCGAAATTGCACCACTGCACTCCAGCCTGGGCAAGAGAGCCAGACTGTCTCAAAAACAAACAAACAAACATGCAACAAAAAAGTACATCCAAATAAAAACTTGAACACAGACGTTTGTAGCAGCACCACTCATAAAGCCAAACAACGGAAACAGTCCCGATACACATGACTGGCGAATGGCTACAGAAAATGTGGTGTATCCGTACAACAGGGTGTTATTACGCCATGAAAAAGAATGAACTACTTATTAAAAAAAAAAAAGAAAAGAAAAAAGAAATGAAGTGCTGACACATGCTACAAGGTGGATGAGCCTGAAAACATTATGCGAAGTGAAAGAAGCCAGTCACAAAAGACCACGTACTATATGTTTACATTTTGAGAAACGTGCAGAACCCATAGATACGGAAAGTGGATTTGTGGTTCTTTAGGGCTGGGGGTGGGGGCAGTGCTGGTGGCTGAGGTAGCTAAAGGGTATGGAGCTTCTTTTTGAGGTGGTGAAAATTTTCTAAAGTTGACTGTAGTAATGGCTGTAGAACTCTGTGAATATACTAAAAACCATTGTATACTTTAAATGGGTGAATTGCATGGTATGTGAATTATAACCCAATAAAGCTGTTTAAAAAATAGTGCGGGGCAGGTGGAGGGAACGAAGAGAAGGTAGTTAATGGGTACGAATAAACGGTTTGGTAGGAGGGGTGAGTTCTAGTGTTGATAGCACAGTGAGGGGATTATAGTTAACAACAACGTACTGTACGTTTTGAAATAGCGAGAAGAAAAGATTTGAAATGTTCCCAACATGAAGAAAGGACAGACGTTTGAGGTGACGAACGTCCTAAATACCCCGATTCCATCATTACACATGGCATGCGTGTATCAAAATATCACATGCACCCCATAAATATGTAAAATGTTATGCATCAATAAACAATTAAAAATATAAGCATTGCATAGTGTCTTCCTTCCAAATAATACAATATGAAAAGGGAAAAAAGAGCAACTTTACAGTGGAGAAAACTGGAAACCTCTGCCTCAGCCACATCGCCGAGGTTGACATCACCGGTGACAAGTCACCCAGATGGCAAGGACCTTGGTGTGATGCTGTGGGAAGGGCACTTTCCATCCTCCCCACAACCCATGACCCCAAACTAATCTTAGGAAAAAGATCAGACAGGTCCCAAATGAGGGACATTCTACAAAATACCCAACCAGTCCTCCTCAAAACTGTCAAGATCACCAAAAATAAGGAAAGTCTGAGAATCTGTCACAGCTACGAGGGCCCTAAGGAGACATGAGGACCAACTGTAACATCATACTTTGGATTCTGAGGTAGAAAATGGATATTAAGGGAAAACTGAGGGAATCTGAATAAAGTATGGACTTTAGTTCCTACTACTACATCAACATGGGCTAATTCACTGTGACAAAGGTACAATATAATGTGACATGGTAAGAGTAGGGGAACCTGGGTGCAGAGTATACAGGAACTCTGTGCTATCATCACAATTTTTCTTTATATCTAACAATGTTCTAAAATGAAGTTTATTTTAAAAATAAAAAATAAAGACAGGGCTCCTTGATATCAATAAACCCCATGAAAATACATTCATTAATAATCACGGAAGCACCTCCCCCAGCACATGTGCATATGACACCCTTGCACACACTCAACCCAAGCACACGTGCACATGCACATCTGTGCACACACACTCAACCCAAGCATGTGCATACATTCACACTCATGCACAAACACCCAATCCAAGCATGCATGCATGTGTGCATCTGCACCCACAGTCAACCCAAACACGTGTGCACATTACACCCATGACACACCCAACCTAAGCACATGCACACATGCTCAACACAAGCACATGCACACATGCATACCAGGCACACACAATCCAAGCACATGCACTTCTGTGCACACACATGATGCAAACACATATGCATTGCACACCCATGACCATGCAGTCAACCCGAACACATGCACCCAGGCACATACTCAACCCGAACACATGCGCCCAGGCATGCATGTGCACACACACTCAACCCAAGCACATACTCAACCCAAACACATGCACCCATGCACATACTCAACCCGAACACATGCGCCCATGCACATACTCAACCCGAACACATGCGCCCATGCACATACTCAACCCGAACACATGCGCCCATGCACATACTCAACCCGAACACATGCGCCCATGCACATACTCAACCCGAACACATGCACCCAGGCACATACTCAACCCAAACACATGCGCCCAGGCACGCATGTGCACACACACTCAACCCAAGCACATACTCAACCTGAACACATGCACCCATGCACATACTCAACCCAAACACATGCACCCATGCACATACTCAACCCGAACACATGCGCCCATGCACATACTCAACCCGAACACATGCGCCCATGCACATACTCAACCCGAACACATGCGCCCATGCACATACTCAACCCGAACACATGCGCCCATGCACATACTCAACCCGAACCCAAACACATGCACCCATGCACGCATGTGCACACACACTCAACCCAAGCACACGTGCACATGATACCATGCACACACACAATGCAAGCACTTCTGCACATATGTGCATGTATGCATGCACTCGATCCAAGCACATGTGCACATAGACACCCATGCACACTCAACTTGAGCACAGAAGCAGATACATACATGTGCACACACACTCAACCCAGGTATGCATGCACGCCCATCTGCACACTCAAGCCAAGCACGTGCACACAGGCACACTTGTACACACACACTCAACCCAAGCACGTGCACACAGGCACACCCATGCATACATACTCAACCCAAGCACAGCTCACCAGGGAGAGAGGCCCAGGAACAGACTCTGACAAAACAATGAAGAGAATCCAAAAAGCAATTACACTGCCAAGTGTTACGCAAATACAATTATTGGAATTGCTAGTCAAAAACGGTTAATAGAATGATTAAGATAGATTGACCTAAAAGCTGATTTTAAATTAACCTGACATGTGCATACTATCTAAATAATTACTCTTTCCTCTGATTTAGTCTCTCATTAAAATCAGATTTCTTTGGGAGAGATTATACATTTGCACCATCGTTGGGAAGAACAAGCCATGTTCATTCATGCACTGATGAAAATAGGAGATTATTAGAGGAGGTAAAATGGGAATATATTTTCCTGGCATTCCCTGGGGCAGTGTGATCTGTCCCTGTAATAAACCACCGCTTCCTCCTAGCCTGCCACTCGGGAGGTGAGGGAAGCCAGTTAAGATGGCCTCAACTAAGGATCCCAAACCACTAGTGTCTGTGTGTGTCTGTGAAGCTCACTCACGGGGGAAGGGCCTGTGGGGTGGGTAAGGAAGAGAAATGAGCACTTGGAGACACCAGGCAACCAAGGAGACCCAGAGGAAACTCGGTACGTCTGCATCGAACACGTCTTCATGGGTGAGAAAACTGCAGCCAAGGAAGGAGACGGATTGTTTCCAGGCAAACAGCAAGCCCTGGCAGAGAGAGCAGGGACAGAGGCTGTTTTCAGCATCCAGCATCTCCGTTCAGCTCATCATTTCCTGCCACACCCCAGATAAAATGAACCCCTGTGGGGGTTTGTCTGTGCACGCGTCCAGGGCCTATCCCGGTCTGTGTGAACAGACTGGCCCTGCATCCCAGCACAGAAGCCTGGGCTGAACACCAAAGGCCCCCACAGCGGGAGGCAGGTCCCGGCCACTGCTCCCTCCACAGCCATGGCGCCAGTGTGCAGATCTCAGCTGGTGTCTAAAACATGAGGGCACTGGGTCACTACAGCTATGGGCCTCCTTGTTCATTGAAACGCTTGGAGTTATCTCGATAACATTTTTTAAATGGATAGCCACTTCACATTTTTTTAAGATAAAGAATTTCCCCATTAAAATTATTCAGATTCAGTAATAACACATTATTAGGATAAGCAGGACATGCAAGATGCTACAAAATGATCTATTACTTGGAGGATTTTAAAACCCTAATGAGAAAAACGCTCACTACCATTTATTCGTTCTCTTAGCCTTCAGCACCATTAGTCTGAGGAGCAGCATGGGACTGGGGCTGGCTGCATCCACACTCACCCCTCTGACTGCTCCAGAACCTTTTCTTCAAAGAGAAATCTCTGCACTCTGCAGGGAAGGTAAGTGGCGACCCTTAGGTAGCTGAAAGCACGGGGAAAGAGAGCAGGAAGAGGTGGGAACACGGAGATGGAGAACACAGGCAGCAGCACACTCAACACAGGTGGAGTCTGTGTCCCCCTCCAGTGACAGCCAGAACCAGGACCACCAGGGATCCGACATCACTGGCCCCATCCCGTAGGGTGGGCTGTGGGCAGGGAACAGCTGAATCGCCAGGCCACTCTCAGACCCTTGGCAGACACAAGGAATAACAGCTGTGGCTGCCGCTGTGGCCGCAGTTCCAAAGTTTGGAGAGAAATAGCAGCAAGTGGCAGCACCACTGTCAGTCAACTTGAGTGCTTCTCGGACAAAAGAAGACAGTTCTCCTGGTTCCCAAAGACTTGCAAAGGCTGTGCGTTCTTCAGGCAGCTACTGCACCAGCGGCCTCTGAGTGATAAGGAAAGGAACCAGGGCTCAATCCTATTCCTGAGTGAGTCAAAGCAACTCTGCACTCCCTGCCAGCACCGAGGGTGACCCCCGAGCCCTGCTCAGGTGCTGTGGGGCCGAGATCTCCCCTCCCCGCGGTGGGCAGGGAAAGGGCAGCAAAGGCTCTCTGCCACGCCTGTGTTCGGGCTCCAGAACTCTTGGCCTGGTGTCTGGAAGATGGGATTGCTGCCTTGGACAAGCCCCTCCTCCTTGCTTTTCCCTTTTTCCCACAGTGGGGTTTAAGCTAAGGTCCTATTCCTAGATCACTAATAATGATAGCAGGCACCATTTATGAACGCCTACTGTATCCCAGTGCTGCTCTCAGTGCTGTACCTGTATTCTCTCACCTCATTCTCTCAAGGGCCCAGTAAGGTAGCCACTTCATTAGCCATCTTTTATTAAAGAGCAGACTAGGCACAGAGATGGTAGGTCACTTTCTGAAGGTCACACAGCGAATGCAGGTGAGAACCAGGCTGTCCACGAAGGAAGTCTGACCCCTGATTGGGCTGTAATCACTGTGCTGTGCAGACACCCTCTCCATCAAGACCCTTCTGCGTTGCACCCCCTCCCGCCCTCTTCTCTACTTGGAAATGAAGTAGCTTTCAGGGGACTCTTATCAGGCTCCCGCCTTCCCAGGCTGGCCCCACACAGCCCCAAGACAGGAGCCCCCCAGTGGCGCCTTGGTGCGCTTCTTGAGGGTTGCCTTAATATTCCCCAGGCACCCACGGGAGGCACCTGAGGTTTGTGGCTTGTGCCACGCAGTTCCGGGGCCTCCAGCACCCACCTGCAGACACGGCTTCAGCCGGCCCATCCTCTTTCTGTTTCTTTCCCTAGCTTGTTTAAGTTTCATTCACAAACAGTAAAGCCCATTCATGTGACAGTTGTATACAGTCATGTAACATCTACCACAGTCAAGACGTGGAACATTTCACTCTCCTAAAAACTGTTCTCCTGCCCCTTCAGATTCCCTCCTCCAGCTCCCAGCCCCAGGCAGACAGTGAGCTGATTCCTGTCCCTGTAACTTTGCCTTTCCTGGAAGCTTATAGACGTGGAACAGTGCTCTATCTCTTCCACTTAACTTGATGATTTCAAGACTCACCCATGTCATGTGGGTTTAATATTGTGTTCATTTTTTATTAATGGGTAGTATCTTATAATATGCATGTTACGTAGGTTATCTACTTGCCTGTTGATGGGCATTTGGGCTGTTTGCAGTTTGGATGTATTACAAATAACATTGGTGTGAGCACTTGTGTCCACGTCTTTGTGTGGACATATGTTTTCATTTTCCTGGGGTAAATATTTAGGATTCGAATTGCTGGGTCATGTGGTAAGTGAATGTTTTACTTCTCAGATAGTGTCAGTCCATTTTCCCAAGTATTTCCATTTAAAATTCCAACCAAATTTCATGCATTCCAATTTAAATTGTATGTAAATTCCCATTGTTCTATATCCTTGCAACACTTAGTATTGTGAATCTTTTTGACTTTAGACTGGTTTTAATGTGTACTTCTTTGATGGCAGGTGATGTTGAACATTTTTTCATGCACCTATGTGTCATATATCTTTTTTGTCATGTGTTTGTCCAAGTCCTTTGCAATTTTTAATTGCAGTTTTCAAATTATTGACTTATAAGATATCTTCATATATTCTGAGTACAAGCCCATTGTCAGATGTGGATTTTGTAAAATTATTCTGCCAGTTTGTAGTCTGCTTTTGCATTCCCTTAACTCTGTTTAATTTTGAGCAAACCTTTTCAATTTTGTTGAATTTGCTTTATCATTTTTTATCACCTGTGCTTTCACATCTTTTTTCTAAAAAATGTTTATTGTAGCCCAAGTCATAAAAATTCTTCCCTATGTTTTCTTCTAGAACTTTAAAAGTTCTAATAACTTTCAGTCCATGATCCATCTCAAGATAATTTTGCATGTGGTGGGAGGTAAGGCTTGAAGGTCTTTTTTTTTCCATGTAGATATCAACTTGTTCTAGCACCATTTATAGAAACAGCTAGTTCCGAAGGAATTAAATGTATACCTTTACCAGCAATCAAGGGACTATGTAAATGTGGGTCGTTTTGACTTCCCCTTCGGCTCAGTTGGCCTCTATGTCTGTCCTGATGCCGAAACCACACTGTCGTGATTACCATACCTGTATAGTAAGTTTTCAAATCAAGTAGTGTGGGCCCCACAACCTTGTTCTTATTTTTCAAAATTGTTTCTGGATATTTTAAGCCTTTTGTCTTTCCACGTAAATCTTAGTTTCAGCTGTCTCATTTCTTCAAAAGGGCTATAAGTGGCATGGGTAGTATACTAACGAGCAAAGCTTCCTTCCAAAAGGACCACTAAGATTCCAATCAAAATTGTATTTAATATATAAATCGATTTGGTATCAATGTGGAGAGGATTCTCGTCTTAACAGTATTGAGGTTTCCAATCCATGAATAGAATATATGTCTTTATTTATTGTGTTTTTCCTTACAATGTCTTATGGTTTTCAGTGTAAGGGTCTTTCAATTCTTTAATTAGGAGTTTTTTTTTTACTCCAATTAATCTAACTTCATTTTCTAAGTATTCATTGCTAGCATATAGACATACAATCGATTTTTCTATGAAAGTTAAATGCTGCAACTTGGCTAAACTAATTTTATTTGTACTAATAGTTTGCTTTTTATGGTGGTAAAATTCACATATTATAAAATTCACTATGTTCCCAATTTTGAAGTGCACAATTCAGCAGCATCTAGTGCATTCACAATGTTGCTGGCTCCAGGACATTCGCATCACCACGAAAGGAGACACCACATCAGTCAAGTAGTCACTCTCTGTTCCTCCCTTCCCCCAGCTCCTGGCACCACTAATCTGCGTTCTGCCTCTTTAGATCTGCCCATTTCATATAACTGGAATCATATAACATGCAGCCCTTTGTGTCGGTCTTCTTTCACTCATCATGTTTTCAATTTCAAGGTTCATCCATATTGTGGCATGTTAGTGCTTCATTCCTGTTTGTGGTTGAGTAATATTCCATCATATGAGCAGACCACACTTTCTCAGTGCCTATGCTAATTGTTTGTAGGTTTCTTAAGATACTTCCTCATACGTGATTCATGATACCTGCATAAAGAGGCAGTTCTTCTTCTCCCTTTCCAATGTTTATGCTTTAATTTTAATTTTATTTAAAGCTACCTGTGTCTCTGTTCTTAAAATGCAATTTTGGAAGACAGCAAGTGTGTGGGTCTTGTTTTCATATCTATTCTGACAACCTCTGCTTTTTACCTGAAATCTTTGGTCCACTAATATTTAAATAAGTATTGACATGGTTATGTTTGGGTCTGTAATTTTATGCCTTGTTCTCTGTATATATCCTCCAGTTTTTCCCTTTGTTTCTCATTTCTTAACTTTTTTTAGGATTATGTGAATATTTAATGACTGATTTTTCTCCTCATTATATTTTGTGAATATACATGAATATTTATTGATTGATTTTTCTCCTTATTAAGCTTTTTCAGCATGGTATCACCTCAGTAGTGGAGCATAATCAGTCCTAGACTAATGTAGGCCCCACCCAAAAAAGCTTAAAATCAAGCCTCAAATGTATCAAATTGTTTCCAAGTAAAGTAACTTCATCCCAGACAAGTTTTAAAATAATTTTAGGAGTGCAAAACTATCCAGGATCTAACAAGGAAAAGTACATGATGTCTAGCATACAGTAAAAAATCACCAAGTATGCAAAGAGGCAGGAAAACGTATCATGTAATGAGGAGGAATATCAACAAATTGAAACTAACTCACAAGTGGCACAGATGAGGGCATTCTTAGGCACAGATGAATTGTAGTTATTATCGCTCTATTCCACATGATAATGTTAAGTAGAGATATGAAAGACATTAAAAAGTCCCAATTCAAACTTTTAGAGATGAAATCATTTCTGAGATAAAGAAAATTAACTGGATGAGATGATGAGATTAGACAGACACTACAAAAGGAAAGATTAATGAACTTGAAGGTAGATAATAGAAACCATCCAAAGTGAAACACAGACAGAAAATAGACCCCTTCAAAAGGAGCAGAAAGCTAATTGGAAGGCAACTTCAATTGGCCTAAAATTCATACATTTAGAGTCCCAGAAAGAAAACACAGAAAAAAAAAAGAAAAAAAGGAAGATATAATGACTGAAATCTTTTGAAATTTGCTTTTTAAAAGATACATATCCCAGTCCAAAAAGTATGAAGTATGAAGAAGGCACATCCTAATCAAATTGCTTAAATTGAGTGAGAATGAGACAATCTTAACAGCAGGCAGAAGAAAAGAGAAGTGCTGGGTACAGAGGAACAAAGACAAGGATGACGGCAGGGTTCTCCTTGAAAATGAGGCGAGCTAGGGGAGAGTGGAACAAGCTCTGCAAAGTACTGCCGGGAAAAGCCCGTTGATTTGTGATTCTGTACCTGGCAACAAAGGTAGACACAGGGTGAGATATCAACTTTTTCAGACACATAAAAGCTAAAATATTAATCATACCAGCAGATAAGCACTAAGAGATATTAAAGAAACTCCTTTGGACAAGAGGAAAATGACATTATAGGAGACCCAGTAGAAGCACAGGAAGGAAAAGCATGTTTTGCTGGGTATAGAACATATAGAGAAATAAAATGTGTGCACACAGGGACATGAAGGAGGGAGGGGAATGGAAGTGTGCTGCTGTAAGGTTATTAAACCATCACGACGTAGTGTAATATTATTTGAAGATAAATTGTGATAAGTTGGAGGTACACACTATAAACCCTAAAATGTATACATGCACACACATACATTTGTACAAGGAGAGTTATGAGAAATAAGCCAACAGAAGTGATTAAATGGGATGATTAAAAAATACCCAGTCCAGAAGAAGGTTGGCTAAGAGGAACAGGAAACAAAAAAGTAGACAGGATAAATAAAACACAAATAGCAAGATGGTGGTTTAAGTCCAACCATTATCAACAGTAATGTTAGATGAAAATGATCTATAATCTTTGGTCTAATTCAGTGGCAGTTTGTCAGATTGAATAAGAAAGCAAGACCCAACTAATTGCTGCCTACCCAAAACCCACTTTAAATATAAATTCACAAATACATGAAAACTAATGGGATTTAAAAAGATATACTGCACTAACACTAGTCAGAAAAAAAGCGGAAGCAGCTATATTAATATTGGGCAAGGTGGATTTCACAGCAATGAACACGACCAGCATTATAAAGAAGGTCATTTTGTAATTCCAACAGGGCCAATTAGTCAAGAGGACATAGCACTGTTTATCCACCGAATCCAGCTTCAAGCCACTGGAGTAAAATCCTCATCATCTATCACAACACCTGGTCATTTAGGATCCACCTCAGTTGAAGTTCTATCCTCATGTTCTACCACAACACCTGGTCATTTAGGATCCACCTCAGTTGACGTTCTATCCTCATCATCTATCACAACACCTGGTCATTTAGGATCCACCTCAGTTGACGTTCTATCCTCATCATCTATCACAACACCTGGTCATTTAGGATCCACCTCAGTTGACGTTCTATCCTCATCTTCTATCATGACACCTGATCATTTAGAATCCACCTCAGTTGACGTTCTATCCTCATGTTCTATCACGACACCTGGTCATTTGGGATCGACCTCAGTTGACGTTCTATCCTCATCATCTATCACGACACCTGGTCATTTAGGATCCACCTCAGTTGACGTTCTATCCTCATCATCTATCACGACACCTGGTCATTTAGGATCCACCTCAGTTGACATTCTGTCCTCATGTTCTATCACGACACCTGGTCATTTGGGATCGACCTCAGTTGACGTTCTTTTCTCCTAAGAATGTGTTCCACTCAGTTGGTGTCTTTGTGTGCTGAGTAATCCTGAATTGGGTCCTGGGCACTATGCATGTGATGTGGAGGTTCTGGACTCTGTGGCTTTCCACCAGCTGCTGTTTCTTTTGGTGTAGTAGGTAGTGATGGTGTTTGGGATTGAACTGCAAGTGTCCTGGCTACAGCCGCAGCCTGAACTCAGACTTTCTGCCTTTAGCTGGGCTTCTTTCATCTGCTTTGTGTGTGTGCAGTTCAGGGCCAGTCGGAATCATGAGTAGAGTCTGCCACGTTTCCCCTTCTGGACGCTCTCCCTCTCCAGTGGCCACAGCTTCCCCAATTTCATTCTGCTCCTGTTCCAGGCCATGATGACTGTGGTCTTCCCTGAGGACCCCCAGCTCCTCATGCCCTAACTACATAGGGCCCAGGCTAACAGCCACGGTCAACGAGAACATGCTTCCTGCAACTCCTTTACCCCCCGTGTACACCCCAGGTCCATCTTGCTGTTCACTCTCCAACGCCCACAAGCAGCCTGTTTGCATTGTGTACAGATTTTGAAGCTGTTTTCTGTGAGGGAGTGGGTTTGGTGTGATCTTACAAAATCCTTACAGGAAGCAGAACCAGCAATTACCCATCCACTTTTAGAACTGCCTTGTGCATGAACCTTTTGTCCTTTGAGTCACACTTGGAAAAAGTGTATGCTTCGTCTGCTGCAAAGGTCATGGTGGCTTCACTCCAAGAAACTTGAGAAACAGTTATTGTTTTAAACAGGGCACAACTGCAGTGTCCTGAGGAGCCCTGCACGGCCATGGAGTTTGCTGGATGAGGGATATGGACGGGCTCCTGCAGAGAGAACAGAGACAGAGAGGGAGAGGGAGAGACAAAGAGGAGGCAGAGATACAGGCAGAGAGAATTTGAGAGACAGAGGGAGAGAGAACATCTGGCAAACCCATTCCACTTTCAGATTCCTGCTCTGGACACGGAGGCCTGCTCTTCTCCATAAGCCCTCTCCCTTCCTTCAACGTCCTCAGGAAAAAGCGAAGCAGACCCTTTTCCCTCCCTCGCCTTCGTTGCCCTCCACAGGGGCTCTTTCCCATAACCTGCTGACTGGTCTCTGTGGTGTTGTGGTGTGCCCCACCTCCTCCCTCTGCTGAGCAGCACAGTAGCCTCCTGGCGGCTCCCTGACGTCCAGGAATGGACTCACCAGTGTCTGGGAATTGGCTCGCCGGAATCCAGGAACGGGCTCCCCAGCGTCCCAGTCCAGCCCCATCTCCCCTCCGCACTCAGGGGCTCCTCTGGTGAACTCAGTGCTGGCCAGGCACTCTGCACCAGCCTCACAGGCTTCTTCCCGACACCTCCAGCCTGCGCCCCACCTGCACCCACACCCATCATTCTGCTCCGGGCTGTGCCCAGAGGCCCCCAGTTCCCTGAGTTCCCCCACTCTCTGGCCCTCACCCACACTATAGCCTCTGCCTGGCCTGCCTCAGCCGTGTGGACGCCTCCCCTCAGCATCTAGGCCCGTCTCCACGCCGTCTCCAAGACGCTGGGCTGCTGCCCAGTGTGAGATAGGAGCCCCCTCTCTGTTCCACACCACCCTCGACAGGCACTTACCAGGCCTGTCCACCTCATCTGGTGGGTCGTGTCCGTCCTTTCATCAGATAGCAAGTCCCTCAAGGCCCATCTCCCCGAGCCCCCGTCCCCTTCTTTGTCTCTCCACCAGGGATTAGTGTCACCCCAATCCCACCCCGGCCTGGCCTCACCCCCAACAGCTGGTGTCCACCTTGGCCCTCCTGGCTGTGGCCTTGACCCCTGGTGTCCGTCCTGGCTCAACCCCTGGCCCTGGTTCTCTTGGTGCCACCTAAACAGTCTACACTGTCTTGTGTTCATCTTTTCTTTAAATATTTGTTTAGCAGAGCAGAGCTCATTTTACAAATATAAATCGGCCGGGCGTGCTGGCTCACGCCTGTAATCCCAGCACTTCCGGAGGCCGAGATGGGTGGATCATGAGGTCAGGAGTTCGAGACCAGCCTGACCAACATGGTGAGACACTGTCTCTACTAAAAATACAAAAATTAGCCAGGTGTGGTGGTGCGTGCCTATAATCCCAGCTACTCAGCAGGCTAAGGCAGGAGAATCACTTGAATCCAGGAGGTGGAGGTTGCAGTGAGCTGAGATCATGCCATTGTACTCCAGCCTGGGCCACAGAGCAAGACTCTTGTCTTAAAAAAAAATTATATATATGTATATATATATACATATATATAATTGTTTGACCAAATGCAGTGATTTCTCCCAGCTTGAGAAATAACTCTTATTTATAAAGTCATGTTTTGGTGAAGCAGAGCTGGGTAAACCTGTGCCACAATGGGTGGGAGCCCACAGGAGACAAGCCCTCGTCCAGCAGTGTCCAGACAGCTGCGTGGAGCAGAACACGCAGCCCTCACCCTAGGGCCCCGGCCTGGGTCATGGGGGCTTAGAAAAAAAGAAAGGAAAAGACAAGACTGGATAAGAACCAGGTTTGGTCAAGGAAAGGAGGGGTGGACGTGCAAAGCCCTCCCGTGCAGGAGCCCTGGGGCGGGGACACCATCCCACAGCCCCCCGGGAGCCGCTGATCCCCCCGACACAGCCCCCCGGGAGCGGCCGATCCCCCCGACACAGCCCCCCGGGAGCCGCCGATCCCCCCGACACAGCCCCCCGGGAGCGGCCGATCCCCCCGACACAGCCCCCCGGGAGCCGCCGATCCCCCGAGACTGGCCTGCACCTGCACATCCGGGGGGCGGGGGCCCCGAATTGTTCTGCCACAGCCGCCCCCCGGCAGGGAGATCAGAGGAAGAAATAAAATCCTCAGGCCTCACCTGGGATCCAGATTCAAGGCCCGAGGAGCAGACTTTGCCCGGGGCGCTCAGGCAGACCCCCCGTCTCAGGGCACCGCGGTCCTATTACCATAAGCGACAATGCAAAGGTGTGATAAAAGCCATCTGTCATTCATAAAACGTGATGATGCCTTTCTGCAAAGCCATAAGCCATCCCGGGGCTCAGCCAAGAAATGCCTATAAAATCCGGCATAAAGACCTCAAAGCACACTTTCCAATACAAACGTTATTCTAGGCAGCTGTCTCCTGATTATTTACGTGCAATAATTTTACACCCCCCAGACTCTGACACGCTCACAGCCTGACGCCCTCTCTCAGCAGCAGCACTGAAGCGTCTGTGTGGAATTCTTATGATGTCGTGTTCCCTCAGCACCCATCTGGGGCTTTGTCCTCCCAGAATTGGGGCTCAGTCACCCTTGACACAGTTTCCAGTTCTCTGCCTCCCCCCAGTATCTCAGGGTAGTCCATCCAGACACCTGCCTTACTCAGACGTCTCCTGGTGACCACCCCGCTATGGGACAGCCCACAGGACTCGCCCAGACCCCACACCCTGCAAGGACTGTGCAGCTATCCCACAGCAGACCCCTCCCAGTCCCAGCGTGACCTCGTGGGGCTGTGGCCCACTGGCTCGGAGCGCACCCCCAGAGCTCTCTGTGGGAACCTCCTTGGGCAATACCCTGGACCCCAGTGAAGGCTTTGACCACAGCCCCTGTCCCTCTGGCTGAGACATCCAAGACAGCCCCTGTCCTTCTGGCTGTGTGCGTCCAAGACAGCACCCCGTTCCCACCACCAGCCCTGCAAGGGGGCTGCCCTCTTTTCTCTGGATCTGTGAGTCACGCTGTTAACTCCAGTGTTTGGTGGAGTTGCTGCCTGAGTCTCACCTGACCAGCACACCTCAACCCACCTCTCCTCCCGTCAGCGTGGTCCTTTGGCGTGGCTGTCTTGGTTGGAATAAACTGCATGCAGGTGTCAGCCAGTCTCCTGTGACAGGGACACCCGGTCCCGGGTCGGACACCTCGGCCTTAGGCCATCCACCAGGACAAAGAAGGGCCGACCTCTGGAACCCCAGGTTAGTGGCCTGGAAAAGGGAGGGACACTGCCCCGCCCCCAGCTGAGGGAGTTTCTCAGGTAAACGAGATGATGGTTGGAGTGTTGAGCACAGCCTGGCCACAGAGAACGTGAGAAGCCATTGCCATTATCATCATGTGGTAATTGGGAAGTTTCCGTGAACCGCTGCAATAGTGAGTTTAAAGAAGATCAGCAGAGGTCAAGGACTCCTTAGCGGCAGGGAGGGGAGAGCAGAGCAGAAACCAGGTGGCGGAGGTCGAAGGGAAGTGGGACAGCAGCAGGCACAGACGTTCCTGAGCCCGGATCCTGGTGGCCCCACGGGGGCCAGGAGGGCAGCTCGAAGGGCCATTGGGTGCCCTCATCCTAAGCCAGCAGCCCACTACCACCCAGAGGCCAGGAGGGCCCCAGAGCCCCCAGCACCCACCGCTCCCTCCAGTGGGAAGAGTGGGATCGGCCCGGAGCCCCTGCTGAGCCTGGACAAGGGGAGGGAAGGGGAGGGAAGGGGAAGCTCAGCGTTTCCAGAGAGCTCAGCAGTCACTGGGCAATTTCTCAACTCTGAACCGCGTGCTGGGGGTCACGGGGCTCCCGCTGCTGACGAGGAAGCAGGGCCCCCGCCCCGTCCAGGCTCGGCCTCTGCAGACCTGGACGCAGTCCCACGCACCCCCGCGATGGTTGCCGTCCCTGCGTGGGTTTTATTTTCTCCACTCAGCGTCCTGTGACCACAGACATGGCGTGAGGTAGGAAGCTGTACAGCCTCAGCACGGAGCCCACGAGAGGAAGTCTCCAGCAGGCAGCTGATCCTGGGCGGAGATGACAGCCCGGAGTCTCGGGCTGTTTAAAGTCTTCACAGTTGCTCCCTGGCGCCCTGTGCTCCAGTTGCATGGAAGGCCTCCAGCTGAGAGAGTTTCCCAGAGGCTGTCCCCCGGGTCGAGCCTTCAGGGGCCAGGCCATGGGAGCTGCGTCCTCCTGTGCCTGGAGCCTTGTCCCCTGCGGACCTGCAGGGTGTCCAGATGATGAGTCTTGCACTGAGCAGAACTCCTTGGGCCTTAGGGGGCTCTGCCACCACCCACCCATCATTGGCAGGGCAGGGAAGGCCAGCCCACACCCAGGTCCCGCTGCCTGGACCCTCTGGGGGAGCGAGCTTTGAGCAGGAGAGGGGCCAGGAGCCCCTGAGGAGCAGGCCTGAGGGCGCAAAGCCACAGAGAATTCCTCAGCCAGGCCTGCGACAAATGCAGCTGCCACTCCTCTTCCAGCCCCACTGCCCCAGCCACATTGCACTGGCCCTGGACACTCACAGGGAAGGGCACTCACTGCCCACGGAGAAAACCCATTCCTTTCCTCTGGTTCTCTTCCCCAAAGACATGCAAATACTTTTTCCAGGAATTTTCTAACAGCAATGATGCACAGACCCTTAACTTTAAACTGACCTAGAGGCCCAGGAGAGCCCGATTATTTCTGGCACAGGCACCTGGGCACGGGGTCTGGCCTGGTTCACTCTGGAGTGCCTGAGTCATGGTGGAAATTCAATATTTCTTAAGGAAATTGGCAAAAGGATGAATGAAGAAAGAACATTGCACGGTGTGTTCAAATGTCCGCAGCTACATTCCACTGTGAATTCAGGAGCTTGCTCCACGGTGTGTTCAAAACATCCGCAGCTACATTCTGCTGCAAATTCAGGAGCTTGTTCCTAGGTGGCTCCTGCAATAGGCTGGAAACACTACACTCACCGGGGACTCAGCCCCACACACCTGTGTGGGGAGGGAGCGGGGAGCGTGGAGGAAGGAGGGGCCCCGTGAGACTGCGGCCGGGCCCTGCCCACCTGGCTGCTCTGCTGGGCTTGCAGCCAGGCCACCTCCCAGGCCCAGACCCCTCAGGGCCTCTGGACAGGGGCTGCAGGCTGCCTCTGGACTCTGCTCCTGGACTGGCCTCTGCTGGACGGCGGCGCCCTGCACCTCAACAGCCAGACACACCAGGCATGGCCTTCACCTACAGGTGAAGCTACAAATTTAACCTCATATAAGGGAACATAACCACGGCCAAGGAGCAAGGCAAGGCTTTTTAAACAACATGTCAACAGCACAAATCAGAGGCAAGTGAGAACCAAGTTTTAAAAAGATGAATGTAGTATAATCAGCATTAAAGCTTCCTGTTCGGTCTGGGACTCCTCGGACCAAGCATTACTGGGAGGCAACCTGAACGCCCTCGGTGTGAGAGTGGAAAGATAGCAGCTTCAAGGCTGGGCTCCGCAGTGGGGCAGGCCCAGCCCTGGATGAGCACGCGGCCATATGGAGGGTCCTCTTCAGCGCGGTGACTCCTGTATCCATAACAGTCAGGCTGATTCTTCAAGAAAACATACAAACTAAAAGATGTCAAACACAGCAAATCGGCTGCTCATGGAGAAGCATGGGAACCAAGAGAGGCACTGGCAGGAAAGGGGACCAGTCAGTGAGTGGAGAGAACCTGAGGGTCTGTGGGGCCAGCTTTCCCAGGTGCTAAGGAACAGGACCTCAGATCTCTGAAGCTAAGGGCGAGGGAGCAGAGGAGGGAAGATGGGAAAGAGGGAGGGAGGAGTAGGGAGGGGAGAGAAAGGGAAGGAAGGAGGAGCGCAGGAAAGACAGGGAGGAGGGAAGGACAGGCAGGAGAGGAGGAGGGAGGAAAGGAAGGAGGGAAGGAGAAGGAGAGAGGACGGAGTAAAAGGGAGGAGAGAAGGAGAAGGAGGGAGGGAAAGGGGTGGAGAAGGACAGGGAAAGGGGGTGATAAGAAAGGGCGTGAGAACCTGATAAAGCCAGACCAGGGTGTCCGATGTGCATCCATTTCCTCTGATAACAGGCTCCTCCCCAATAGCAAAAACAATAAAGAGGAAAAACACGATACTATTTTAGGAATGGAGGTAAGTACGTGAGTGGAGATTCCAACATCATTTGAAGATGACCAGGCAGCCTGCAGCAGTGGGGACCTCAGCGGCCCTCTGTGAACCCAGGGTCCCAAACACGCATCAGGAGACCCAGGAGGTGGATCCCGACAGGCACATCACACCTGGAGTGGGAAAGGCCTCTCTCTTCAAGAAGCTGTGAAACCTCTTCTTTAACTTGAACATATGTCAAATCCCAAGAACACTTAGACTATATTCTCCAGCCAAAATCCACAAAAGGAAGAAAATAACAGCAATTGTAGAAGCAGAAACCCTAACATCCTGAATAACAAGTAAGCAAACAAAATCCCTCTTGAACAATTCTTGGGTCAAGTGGGACAACAGAGTCCAAATTTCAGAATCACCACAAATAACAATTATGGAATATGATCTATCAGAACCCAAACGATGCGACTAAAACAGTCTCAGAGAAAAATTCACAGCGATAACAATTATGTTAGTAACAACCAAATACAAACAAGTAAATTATTCATTCAACTGACAAAATTAGACTCAAGAAAATAAAAAGAACACGATAAATGTAAGAACCAAGAAGAAGAAAATAAAATGGTAAAAGTGTATGATTTGAAGCAGGAGACTCAAAAGCTGCCCGTGTGGTGGGTCTTTGAAATTCATCAGTGAATAAGCCTGTGTCTACCCTAATTCAGGAAATATGGGGACAGCACTGACACCTGACACACACATGCACACGAGTTTAACAACATGGGAAACAGTTACGACAGAAGCACGTACGAGCGCATAATTTACAAATTCCATGCAAATACTTTAAACTCTAAATAATATGGGTGATTATCCCAGGCAAATATGAATTGCCCCAACGGACCAAAAGGAAACAGAAATTTAAGCAGAATATTATTAACTGCAGAAGAAATTGAGAAATCTTTCAAAACCCAGCCCACTCACCTCCAAAATTCCAGGCCCAGATAAATCACAAATTCACTGATTCAAAATGCTGGTGCACCAATCTTTACAATATGATTAGAATTTCCTATTCTTGAGCATAAAGAAAGAAAACCCTGCGTTCTTTTTAGGATTCCAGCATAATATTTGCACCAAAACATTGAAAAATTGCACATACACATGAAATGAAACATACCAGCTACGGTAATAACGTCCTCACACGTTACTACTTCAGGTGGCAGATTGAAGACTCACACGCGTAACGACCACCTCTCGGCTTCAGTTGAGGTTTTCCAAGCACTTTAAAACAAGTTCAATATTAGGAAATCTACCAATACAATTCAATGAAATAATACATCACAAAACAACCACTTGGACAGGGCAGGAAAGGCAGCCGGCCATGACGGAACCATGTGCCATCACACTTCTGCCCCTGGAGGACCCCGGAACCCCAGAAATAAACCCTAAACCAGGCCCACCCATCCCAGCAGCGCTCAGGGAGGCCTGGACGGTCACCACACACCCACAGCCACCATCGCAACAGCCAGCATTCCCCTGCCGGGGGCGGGCAGTATCGGCTCCTTGGAAGGTGAGATGCCTCAGACCTGGGTGGGCCTCATCCATGCACTCCAACAACCGGGCATCTCGGCCGGCAGCCTTCACTCCCGGAGGGGTGGATACCAGGGGTGGAGGGACGGCATAGGGTGATCCGCAGCTGTCCTGAGGGTGCCCCAGCCTGGCTGCTTACCTGAGCCTGTTCCTTTCCCCAGAAGACCAAAAGATCATGAAATAAGAGCTGCAAAGATGGGAAAGAGGCAAATTTCCCATATTTTGCAGATGGTTTGAGATTGATCTGGAAAACACAGAGGATCAACCTCAAGGCTGTAAGAAACAGGAGCACTCAGCATAACAAAATGCACACTAGTCAAGTCACCGATATCCACTTAGAAAACAGGAAAATAAACGGGGAAGAATCTCATTCACAATAGCAGAAAGACACATAAAATCCTGATGGGTGGGGAATTTAGTGAGAAAGGTAGAGTTGTTGAAGGAAACGGCAAAACTCTCCTGAGGAGCATTTTAAAAGCAATAAATGGAGACTTAGATTTTAGACTAGAAAACACAACATTGCAGAGTTGGGAGACTGGATTCTTTTTTTCACTGAGCATCTGTATTTCTATACATGGAAAAGGACCATAAAGTTATTTTCAGTGAGTTACTATTATTATCATTATTACTGTTATGAGAGGCGAAATCTTACAGCGCCTGGTTTCAGACAGACTCTAGTGCCGGCCCAGAAGTCACAGGATCCTTCTTCCCCACCTCCTGGCCTGATCCTTTTCCCATCTCTGAGCCTCAGTCTCCTCCTCTGTGAAATGGACACAGTGATGGTAACTCCCTCGTGGCCTGAGGACAGGTGCACACGCATGAAGAGCCCCACCTGGCGGGCGCCAGGAAACCGCAGCTCAGGTCCCACTGTCAGGTGTGTCATCCGGTGGGAAGGGGCAGGTGCAGGCGGGAACAGCCCCTCCTAGCTGGGGTTCAGCAGGGCCATGCAGTGCAGGGATGGGGACTCCTGGCTCAGGGACCTGCTTCCTGGGTCCTGCACAGGCTTTGTGCTAGTTTATAATGTGACTTGGGGCAGCCGCCTCCCTGAGGCTGGGAGGAGGCCTCGGGAGACGGGGCTCACTGGTGATGCCCGGAGGAGGCAGCTTGCAAGAGAGTGGGCTCAGCAGCGTGGGAAAAGAGGGGCCAGGGTGTCCTTCAGCTAAATGAGCTGCTTTTTCCCAGGGCAGCGATGGTGCAGCCTTTGGCACCCAGCTTCTCACTGTCGGCACTAAGAGAGCCTCTGGGCAGTGCAGGCTGGTCCAGTAAAGACAGGGGCCTCAGCTCTGGGGCTCAGCAGGCCTCCCCTCTTAGCCCCACGCCTGGAATATGAGCTTCCCACGCCTCAGCCTGCAGACGGTTGGGCTCCGGCTCGCTGGTGATCCTTTCTCACTGGCCACAGGGGAAATAAACGCTGAGGTTAGGGCTGCTGTTCCCACTCACACACCCGGGGCCATCAGGCCTCCCAGGGGAGACACTAGCAAGAGGGGATGTGATTCTAGGAGAAATCCCTCTGATATCCAGTTCTCGCCTTGCACAAAATAAGGGAAATTAAAGGTTTCAATAGTACTGATTAGACGAGAGTTCTGCACGGCTGACTGTGGTGAGAACATTCCCACGTAAGCTGGCTGCTGTTTTCCAGGCCTGACGTGATCATTTGTGCAGAACCGCCTTTAACATTAATGCTGGCCGCCGGCCCCGTGGCCTCACTGACTCTGCCTCCCAGGCCCCTCCACCCTGGGCTGGCATCCACCAAGGTCTGCACCCTGCATGTGTGGGCCACTGTCCCAGCGGTGGGCTTCGAAGAGACGCTGCTGCCCTGCAGGCTCCTGGCAGAGTGCATTGGTAACCCCTCTTAAAGAGACATGGTGGTAAGTGGGCCTCCACCCGCCTGGACATCAGGACGAGACGTAAAGTCTCCGTGCTCCCTCAGCTGCACGCAGATCACCACTTTGCAGATGTGAAAACTGAGGCCCAGAGGGAGAAGGGGGCTGTCAAAGATCACATGAGGAGCCTCACGCAGGGCCAGGACTGCAACCCTTTTCTCTAAACATACTTTTAAATTAAAGTGTGTGGCAGACTCAGGGATTATAATACACAGATATTATAAATGTACAGCGTCATAAACTGAAAACACTGGTGTAAGCCACACTCAGATCAAGAAATAAAAAGCTACAGGCCCCTGGAAGTCTCTCAAGTGCCTCTTCTCATCACCATTCCCCAAAGAATAATCACTGTCCCCACTTTTGAAAACATGACATCATGAATTCTGACATCTGGGCTGCTGGCATCACGGCTCCTGGCACCCTAACTTCTGACATCAGGGCTGCTGGCATCACGGCTCCATGACCTGTTTTTAATGGAATCACATGGTGTGCATTCTTTCGTGTCTGATTTCTTTCACTCAACATTGTGTTTGTGAGATTCATTCATTCTTCTCATTTACTCTCATTGTTGTATTTGATGGTGTGACCAGACCACGGTTTATCCGTCGGTGGACATGTGGGTTGTTTCCAGTTTGGAGACTGTCATGAAGAGTGTCACTCTGAGCATTGCACATGCCTTTTGGTGAACTTGTTTATGGATTTTTCTTGGTTATATACCTAGGAGCAGAACTGTTGGGTCATAGGCTAGGCATACATTTAGCTTTAATAGATATGAAGAAACAGTTTTCCCAAATCATTCTACAGCCTCACAATTCACATCCACTCTGACCAACAGAAGCAATTTTGGTCGCTCCACATCTCTGCCATAACCTGCTATTCTCAATCTTCTACTTGCAGTCATTCCGTTCATTGTGCATTATATTAATTTTCCTAATTAGTTATTACCTAATTCACAGCAAATACTTAGCTTACTAATCATTAGGTTTTCTGACATTCTAATTTTTACATTGAAGTCACAAATTTCCGTCCAGTTACGGCCTTACCTGTATCCCTTCTGTATTGCTGAGTGCAAGCTCTGGGCCCAGCTCTGCCTGGGAGAGCTTCCCTGGGTGCCTGGAGACCCCTGTCCCCCCAGAAACTGGGTCTTAGATCTGACAAGGAAGTGTGTCCCTCCCTGGGCCCAGCTCCCACTATAAAAGATGCAGGTGCCCATTCTGTCAGGGGCAGAGGGTTCCTCCCCGAGCCTGGGCTCCTGTGGGAGCCTGGGGACCCCTCTAACCTGCCACCATCCAGGGACACATCCCAACTCCACTGCCTGGCTCATGCATCTGAGGAAGGGAAACACTCTCGTTTTGAGGATCGCAGGGTCCACCCTGTTCTTGCTCTAGACTGGGAGTGGGTGAACTGCCGAGGCACCGGCCCCAGCTCTGCTCCTCAGCTAATCCACCCTCCCTGGACGTGTCCACCCTCTGCTGCCAAAACGCACAATAGTGACACAGCCTCTCTGTGGCACAGGGCTGACAAGATCCAGTGATGGGGACTCCCCACAAGAGGAGTGGGCACCTGGGTCTCCTCAGCCAGCCCTGCTGAATCTGTGGATGTTGATCCTTTAGAAAGTGGCTGGTCCAAAGCGTAGTTGGTGACACAGCTCCAGCCCCAGAGTCCCTCACAAGACCCACACAGAGTGGCCCTGGGCAGAGAGCTCTTCCCTGGGGCCACCCAAGGGCACTTCCTGCATCTGGGGCTGGGGGAGACCATTCATTGGAGTTGTTTTCTGGGCACCTCCGGAGTTTGTCATATTTTAAGATGATATAAGAAGGTCTAACTTATTGTACATATATTATTTTTATCACAGATCACTGATTGAATACATCTTCCTCTAGAGAGATGTGATACCATTAACCCCTACTATGTTATAATGCAAACACATACAATTATTTCGTAAATTCCAGTTCTTTCAGGAGTAATCTATGTTTTCCCCGATATAATTGATGATTGCAGTTGTGCCACATGTTTTCAGTGATCATAGCTTCACACTATGGTTTAATGTCTGACAGGGAATGCCCCTCCTAATATTCTTCTCTTAAAATGGCTTGTGCTTCTTCAAGCTCAGTTGCTTTCCAGATAAGCTTTTGAATCCCATTAGCATGTTTTAAGAGGGCCAAATACAATTTTGTTTTGACTTTACAAGTTCTTAAATCAGGGGAGGATTAGTCTATTTGCTCATCAGCCTTTGTCTCCGGGGTGATGACATGTGTCTACACAGGTAAATTGTCTTAACCTCAGCAAGACTGGGACCTTTCCTCACACAAAGCCTCTGCTTTAATACTGTTCTTAATACAGTTCTCAGCTAAGTTCATGTGTGGGTTGTTAGTATTGAGAACAGAACTAAGTTTGTCCATATTACATTTTCTAATTTATTACTGACTTTGTAGAGGAAATGTGTTCATTTTATGCATTTATGTTGTCATTGTTCTTACCGTGTATTTCCTCTTCCTGTCGTATTGCAGTGGGACCCGCTGGGTGCATCACCGAAGGAGATGAGACCAGCCCAGCCCTAGTGACTGCACAAAGCAAGAGGCTCCCCTTGATGTAACAGCAGGTGTTGGGAGGGTCTCCTCTCAGTCCCAGTTGGGACGACTAGGGCTGACCAACTGTGTAGGTTTGTGCACGGTCCCAGCCGTATTTCCAGCACTGCGCAGATTCACGGGGGTCAAAGGGCATGCCCCACCTCTCTGCCTAACCTCCTGGCCGTGTGGTCTTGTGGGAGGCAGGCACGGGTCTTTTCCAGCCACAGACACCACTCCCACTGCTCTTCCAGCCTGGCCCTGAATCCTAGGAATTTTGCTCACAGCCAAGCATCAGCCAGGTGGTAAGTCTGGGATCCTTGGTCCAGGGTGAGTGTAGCAAGATGGGAAAGGGCCCGGCCTGGCAGCCTCAGGAGAGAGCGGGCCCGGCCTGGCACACTCGGGAGAGAGCGGGCCCAGGAAAGCTGCCGGTGGCCTCTGAGGAGGGTGTCCCACGGAGGGCAGCGTCGTCCTCTGATGTCGTGCTCAGCCCTGACCCTCCCATGGCCCATCTGCTCTGTGCTCACTGGAAATTCCCCAAAATGCATCTCTGTGGGGCTCACTCAGTTAAGAGGGAGCAAGTGAGCACCACGCAGGTGGAAGGCTGACACAAACACCTCCCTCCATTGGCCGTGCTTGGCCGGGGTGAGGACAGTGCTGAAAGCTCAGGGAAGGCAGAGCCCTGGACGACCACCCTTGCTCCCGTCTCAGGACACAGAGCCCTGGATTGTCTTAGTCAGTGGCCTTTCCTTGCACAGGAAACAGGCCATGCAGAGACCCTGGCAGGCCACTGCTCCTCCTATGGCCCTCGGCCTCGGACCCCCAGGGAGCTGTCTCCCGGCACCTCTTGGCAAGTCCACCCCGTGGCCATGTGTGTTGGCTCAAGGCTTTCTTTCCCGTCGTTCTTCACATCTGGTCGCCAGGAGTTCTTCCCTGAAGATCTGGACCTGCCCATAGACCTGGGCTGGATTACAAAAAAAGAGGAAGCTGGCAAAATCCGCAGTGTGTCTTTTCCTCCAAGGACATTTTAAAAATACATGTGGGAAAAATCAGAGTTTCAAAAATGGCAAGTGTTACGAAATAAAGTGCACACGTCCTCTTTTCTGCACGAAACAGAAAGCACACGGTTATTTTCAGCTCCCGGAGCTCCACTGGGAATAGGGTGGTAGAGCTGCCAATGTGTACACAGAAGGGTTCTTTTTTTATCAGCTGCTGAAGGCTCCAAGGATGGAGCGCGATTCTAAAGGGTGCATTAAGGCAAACATTGAGCTACCAGAGTGAACGCTGCCAGCCAGCGGCGGAGATGGGCGTCCCTGGAACGCCTCCGCTTCCCCTGCTGCCTCGCCGTACTCCCAGGCTCCGCTCCCTCATGCGCAAGGTCAGGGTGCTGATGGGAAGACCCTGGGTTCCTAAGGAGGACTGGATGAGAAAACGCACACGAGGTGCTAGCACACTGCCTGCCACACTCAACAAAGGCCACTATTATTATTATTGCTGCTATCATTCGTGTTCGTCTGCAGATTCCAGGGTGAAATCGCTTGACTCATTTTTTAACTCTGTATTTTGAGATAATTTTAGGCTTACAGGAAAGTTACAAAAGTTGCAAAAGTTACTTCTCCAGGGACCAACAGCCTGGAAGAGTCCCTGTTCCTTGTGGAAACTGGCCCCACACCTCCTGCCTTGCACAAGATGTCAGGGAAGGGTGGTGGCTTTGGAGGCTTCAGGGAGTGAATGTCGAGGGGGTCTGCAAGAGCTCCCAATGCCCAAGCTGGAGAAATTCTAGGAACAAAATAAATAATCGTAGCACAGATGCTCCTGGACTGGTGGGGTCACATCCTGACAAACCCATCGTAAGTTTAAAATGCCCCAGGGACATGGATGAAGCTGGAAACCATCATTCTCAGCAAACTATAGCAAGGACAAAAAACCAAACACCGCATGTTCTCACTCATAGGTGGGAATTGAACAAGGAGAACACTTGGACACAGGAAGGGGAACATCACACACCGGGGCCTGTTGTGGGGTGGGGGGAGAGGGGACGGAGACTATTGGGAGATATACCTGATGCTAAATGGCGAGTTAATGGGTGCAGCACACCAACATGGAACATGTATACGTATGTAACAAACCTGCACGTTGTGCACATGTACCCTACAACTTAAAGTATAATGATAGAAAAAAAATACCCCAGGCCAAAATGCATCTAACGCACCTCATCTTCCGGGCATCATAGCTGAGCCCTCTCACCTCAGACGTGCTCAGAGCATGGACACGAGGCTGCTCTTGGTAAAATCATCTCACGCAGCTCACAGCTGCCTGAAGATGCTGACTCACTAGCTGCCAGCATTTCCTGGGGCAGTCCTGAGAGGCTCTGCAGCTGGCGCACGAGGTGAACGCAATGCTGAGGACAAAATTACACAAGGAATGTGCAAGAGTTCCACTGTTCACAGCGGGAATCACCTAATTCACACACATCCGGCTTCACAGAATGAGCTCCGGGCGGCCGGCTGGAGGGACGCCGAGGCCAGCAGGTGGAAGCCAGCGTTTGAAGCCACAGGTAGACGCGGCCTCAGCACCTTCCCATTTGTGCCGGCCCAGAGGCACTGCCTGAGCACACGGCCTGCGGAGGCTGCAGGTCTAACCAGCCTGAAAGTGACCTTCACCAGGCCCTGAAGCCACCACTGGGTCAGGGGCCCAACCTTCCTTCCAGTGCAGGGGCCCCACCCCAGCCGACTGCAGACTCGGGGTGCAAGCTTCCTCTTCATGGGTACTCCTCGAGGTCCTCCTGGACGTCCTGAGCTCGTCTGTGTGCATTTCCTATGCTGTTCACAGTCCTACTGCATGGCCCAGGACGGAAAGGGAGGGGAGGGGAGGAGGAGAAGGGACCCTCCTTGCTCCCAAACTGCTGACCACTCGGCATCTGCCTCCTTTCTCAGCCAAAGGAAGGCCCTCGCCAAACATTCCTGACTATTGCAGTTGCTGGTCACCTACTCCTGTCCCACGCAATGGCTGCTCACCCTCAGCCGCCTGTAGCCCAGTGATCAGCTCACCTCCTGCACACACCGTGTGGGCAGCTCACCAAGCCGCCCTCCCCACCATTTCCAGGAAGGGCCAGGACTCCCAGAAAATAGGCATGTTTGTGAGCCACGCGGTCACTTACACTTTGCAAAGCAGCGTGGGCGCTTCTATTCTGAAGCATCCGCCGAGGCGTGGAACACACCCAGCCGGCAGCCGTCTGCTCCACCCGCTCCTCTGTTTTGGGGAAGGGCCTCTGGCAGAGGGAGTATGAGGCCTATGGCTCTGACGGGAGGAACAAGGGTGTCTGAAGGAGGGAGGAGGGTGGGAGACTGTCAGGGGGGCTTGCAGACCACGGTATTCATTTCTTACAGCCCCCGGACGATGTGGCAGCTTGAGCAACACCCTCATATTATCACAGTCGGAGAGGGTTGGCTCAGCGGGGTCCTCTGCTCTCACAGGCCAAAGTCAAGGTGCCGGTGGGCCGTGCTCTTGTCTGGGGCTCGAGGAAAGAACATGCTTCAGGCTCACTAGGGGCTGGAGGACTTCTCCCTGTGGCTGAAGGACAGAGGCCCCACTCCCCTGTGGGCTGTCAGCTCAAAGCTGGCTGCATCCGCCTTCTCAAAGCCAGCAAGGGCACCCTGAGCCCTCCTCACACCGAGTCCCCTCTGCCACCCTCTTCTCTCTGCTGTCAGGGCTCCCCCAGAACCCAGGATAACCCCCCTAGTTTAAGGCCAACTGTCCAGAGAACAATGTGCTTCAGGGCGGTCTCTCGTCACACTCAAGCTTCTGGGGGTGAGCACGGGACATCCTGGGGGCCTCCACAGCCATCGTGAGGGTGGCTTTTCCTGACTGAGCTGGATGGGGACCTGCTGGAGGGACGGAAGCTGAGAGGGGTCTGAGCTGACATGTATTTTTGGAAGAAACCGCTGGCTGCTGTCTTGAGACTGGATTGGATATAGATACAGCTCATGTATATTGTTCATTCACAGAGCACTTTCACCAAACACCCACATTCCAGCATTCCTGAGTGTGGCGTGCTACCTCAGAACAGAAAGGGGGAGAAGAGAGCTATATCATCATCTTTCTACCTATCCATCTATCATCTATCATCTTTCATCTATCACCTGTCTGTCTATCATCTATCTATCCTCTATCATCTCTCTGTCTCTGTCTCTATCATCTATCTATCTAATCTATCTGTCTATCATCTATCTATCTATCTATCATCTATCATCTGTCACCTATCTATCTGTCTATCATCTATCTATCTATCATCTATCATCTCTCTGTCTCTGTCTCTATCATCTATCTATCTAATCTATCTATCATCTACCTATCTATCTATCATCTATCACCTATCTATCGTCTATCTTCTATCTATCCATCTATCTATCATCTATCATCTCTCTGTCTCTGTCTCTATCATCTATCTGTCTAATCTATCATCTATCTATCTACCTATCATCTATCATCTATCACCTATCTATCTGTCTATCTTCTATCTATCTATCTATCTATCTATCATCTATCATCTCTCTGTCTCTGTCTCTGTCATCTATCTATCTAATCTATCTATTTATCTATCATCTATCTGTCTCTATCTATCTATCTATCATCTATCTATCTATCATCTATCTGTCTCTATCTATCTATCATCTATCTGTCTCTGTCTATCTATCTATCTATCTATCTATCATCTATCATCTATCTGTCTCTATCATCTATCTATCTATCTATCATCTATCTGTCTCTATCTATCATCTATCTAATCTATCTATCTATCATCTATCTATCTATCTATCATCTATCATCTATCTATCTATCATGTATCTATCTATCTATCATGTATCTATGTATCTATCTATCATCTATCTATCTGTCTCTGTCTATCTGACTATCTATCCTTCTATCTATCTATCATCTATCTATCTATCATCTATCATCTATCTGTCTCTATCTATCTATCATCTATCTAATCTATCTATCTATCATCTATCTGTCTCTATCTATCTATCATCTATCTGTCTCTATCTATCTATCTATCATCTATCTATCTATCTATCATCTATCTGTCTATCTATCATCTATCTGTCTCTATCTATCTGTCTGTCTCTGTCTATCTGACTATCTACCCTTCTATCTATCCATGTGCCTGTCTGTAGACTGGAGGTGGTGGCAGGGGCAGGGCAGCCACACAAAACAGGTACAGAAGTCACAGGTGACAGTGGCTCCACCGGAGTGGTGATGGTGGAGGTGAGAAATGATTGTGTCTGGAAAGATTTTTAGACCAGCGCTTCCCAAAAGCCCTCTCCATGCATCCCCCACCCCCACCATCCTTGACACCTAGCTTTTTCTTCCTTAAGAGTCTGGCTTAGCTGTAAACTTCAGGGTAATTCTGATTTACAATATGGCAAAATCCTCTAAGCAAAGATGCACAAAGACTGCAGGCCTGAAATTAGTGTGAAAAGAGAATATAAAGAGAATACGTGCAGTAAAGTATTTCAACACATTTACTCTGTGCATACGTCTGCAGCCTCAGCCGTGCTTCTGGCCTCAGGTCCAGCCACATATCCCGCCCCCTGAGGGAAGGATTCAGACCTAGAGCCCTTTTTCTTGAGGAGCTGGGCAGTGATGGGCTGGACAGCAGAAGGAAGTCCAGAAGCCAGATCTGCACAACAGGTGGGGGTCGGGGGTCGAGATGGGGGGTGGTCCGCAAGTCCAGGGAAGCAGGAGTGGGGTTAGGGAGGGAGATAGGGAAGAAACGGGACAAATTCAGAGTGATGCTCTGTCTATGTGTTATTTATTTTGAGCTACCACAGATCACAAAGAAAACAGCCAATGATGGCTCGTGAGGGTGTCTCGGGGAGGCCGTGGGGGCCCCTGCACCTTGAGTTGTTCTAAGGTGTGGAGGAGGGAAAGCAACTAGCCTGCTGGTCCCTTTTCATTGCTCAAGACCCTGCCGAGCAGCCCCTGGCCTTTGCCCAAAGTGTAGACGGTTGGAGGGCTCAGGACGACGGGGCGGGCAGCTCAGCGCAGAGGAGGGAGCCTGCACCCACTCTGGCTGGGGAAGAGCTGATGGCCCAGGGCCTGGAAGGTGTGTGCAGTGGAGCAGATGGGGAATGGACGGCAGACCCAGTGAAACACAAAAGCCAGCACTGCAGCCACAGGTCAGACATTCCACAGTCAGCGGTCATTTGACACTGACAACGGGCCCCACTTACCACTCACGGTGTCACTGCAGCCACAGGTCAGACTTTCGACAGTCAGTGGACATTTGACGCTGACAACGGGCCCCACTTACCACTCGTGGTGTCCAGGGGGAGCCTGAGCATACGGGGCACCCACGGGACAGAACGAGCTTCCCCCGTCCTTGCCCAGGTTGCTGGAGCTGACACCCAGGTGAATGCAGCTGGGACGAAACAGTGGTGAGCGGCCGCTGAGCTTCTGTCCTGGTCTCTGTCAGCTGACCCCACCGAGAGCACACACTTACCCAGGAGAGAATCACACCCGGCCCTTCTGAGTGCTGTGGCGCCTTCAGATTTTACTCGTAGCCGATGCCGTGAGGACTCTGCCCACATTTCTCTGTATCCACTGACCATGTTTATGCCCCTGAGCCCCAGGTCTCTCAGTCCCAGCATCCAGCTTCTGAATCTTGCAGGGGGCTGCCCTCTGGCCACAGGAACCTCTTCCCGGGGGTTTGCTGAGCTCCTGGAGGGCTAGGCTGTCTGGGAATTTATAACCCTTAGCCAGTGAATGACAGATAAGACATAGAGTACCTGAGCACCCCCCAAACCAAAGGGGACACCTGTGAGCGGTGACCAGCAGCTTCCCAGTTCCTCCATGAGATGGAGCCGGAGTCACCCCCACAGGGTGCGGCCTCCTCCCCACCCAGTACCACCTCTCATTCCCACGCTGGGAACACATCATTTATACTGCTGCCACACAAATCCTCGTCTTGGGGTCTGCTTATACAACCCCAGACTGAGATACCAACCCATGTTCCCGCCAGTGTCCAAATTCCATTCCCACCCAGGTGCCGAGGACAGCCAGGTGAGCAGCAGAGGACGATGACGGGAATTCTAAGTCCGCCTCAGTGAACAAAGCGGTGCATGGCACACGGTCATGCCACGAGCCCGAGAGCAGATTGCAAAGCAAAGCGTGTAGTGCAATCCAACTTTTGGAAAGAAAAATAAATCCTTTATATATGACGGTGTAATAAAGAATTGAACCTTGCCCAGAGAGACCTGCCCTCTTCCCTCAGCTTCTGAGAGGTGGTCTCTAAGCCACATGGGAGGGTCTTGGTTTGCCTGGGCCTTTGGACCACACCAGGAGGCCTAAAGTGTGATTTAGGTAGGGGTTGTGATGAGCTCACCCTCCAGAGTGAGCTGGAGACCTCCATCCGCATCGGCAGTCAACCATGGGGCCCCAGTAAAGGCTCTGGGACACTAAGCTTGGGTGATCCCACCTGGATGCCAGAAGCAACACCGGCCACAGCTCTGTGGGGAAGGACAACAGGACGCTCTGCAGGTGGGAACTTCTTGGACTCTGGCCTGAGCGCCTTTCCCTGGGTTGATAGTCATCTGTGTCCTACCCCTGTGCTAGGTCATGACCATGAGTATATCAGCTTTCAGTGAGTTTTTCTAGTGAATTATCAAACCTGAGGGTGGTCTTGGAGACCCCTACCCTTGTAACTGGTGCAGAACTGAGGACAGTTTTGTAGATTACGGTTCCCTCTAGCCCTGCAATGATGTTGACTGTAAGTACATTAAAGTATTTGTTAGACACTGGAAAACGATATGCAAAACGTAGGAAGTGGATGCCTCTGGGCTGTAAATACATTAAAGTATTTGTTAGTAACGGGAAAATGATATGCTAAATGCAGGAAGTGGATGCCTCTGGGCTGTAAGTACATTAAAGTATTTGTTAGTAACCGGAAAATGATATGCTAAATGCAGGAAGTGGATGCCTCTGGGCTGTAAGTACATTGAAGTATTTGTTAGTAACGGGAAAATGATATGCTAAATGCAGGAAGTGGATGCCTCTGGGCTGTAGGATCATGTACAGGAGTGTATTCTTGTGTTTTCTACTTATTTTGTGCAAGACACTGTGATTACATATAGTGGGAGCTCCCTCAACCAACCTCTGCTCCAGCAACTCACATAATCTTGGTCAGAATGGGCTGGATGACTCAGTGAGCACGGGGGGCAAGGAGGCTGCTCTCTGCTGGTCGTGGATTTTGTCAGTTGAGATGTGACCAACCGGGAGACACTCAGGTTTGCTCCGAACCTGTTGATCCACCTGTGATCCTTACTAGTGTCAGAGGCATTTGAACCAGAGCGACTCCATCTTGAATAGAGGCTGGGTGAAATGAGGCTGAGACCTGTGGGCTGTATCCCCAGGAAGTTCAGTGTTCTTAGTCACGGGACGAGTAGGAGGTTGGCACAAGACACACATCACAAAGACCTTGCTGATAAAACAGAATACGGTAATGAAGCCGGCTGAAACCGGGATGGCAATGAAAGTGACCTCTGGTCACCCTCACTCCTCACTATACACTAATTATAATGCACTAGCATGCTAAGAGACACTCCCACCAGTGCATGACAGTTTACAGACGCCATGGCAATGTCAGGAAGCTACCCTATATGGTCTAAAAAGGGGAGGAACCCTCAGTTACAGGAATTGCCCATCCCTTTCCTGGCAAACTCATGAATGATCCACCCCTTCTTTAGCATATCATCAAGAAATAACTATAAGTATATTCAGTCGAGCAGCCCACACCACCGCTTTTCCTCCGGAGTAGCCATTCTTTCATTCCTTTACTTTCTTAACAAACTTGCTTTCACTTTATGGACTCGCCCCGAATTCTTTCTTGCACGAGGTTTAAGATCCCCTTCTTGGGGTCTGGATTGAGACCCTGTTTCAGTAACACTATGAAACTTAATTCAACATTATGTAACCTATTACATATCCGTGCAAAATGACAGAAAGTTGTTTCTACATAAACCTAGATAAGTGATTTGGGAAATCAAGATCAAGGCAACTTGAGGATGCTTTAAAAATTGCTTTTGAATTAGGTATAGACAAGATGACTCTTAAAAATGAAAACTAATTGGTGAACATTTGGAGAAATTCTGGTCTTAGATTGTCTTCAAACGTGCCCAACTTCTTGGTCCACTTTAAAAAATATGAAATTGGGTGGCTAGGAAGGAGAGTTAAGACTGGGGTTTATACTAAAAAAGGAGAAGAACTTCAATCAGCAGACCAATGCTAAAGACAAGCTTGTCCCTATATGGAAATATCTAGATTCATGAATGGAGCCAGAAGTGGCCAGATGGTGATGACAACTAGAGGGAGGGTTGGAGGCCCGAGACTGGGGCGTTGGCTAGGAAGGGGTGGGAATATTCATGAATGGAGAAGGGGGCAGGAGGGCCTCTCTGGAGTCACGGAAGCCTCATGCACCTTGACCGGGACGGTGGCTGCGTGGCTTACATGGGTCCCAACTCATCAATATGTATGATTGAAAACTGAGCATCATATTGAATTGGACTCAAAGGCAAGACCTGAGGCAAAATTCATGTAAGGAGGGAGTTTGGGCGAAGCTTGAGGATTGCTGCCCGGAAGCGTAGATTCAAGCTGCCCTGAATACACCTTATTAGCAGCTGTTACAGGTGGGTTTTTCAAGGGAAAGAAGAGGCTGTTCCAAGTTGTTGACCCAGAATTTATGTTAAAGTAACATAATCTATTGATTGGCTCTATATTGTTAAGCCGTAGGGTGTGAGTTGCAGTGTCTGCTGCTGCACTAGGAGGTTAACCTGAGGCAAGAGCCAGCGGTTCAATAGAAAATACACAGCCCCAAGGCAGGGAGTGGGAAGTCACTGCTGCCTCACTTGACTAACTCCCTGGGCCTCATCGTTTAACAGGACTTTTGCATCCCTCAGCACAATTTCTTTCCTTTTCTCAATTGTATGAAAATTATACCTCAATAAGTTTACTACAGAATTAATGAGTAAATATGTATAAGTTTTCAAGTTAAAAATATATGTAAAATATGTTTGCTCCCTTTTTTAACCTATTTTCATCGGTTTTAAAAATTAACTAACAAACCACGATGGCTTTGGAAACATATTCTTCCATTTGCTACTTTCATAATGAAAAAAGAAATGTATTTTAAATAACATTTAAGTTTAATTTTTTCATTATCATCTGGGAAGCCCCAGCCCTTTATGAAAGGAAAACAATGTTCACTTTAGAGTAAAAACTTGATGATGGAAAAACCAGACTCCGTAGAATATTTTAAAGAGGTTGTTTCTGAGCCAATAGGAGCGATCACAGCCTGGGAGACAGGGTCCAAGGAGTCCTGAGAAAGGACCTGAGGTCGGGTTGCAGTGTGTTTTTTTTTTGTTTTTTTTTTTTTGAGTGGCGCGATCTCGGCTCACTGCAACCTCTGCCTCCCGGGTTCAAGCGATTCTCCTGCCTCAGTCTCCCGAGTAGCTGGGACTACAGGCACCCACCACCATGCCCGGCTAATTTTTTGTATTTTTAGTAGAGACGGGGTTTCACCGTGTTGGCCAGGATGGTCTCGATCTCTTGACCTGGTGATCCGCCCGCCTCGGCCTCCCAAAGTGCTGGGATGACAGGCGTGAGGCAGCGTGCCCGGCAGCAGTTTGGTTTTAACATTTCAGGGAGGCAGGAGTTACAGGCAAAGACATACAGCCGTGCACAGAAGGTCGGCATTGGTTTGACCTGAAAGGGCGAGACATCTCAAAGCCGGGGCTTACAGGACATCAGTGGCTTCAGAGATTCTTTAATTTGCATTTGGTTGGAGGAGGAAGGTTCTGTCTAAAACCTGGAAGCTGTGTAGCAAGATGATGCCCTGCAGGTGTGATTTAACCCTTGCCTGCATGGGTCCTGTTTATAATTGGGTATCTTATTGCCACAAAGAGTCTGTCTGTCAGTCTTAAGATCCCCATGACCTCTAACGCTGGTCCGTGATTGCATCTAAACTGCAAAACGGAAGGAGTATAATGAAGCCTGGCGGACCTCCCTTCCCATCGAGGCTGGGAACTCAGCTTTTCAGGTTTCTCTGGGGCCCCTTTCAGTCGTTTAGGGGGCTTCAGATTTTGTTTAGCTTACCAACTTTTCCTATTAGAAATTTAGCTGAAGTTGAGGTCACTTGAGTCTTCTGGAGCATTCCCTAACATACAGAAAATGCCCCACCCTTTACAATTCTAACAGGACAGAGAAAGCAGAGGCGAGGAGCCCACCCTCTCCAACTCCTGCTCTTACCGGGGCCCTGGGGAGGGCACCCAGCCTGTGCTCGCTGGAAGGGTGGGTTACTCCAGGCAGGCCACTCCTGTTGGCAGGGCGATGATTCCATTTCAGCCCTGCACCTGCAGCCTCTGGCTGTAGCCGGTCTGCAGTGTTTCTCTTTGTTCCCCCTTCCATCTTCCTCCCACCTTATGTTCCCATGCTTCCCAGTGGGAGGGGAGGCCCAATTTGCATTTCCTTTTCTGTAATAAAGCCTGCTGATGGGTGATTGCAGCTTTCTCTCACTGCCAGGGAGGAACTGGGGCAGGCTCCAGGCAGCCAGAGGCACCACTGTGCTTCCGTGGTTTCCCTGGGGCACCTTCAAGTTCCAGTGTGAGTGCTGTTGAGATTCTGGGCATCCAGCGCACACACGGGAGACAGCCATTGCCTCCCCTCCAGCCCCAGCCGCGGTGCACAGGGCAAAGGCTGTCTGGGGGAAGGCTATTTGTGAGTGAGGCCGGGGAATGAGGGGCAGTTGGCTGCTGCTCTGGAGGCCTGGGCGGCCTTGGTGTCTGGGAGCCTCGTCCAGGACACTGGCTGGTGGGGCCCTCATGGCCCTAGCTGACCTTGACTTACCGCAGCTGGAGCAAAGTCTCCCACAGGTCTTCCACCCTGCAGGGATTCGGGCATGACTGGGGGGTCAGGGGAATCTGACGGACAGCCCCGCTGCGTGAGTTGAGGCTGGGGCACTCCTGCAGGAGACTGAGAACCCAGCCCTGTCCATTCGGAGGGGGATTCTGAGCACTCACTGTGGCTGCGCCCCCGACTCAGCTGCAGCCTGGAGGGAGTGCCCAGCCCCAGGCAAAGCAGAAAGCCCTTCACAAACCCTGGCGCTCTGGCCGCCTGGTGGGCTGACGGGCAGCCCTGTCCTCATCCCTCCGCGCATCTCGGGCATGGCCTGCGCGGGTCTCCTCCGCAGGTGTCCCCACGCCCCGCCATGCACGCCTGGCCGTCTCCTAGAGAAAGGCCGAGGCCCCCACCCGCCCCGTGCAGCTCATTGAGGCCTCTCGGGCTGCTCAGGAGTGGCCAGGCTCCTCCTGCGCTCCTTCTCTTTGAGTGCTGAGCATGGGAGGCAGGTGGGGGTCAAGGTCTGAGCCTTTTGGAAGCGCACATCATCTGGTTTTCAAGTCAACTCTGATTTTCACGTCACTGGTGATTACTTTGTTTGAAAAGGTAACCTCCTGTTTTGGAGACGTGAACTAAAAGCATAACCCTGAATCCCCCCCGCCACTGACTGAACGGACCCTTCTTGGTCAAGCGGACCCAGAGAAACCTGAAAAGCTGAGTTCCAGGCCCTGACAGGAAGCAGGTCAGACATGCCTCATCATACTCCCTCCCTTTTGGAGTTTAGACACAACTGACCAGCAGTAATGTTAAAACAAAGATCTTAAGACTGACAAAGCGGACTCTTGGTGGCAGTAGGGTACCGAATTATAACAGGACCCGAGGCTGCACAAGGCAGGGGTGGGTCCCACCTGCAGGCTGAGCAGGACCTGAGGCAGCACCTGTAGGCTACAGATCCTGTAGAAGGATCTTATCTTAACTTAAACGTTCCAAGTTTTAGACAGAGCCTTGCTCCTCTCACCAACAGGAACTCAAAGAATCTCTGGATCCATCTACATCCTGTAAGCCCCCTTCAAGGTGTCCCACCTCCAAAGGCCGAGCCAGTGTGGACCTGCCAGGCATGGCTGTATGTCTTTGCCTGTAACTCCTGCCTCCCTGAGATGTCAAAACCAAACTGCCATCCGATCTCCTCAGGCGCACGTTCTCAGGACTCACTGGGACTGTGTCTGCCTGGCTGTGTCACTCATTGGCTCAGAAGAAACCTCTTTAAAATATTTTACAGAGTTTGGTTTTTCCATCAACAGAGAAAAGACTTGGAATATGCAGGAAAGACTTGATCAATTTCAGGTGGTGGGCAGAATGCTTGTCACAGAGGCACCCACTGCAAGTCTGCACAGCTGAGTGGAAGCAGCTGGTGCCTGACGCCGTGACCCGAACTCAAAGGGCCACTCAGGAAGCATAGGCTGGTTATTAAGGGCGTCACTCCACCACCTCCAAAGCAAAAGGGACGTGTGGAGGACTGTGGTGCATTTTGTCTCAGTATTCATCAGCCTGGAGATAGAAATGTGTTCCTGTTGGGGGTGAGCCTTCCCCTTTGGAAGGGGGTTTCTGAGGTTGTGCTGCTGTCGGGGGCGAGCCTTCCCCGTTGGAGGTGGGTTTCTGAGGTTGTGTTCCTGTTGGGGGTGAGACTTCCCTGTTGGAAGTGGGTTTCTGAAGTTTGCTGTGGGAAGCAGAGCTTGCGTCCATGCTCACAGGAGCACCAGCCGCAATCAGTCACTGAGGCCTGTGCTGGGTGTGGAAGATGAGAGTGGTACCACATGTTCCTCAATCTGGACTAGGGGTTTGTCTGTGATTAGCGGGGACCGGCCTGCCAAGAGCCAAGGGCGCTGTGTTTGCAGGTACAGCAGGCCTCCGATACGGTTCTGGGGCAGACGCCAGCCAGGCGGAGCAGGCAGGCTCCACTGCTCCGTGCACGGGGTCAGAGTCCACAGCACAGGACGTGGTCCCTGGGCAGGCCCAACAGACATCTGTGAACCAGGAATGGGCATTCCAGGAGGTCTGGCGCAAAGCAAAGTCATTGTAGACATTGGCAATTGCATTTGTTCCAGATGACACATTTTCTTAGGACCTAAGGCCTCAGAACTTAAAATGAATGTTGTAAAGTTTGAAGCCAAAACAAAACGCAGACAGGCTGTACCCAGCAATTCCTGACTCTGCAATCTGGGCCGAATTCAAATACTCATCTCCATGGCCTGCCAAAACCCTCCCACCGGAGCTCACCCTGTGGTCCAGTGCTCAGCACCATTCATACCTACGTTCGGGGACAGAAGCCACTCTGGGGACTAGGAAGAAAACATGCAAAGGAATTGAGCTTAAAATAAAAAGCAGTTGGGTATATTTCACACCCATTAGCAATATGCCTTTAGAAAGACACAGGCTGGCAACTGCACGTTGGGAAGGACGCAGAGTGACTGGAACTCTCGTTCCCTGCTGCTGGGAGTGCAAAATGGAACACCACTCTCCCAACAGTGCCCAGCGACCACGCTTCTGGGTGTTTACCCAAGAGAAATAAAAATCGTCTGTAAAAGAATGTCTATCAGCCTTATTGATAATATCTCCAAACCATAATTGCATCAAATGTCCAACCGCAGGAGGATGGACGAGAACTCGTGGCCCTTCATAGGACAGGCTAATTCTCAGCATGTGGGAACACTCGTGTGTGGAAGGCCAGGCGTGTGACACGTGTGAGCATAGCGTGGGCAGGATGCACGTCTGGGCAGTGGCTGCTTCAAGCACAAATCCCAGGGACTGGGTGGGTCCTTGGAGCAACAGGCCTGGGTGAGCCTTAGTGGAATCCTCTGTGGCCTGTAGGGGGTCTCTGCCCTCATCACACCCAAGGAGACCAGGAGACCACACAGGGGCAGGTTTTCCTCAGTTGTCTAGTGGAGGACTTCAGATTGGAAAGAAACTCTCAGCCTGGCAGCATCACAGTACTGAGGAGGCCACAGGCCCAGGAAGGGCCTCACTATTGGGCCCCACGCTGCAGGCTCCTGGTGACCTGAGTCCCAGTACCTGGTCTGGTTTCTTTTCCAGAATTTGGAAGGTCCCTGTTGTCTGCAGGGGGTCCCAGCCCTACCAGGAGAAACCCCCCAAATCCGAAGGCAAGGGAACACCCAGGAGAGGGAAACGGCTGTCCACGCTGCAGAAAGGCCCACAGTTATCCTGTCTTCACAAGATGCCTGACCACGGCTGAGTCACCTGAAATCTTTCCAAAGCACCCTCAGCACACATTAGGGCACTTCTCCCTGTATTTTGGTATCAACCTATTTCCCCTACCCTGCCTCAGTCCTATTGCTTCTTTGTGAGCTTTGCTTAGACAATCTTCTCCTGAAGTCTGTAGAGGAAACTGGAGCACTCTCAGACACTGTGTTCACACTGTATGTGGACACACATGCATCCCCTCGGCCACCCAGGCAGGCCCTGCAAGTCGGAGGCCTGAGGGGAGAAGCAGTGTCCCCGAGACACTCTTGCTGGTCAGAGACACCTGAGTGCTGTGACCAGGCCACACACAGAGACAGGCGCTGCAGCCTGTGGAGGGCAGGCTTCAATCTTCACCCAAAGCAACCGCTTAGTGGGACTCACCCTGGGCTGGCCTGACCCAGCACAAAATTATAGTGTTGAAGAAACACAGAAAATCAAAAGAAACCTAGAATGAACTAAAACCAAAATGGGGGAAAAATGGAAATATTAATTACTCGGTATGTAAAACTGTTTTTCACACTTTTTAATGTTTTATACATGGCACTGCCTGTTACCCAGGCCCCGACTCGGCCTCTCCCTGGCCTGCTGCCTGCATTGCTCCTGCCCGTCATTCCCTCCCCTTAGCCTGCTTTTCCTCCAAAGCTCTAGCTAATACCTGAAATGACAGCATGGATTTGCTTATTTATTTATTGGGCTGCCCCTCATATATATGAGCTGTAAAAGGGCAGGGTCAAAGCCTGTCTTGTCACAGGGCCCCCAGCAGAGCTGTACAAGTCACACCCTGCCAAGGGGAGCACTCTGCTCACCAGCCGCCTAGAGGGGCACACTTTTCCCACCCCATTCACCCAGGGGAGACCTTTTTCCGTTGCGTGCAGAGGTTCCGTGTGAGCTGGAGGTGGTCACGGGCCAGTCACATGGATGGTGGCTCCGGCTGGTGCCCATCCCTTCACATTCAGGAGAGACGGACTGTCTGTGAGACATTCTCGCAGGTGCTCTGGCATACACGCCATGGCTGTACCTGGCCTCAAGTGGCTCATCATGCTTCAGGGGATACAAAATGGATACACAAATAACTCTAATACAAAATAAAGTCTGAGGGCAGGAATTTTGGAATATTGTCATATTTGTTTCCGGAGTTATTTTAGAAAAGCTCATATTGTGGGATTTGGATGAAAATTCATCATTACTTTCCTAATAGACCAATTTGGGGGGCAAACTGGAGTCCTTTTGTAACACTGGTTTGGATAAGGGAATTTGAATTTACCTTAAAGAATAAGCAACAGTTCTAATTTTCATTCCATTTAGGTTCAGAAAAAGGATGGAGGTAGAAAGTCCTCTCTCCCAAACACTACGATTGACACTGCAGAGTTCTGCAACTCTCATACGAGGCAGATTTCATGACGATCTCAGTAACGGATCAGAGAATCAATGACTGACTTCGCTGAGGCACAGTGATGAAAAGGTCAAGGTGGTCTGGTCTGAGCGAAGTCACAGAGAGAACACTTGTCCAGCGCCATTCTCACCTTTGGGGACAGCTCCTTCCCTGTATGGTCCTCATGTCACTGCACTTTCCTGCCTTGTTTCTTGCTGAAGCCATTATTTCTTAATTCCCTAGTAGATATGCAGAGCGGACATCCCAAAGAAGCTAGAAAAATTGATGAGCAGGGAACAGATCAAATCCTCTCCATCAGTGGAAGGCAATTCATGAGGGAAGAAGGCAAGACCATGGGGTAATTTTTCTGAGACTTGACAACATTTGCCAAGTAAATAAATCTGCCATTTAACACTACGATAAAAGCTGTCACAGCTAGGGTATTAGTGACTACTTGAGGTTTGAGGACAATGAAGACAGAGTAAGATAAACATCCTTACTATCCAGAAAAGGAACGGAAACAGAAGACAGCCCTTCTTACTATCCAGAAAAGGAACGGAACCAGAAGACAGCCCTTCTTACTTTTCTCCATCTTCGATGGTGAGGAAGAATTTTTAAAAAGTTGCTTTTAAAGTATATTCATTAAAATCAAATTCTATTATCATACACACAAAATATTTACGTGAAACCAGCCACAAAAGAACGACAAGGAACGCTACTGATTTGTCCATTCTGGACGATAAGAACACAAGTTCTTATCTTACTCTTGTTAAAAGAAAACTTCAGCTGAATTAAATTTAAAGGAGTTTAATTGAGCAATGAATGATTTGCACACCGGGCAGCCCCCAGAATTACAGCAGATTCAGAGAGACTCCAGTGCAACCACGTGGTGGAAGATTTGTAGACAAAAAAAGGGAAGTGAGGTAGAGAAACACCTGGATCAGTTACAGGTTGGCATTTGCCTTATTTACACACAGTTTGAACATTCAGCAGTGTATGAGCGATTGAAGTACGGCTGCTGGGACTGGCCGAGACTCAGCAATTGTGACAGGTGCATACTCCTAATTTGGGTTTTCAACCTTGTCTACCTATTAAGTTAGGCTCAGTTTGTCCACAAGGACTCCAATACAGAAGTATGGAGTCCTTCTCAGGCCATATTTAGTTCGCTTTAACAATTCCCCCTTTTTGGTCATTTTCTCAGTTTTGAGAGATTGACCAAAACTTGTTATTGAGGTCACTATCACCATTGGTCTTGAAACCCACTAGGAAGCAGAACAGTGAGTTTTGCAAAGGTAGGAACAAGGACTGAGTTGAGGGTACCACCTTATGCTGGAAAGTCCTGTTTGCAAGAGAAAAACAAAACCTGGTCTATTCTAGGACCCATTGTTTCCTTAAAGTCTTAATTCGATTATGTCACATTTAGCACGAATGACACCATTTTGGTTCGGTTTGGTCTGTTGGGACCTAGTGCTCAGTCCAAAACAATGGCCTCCCATTATTTTGTTTAAAAAATCCCCCCTTTTTGGTCAGGTTCTCACTTAGGCAACACTGTGATCAAAACTTAGGGTGTCAGCGCCACTCTCCATTACTATCATTTTGGGTTTCTGGTCTCAGCACGTCACTCGTAGGTTACGGTGTCCTCATGGTCACACATTTCTTTCAGCTCTTGTCATTCCAATTGAAGAGAGACCATCTGACGTTCTAAAGATGGCTTCATGCAAACATTTAAAACCTTTGAGAGGACACTATTCTTATGACTACTGAGAGGGTAACACCAAGAATCTGGAGTATGCTCCTTACCCAGGGTCCACATAAACCAAACCACCTAAACTCAAATAGATCAAAGAATGAGCTAGATAAAGCTCATTCTTTGACTTAACTCAGTGGTCTTTTTGTTAGTTCCCTACAACAGAATCTCTATAATACCTGAGGTTTTCTCCATAGGCCCTAAGTGCCGGCAGCTGCACTGATACTTTTCTGCTTAGCCAATTCTATTTTTTAGCATAACTTTCACAAGAGAATTTAACATCTGTTGTGTAGCCTTTACAGTAGAATCTGCTATAGAGTCTACCATGAGGGATACGTTTCTAGTCATTGCCTTTTTTATTCCAAACCATGGAAAAAGGACCTAACAAATGATGCCCTTCTAGAATAGGGAAGCCCTCCTGGCAATGTTCTCTTTAACCCATGCTGTGGGTTAAGAGGAGTGAACCAATGTTCTGTTTCTGAATGATTATGAGGCACCATACGTACCATTTAAGTTTCTCACCTATGATACATTGGGCCTTCATCTTTTATCTGTCAAGTTATAAGATTATCCATGTATAAAGCTGGCTGCAAAACCCTTCACAAATAAAAGTATACCCCATAAGTGCACAAAACAGACCCCCTTCTCACTTCTATTGTTCATAGAGGCATAAGCAAGGGAAAAATATTCAAAGATAAGAGTCTCATTGATAGTAAGAAGTCTTGATCCATGATCTTCAGAAAGAGCTGCTCACATCAAGGACGCCACCTTCTTCTGGGAGAAACTTCCCTGGTTAGCTTTACCTTAAGGGTTTCAATGGCTGTACAGTTCCAAGAGTGTGGAGTGACCCTGCTCAGTTGTGAGATTATGACCCCAAGGTTCAAGATCCTGATGTTTTGTTGCAGTGAGGATGCCAAGGGCAGTTTTTCTCTGATATTCTCAGAAGATCGCATCTTTGGGTTCTAGATCGTGAAGGGGTTGATTGTCCTCAGTGAACCATAAGAAGCTCTTTACCTGGTGAAAATACACTGAAGCATAGTAATCTACTGTTATAACATCAGCACTCCTGCATGAGAAAGCTTTTATACAACCAGAACACATACATTGAAAATGACAACTGAATGAAATTCCTTTATAAATGTTTAAATGGCTCATCAGGTAGCCAAATGTACATGAAGCTTTGTCTTCCCAGAAGTATGGGTTTGACAAACTAAACATTGTCTATAAACTATTTTAACAATTTGTAAGTCACCACACCAACATATTTAATTTGGGTCATTTTATCTGTTCCAGGATGAGTCATGGAAAGCATAACTTTTAATAACAAAAGCTTTTTTAATAACAAAAGCTTGTCATGAAGGACAAGGCAGCCATCTTGGTTCTCCATGAGTCCATGCTTAACATTGGACTTATGTCCTCCTGGGTGCCAGTTGTTTCTCCAAATTGGGCGCATAGCATGGATAACTGATGGGTTACCACAGGTAATTTGACTTAGACCATGGAATTCATTCAAATTGTATATCTAAACAATTTCAGTATAGGCTGATTAAGAATGCAAACCTGGTGGAGTATTTCCTCGGTATTCAATTAATTTTTATTCTATTTGGGTTAGCAGTTTTATAAGCCAGTCAGCCTTTTCATTAAAGTTTCAGCAATTCTTACCCAGTCCAAATGATGTGATTTTGAAGTTACTAGAAATCTGTATTCCACAGTGCTTTTCAGGGTCCTCCCCATCCTTTCACGAACCTCCTAAAAGACACCATGTTCTAGGATTTTTGTGTGCTTGTGAAGTTTTCAGAAACTACATCAGCATGAAGCAATTAACCGCGGAAATGACTTTAAATACTCAAAAAGACACAATTGACAAGGAAATCTGGTTATTTCCATGGTTCACAATAACAACATAATAACCATAATTATGATCAGTAGCATATACTCAGAAAAATTAGAATTTTAGAAAGCCCATACAACTTTGGAACATATATTAATATCATTCACTAAAATATAACCTGAAGAAGGTTAAACTTTTTTTTTTTTTGACACTGTTCTGTATCGAAAAGTCCAAAATGTTTCTTAAAAAGTAACTAAAAAAACACTGGAGTAATTAAAGGACACTTCCTGTGCAGGGGATGGAAAATCTCAACAAAAAAGGAGCGCAGAAGAGCCTGGCTAGGCGGGAGAACACGGTCAGGCCCGCAGGAGACGCGGGGGCACCTGCCAGAAAGAGACCCGCAGGCCAAGCCCAGGAGACGCGAGGGAGGTGGACAGGCCTGCCCGAGAGACCCGGGCGGCCATTGCCCGGCCTGCGTCTGCGCCTGCGCCGGAGCCGCCTCCACACCGCGCCGGCGCCGAGTCCGGACGCCTCCACATTGCGCCGGCGCCGGGGCTTCCTCCACACCGCGCTTGCGCCGATGATAACCAGCCTCTACAGGACGCCTGCGCAACGCGCTAGTCACCTCATCTGCTCCGTGCACTTACGAGTCTCTCTGACCACGTGTTCCTGTCGGCTCACAGAGGCCGCCTGGGGGTCCTCCCCCATTGTCTTCTTCACACCCTCCACTGTTCCTGGCCCTTCACTCTGCGCTTGCGCAGGAGTCGCTCGCCCCTCTCCTCTCTGCGCCTGCGCAGAGGCCACCTCCTCCCCCGCCCGTCCGCTCCCTTGGCGTCGTCTTGGGCCGCGCCCGACCCCCTCTGTTTGCGCATGCGCAGGAGCCGCCCTGCGCGGGTGCGGGGCTGAGCCCCCGTGGCTTCAGGTTGAAAGGCGCGAGCGCCACCCACGCAGGCACAAGGGCTCCTAGTCGTTTTCTTTTTAGCGTAAGGTTTTCCTCTTTAACAAGGAAGTAGAAAAAATATAAGTTGTGAAATAAATACTAACCGCCCTTATATGTACTCGAGAACGTTCGTCCTTTAGGTTTCCTCCTGGCGCGTGGGCGCCGCCGATCATTTCGGGGCTTATTTTGGTTCTAAAGCCCGGGGCAGCCAGGCCTCCCTGCCTGGCCTCGGCGGGGACGCGGGACCTGGGGCCCCGGACCGGGCCTGACCGCCCTGGCCGGTCCCCACTGATGGTGGCGGTCGGTCCTGACTGTCCTGATGGCAGCGACCAGGCTGGACTCGGGCTGTGCGGGGGCGAGGGGAGCGGGGCGGGGTGACGCCCGGAGAGCGGCCTGGAGAGCGCGTGCCTCAGAAGGCGTGGGCACCCTGTCCCCTTGCAGATGGGGACGCGGGCCCTGGTGGCCGTGGAGGGGAGGAGGGGCGTGGACGCTGCGGGGCAGAGGAAGCTGGGCGAGTGCGCACTTGGTCCCCTTGCTCCTCCCTGGGACCTCGGGCTCCACAGGGCAGCCGCCGAGGCCCACGTGCGCACTCGGTGAACCGCAGTCCAGACACAGGCGGGGAGGCGCGCCGGGAAGGAGAGGCCAGGTGTTGGCCTGGGGGTGCTAAGTGAACCCCCAAGCTCGCGGAGACAGCGGGGCAACAGCAAAACGAGCTGTGCGGTCCAGGGCGAGGGCCCGGAGTCCTCCCCAGGGGTGGGCTGCAGAGAAGCTCCAGGCCCTGCTCACCTGCAAAGTGTTCCCGAGCTCCTGTGCCCCCAACAGCAATCCCGGCCCCGCTGACACCCATGCCTGTCACCCGCTGGGTTTCTTGAGGTCTGAGGACAGTGGCTGAGGGTGCTTGGGCGCTGGGATGGAGAGGGATGTCCCGTCCCAGCCTGTGCTTGTTAAAGAGGGCAAGGCTGCCTTTATTCAAGGGGGGCTGCTAAAGCGAGATGTTGGGTTTGGGGAGGCAGATCCAGCTCAGCTCCAGATAGAAAAAGTGGGAATTGACAGCCCAGGCGTAGGGTCGGGAGTGGAGAGAAAATTACTAAGAGGAAGGGTCAGGGGCAAGGCGGGTTCTGGCTGCACAGACAGGATTTTTGCTGAAAAGGCAGGCAGTGTGGTCACAGACCGAGGGTGGGAGTTGAGGACTTTGCTCAGGGACCAAGGGTAGAGGATTTTCACTAAACCGACTCAGCAGGATTCTTGCTAAATCAGCCTAAACCGGCAAGGTCAGGGACTGGTCACAGGGAGGGCTCAGAGGAGCCTGACTCGAGTGTGGTCAAAGGAGAGAGTCTTTGTCATCTTTTAAGAGGCGAGAGTGACATATTAGTGAGAAACGGTGAAGGGATCATGCTCAGGCCAGCAGCCCCGAGTTTGAGATGAGGACAGGCTGGGTCCAGGAGGGGCTGCAGGAATAGGGGGCACCTGGGCCTGCAGAAAGTGGGGAGCACAGCCCCCAGAGCAGGCACCCCGGGGTAGACCTCAGTGTGTCCTGCCCTGTGGGAGTGGCAAGGCCAGACCAAGCTGGATGTGAACCAGTCCTAGAACACCGCCTAGAATTTGGATTGTAATTTGTTATGGATGATATTGCTGCTTGGTCTCTCTCCTCTTCCTCCCCGCCCCCACCCAAGATGGAGTCTGGCTTTGTCGCCCAGGCTGGAGTGTGGTGGCATGATCTTGGCTCACTGCAACCTCCGCCTTCCGGGTTCAAACAATTCTCCTGCCTCAGCCTCCCAAATAGCTGGGATTACTGGTGCGTGCCACAGCACCAAGCTAATTTTTGTATTTTTGGTAGAGACGGGGTTTCATCATGTTGGCCAGGCTAGTCTCAAACTCCTAACGTCGTGATCTGCCCACCTCGGCCTCCCAAAATGCTGGGATTACAGGTGTGAGCCACTGTGCCCAGCCTCTATAGCATGGCCATTGTGGCTACATCAGTCCTGGCTAATAGAGATTTTAGCGCACTCAGATTCTGTTGGCTAATAAGAATTAATTATAATTCTGGCGTATTTAACAATATCATTATACAGTCTTCATTGTTGCAAATGGAGAATGAAATCGGGTGCATGTGACACTAATGTGACCTGTTCATGCTCTGTCACTTACACGGAGTTAAGTAACATAGTCCTGGGCAGGAAGACTCCTTCCCCACTTCTGTCCAGGAGCTCCTTACTCGATTCTGGGGAGCGGAAAGGCTTTCAGCGGCCAAGGGGAGTGACAACAACCAGAAATGAGACACCTCCCAGAGCCCTTTGGTGTTACCCTTTCCATTCCATCAGCCACAGCGTCCACCCCAGGTAGCTGGGTCCTGAGTTCACCATCTCAGGACGTTTTCCTACCTGGTTTGTCTGAATTATTATTATTATCGATCGTTGAGACAGGGTCTCAGTCCATTGCCAAGACTGGAGTGCGGTGGTGTGATCCTGGCTCACTCAACCTCCCAGGCTCAGGCGATCCTCCCAGCTCAGCCTCCTGCGTAGCTGGGACCACAGGCAGGCACCACCATGCCTGGCTAATGTTTTTTGTATTTTTGGTAGAGAGCAGCTTTCACTATGTTGTCCAGGTTGGTCTCAGACCGCTGCCTGAGCCTCCCAAGGTGCTGGGATTACAGGCGTGAGCGACCAAGCTCAGCAATCTGAATTATTTATGCAGAATTTTTTTTCTCTAGCTGGTAGAGCTGTTTATATGCACATTTATTTGGGGGCAACTCTTCTCCATTGTCACAGATTTTTTTTTTCCAAGCCATTCCTGGGGGATTCCTGGGAACCACGTGGGAGAGGCGTGAGGAAGTGACCTTCATCCTGAGATAGGTCCCGACGCACCCTCTGGTGCCTCTACTCAAGTGAGGCGAGAGGGGAAACTGGTGTATTTTTAGATGAAGTTTCCTTGGGAAATAGTTTCTATTTTATATTTTATCAATGATCCCCTGGCTAATGTTTTAAGCCAATATTTATAACACTGCCTCAGAGCTTTGGAATAAACAGATCTCCATAAAGAAAAGCTGTTTTAGAGTGCTACATTGTAAGAGGGGCTTGGCAAACAAGAAGGGATGGAGGAAAGACCACCAAGTGAGAGGCACAGGTGTCAGGACAAACAGAGCCCGAAAACGAGGCAGAGGTGAGCGGGGACCAGCAGCACAGCGGCACTGACGCGCCAGGGACTTGGGCTCTGCTGGCCTCCTCCCTCGCGGCCAGCAGTGGCAGTGGCGGGAGTAGGCCTGGCTTGTCTGTGGTTGCCTTTGTTGCTTTAAATGAATGTACTCAAAGCCATTTCTTGTCGCATCGTTTCTGACAGTGTCCGGTGGTCCTTACCCTGTAATGCCAGGAGGTTCCAACCCCACCCTTCCCTCCCCACTCCCTCTTTCATCTCCCGGATCCTATCAGAGGATTACTTTTATAGCTGATGAGCTGATGAAGTATGCATTTAGCCCTGTAACCGTAACTGAATTTCCCCCGGTGCACGTCTGTATGAAGGGTGTGCACCAGGGCTGAGCGGTCTGCTGGGCGAATATGTCCCTCCCTGAGGCCCAGGACCACGACCCCGAGTCACTCAAAGGAATCGTTCCCAACCTTAAGGTCAGATGTGCTTTTTCCTTGTCCTCCATTATTTCTTTAAAATCCTGCCACATTTAAGTTTCTTTATATTTAAACTAAGACCTTTTATTTCTTAAACTTCTAATTGCTGTTCTTTTATTATTTTTGATAGAAGTTTGGCTGCTGTAACTGACTGGGAAGCTTAAAATAACAGACAATCATCTCTCACACTTATGGGGACTGGGGAGTCCAAGACCAAGTTGCCATCTGGGGAGGGCCCGTTCCTCACAGCGCCTTCCAGCTCAGGCCTCATTTATAAGGGTACTCATCCCATCCACGACAATGGGTCCTCATGACTTACTCACCTCGGAAAGCACCCACCCCCTAAGACCATCACATTGTGGGTGAGGATTTCAACATAGGAATTTGGGGGCTGCAAACAATTACACCATGGCAGAGCATAAGGTGCCTTCCCCCACATGCTCGGGTAGACCCAGCGTCTCATGCTAGCAGCTACGTGGAATTGTTATTTTTTCTGGAGAACTCTGGGGCCCCTCTGATGTCTTGGAGCACCTGCACAGGCCATTCACTGTCTGATGTCTTGGAGCACCTGCACAGGCCATTCACTGTGCACGCTGTGAGGCCGTCCTCTGGGGAGTTCTGCTGTTCTGTGGGTTCTGTCTGTATCAGTGTCCCAGCGGGAATGCAGGGCACATTAGCGTCGTCCCCAGAGGGCTTGGTAAGGGGACTGTTTGCAGAGACACAGGCAGAGTGCTGGAAAACTACCAAAAAAGTGCAGTGTTCTGGGCCTAATAATAGCAGAGCTATTCTCACCCTGGTCTGAAGGCAGGAGGGGAGGAGCAGTTAATGGATTCTGGAAGTCAGGTTGCACAGAGTCACCTTGAAAGATGCCATGACCTTCACCGAGGGCCAGAGAGAGACTAAGATGACCCCACAGGAGAATAAGACCTAGACCTCATCCTCCTGCCTGCTGCCAGGCCCTGCCAGGGGTCGCCAATGGCAAAACAGGACTGGAAGCCAGAGGCCACGGAAGCCCATGGATGAAGTCCACAGGCCAGCCTCCCCGAGAGCAGCCTGGACGGTCCGCAGGAGACGTATCCTTTCTTAGGCGTCCCACACCGCGTGCTCCTGTTCAGCCCTGCTGAGGTGGAAGCTTGGAGTGGGTCACGGTGGATGCATTGATGCTGCAGACGTCAGCAAGTGCTACAAACCAGAGCTGGCCTTTAACTCAAAGTGATGGAGAAGGTGTTAATAATGCAGATTAGACTTAAAAGTGTTGAAGCCATTGCACTGTGAACAGCAAAAAAATTGAAGAATCTTCTGGCATTTAAAAACAATTATTCGATTCAGCAGAGAAGTCACTGACAAACAAGAGATCACACTGACTGCTTTGTTGTTTTGGTTTTATCTTACTCATTAATGCAAATAAGAACATTCACCAACATTTGTGTAGGGCCTCCCCTCCCTGGTCAAATACAGCTATAGGCTCCCTGCAGATACAAGTTTTCCAGAAATGAACAGATGTTTTCTGTGAGAATCAATTGGTCATATACAATTTACAAAAATGAGTACCGTATACTATGTTTGTAAACTGTATGCTGCAGATGCTTTATATCACTGAAATTTATAATAAACTTATCCACGTATATACATGCATGCATTTTTGTTCCTGAGATCCAGCTGTGAAACGTTTATCAGCACATAAATTACCAGCACATGGTTTTTTTTTTACCCACTAGGTAAAATCTTTGTTTATTACATCAAATTCTTGTAGTTTTTGTATTGCAGTTATGCAGATATTGATTACTGCAGTATTACTGCAATTATACAGATACCACAATTTCAGATATTGATCATCATGTTCAGTTGGTTTCTAAGGAGGTTTACTTACCTCATGGTACACCTAGTTTGCATAGTTTGGTTATATTTAACTCTTATGCTAATTGTGGGAAGTCACTGATTTAGTCGACAGATGCTCCTGTCGTCTTTCCTGAGCACATCCTGGCCAAGGACGCTGCCCCCAGGAGATTTGAGAAGAAGTCCTGTGAGGATCATGTCAGTGTTTTCAAATACTCATAGAAAGGCCAGAGGGACTGACCCAGAATTACCAACGTAAGCTTGACCCTGAGATAACAATGCGATTTTATGTTTGCGTGCATAAAACCAGTGCAAGAGGCTGATCACTCCAGATGCCTTATGTAAGCCAATAAAAAGTAGTTGCATTTTTTATTTCATTTAAAAAAGTGTACCATTAACCTAAAGCCTGCTTGTGAAACCAGTTTGTTTCTGAAGCCTTAGCTCAAAGCTCACCTGCATTTGGTGAGAAGTCCCTCACGCGTGGCTGCCCTGGCTGGGAGCTCTGAGCTCTGGGAGCCGTTGGAACTGAGAATCCCACCAGTGCCGTCTGATTCCCTCTGCTCTAATGGAGGTCTTTTGCCGGGGTATCAGGTGGCATTTTCTGAGCTTGGGAGTCAGTAATTCCCAGTGATCAAGTGTCTCTGCTCTGAAAATGCCTTTCTTTGTGATATGAAGCTGTCGGTAATGGAGACTGACATTTTCATAAGTCAGTGAATTTTCTTTCCCTGAGTCATTTTAGAGGTGAATCTGAACTCTCCAGTCTGTCCTGACATTAATTGGAGCAGGCATGGAACCTTCGGCTTTCCCAGTCACCTGCCGGGTTACTTGGCTTAACCTGGGAATTAACCAGTTAATAAGGTCATTGAAACGGAAAGAATCCAGGAGGCTGCAGTGTGAGGCTGATTTGCTGCCTTTATTAAGCGAGGAAACGAGAAATGGGAAGAATCCAGGAGGCTGCAGTGTGAGGCTGATTTGCTGTCTTTATTAAGTGAGGAAACGACAGCAAAGCGTGTCTAGGCTTCTCACAGCCGAGCACACCAAGACTAAGCCCTCTTCCCGCCGTAGCCAGTGAGGAGAGGACCCCTCCTCCCAAGCCCCCTCAGGCAGTGGCTCCCGCTCACCGGCAGCTGGAGTTTCTAGGGTTTGCCCCTGTCCAGAGCTGCTGCCTCAGGTGTGAGGGTGACTGCTCAGCCCCCGCGCCACAGGCCCTCCTCTCACCTGGACCTCAGGACCAGTTGGTAGGCCCCAGGCTTCCAGCTGCAGGGGCATGGGGACGCTGGCCCCTGTGTCCGCCGGGGCCCTCCTGGCTCCTGTTGGAAGTCTCTCCTGTCAGGATAGGTTCCGTGGGGTTGGAAGGACTCAGCCTGTTTCTCTGCCATCCCCCTTTAACGGCCCAGAAACTTTAGTGACTGAGAGTAAAATAAGGTTGACTTCACAGTTTCTTTCTCCTCAGAAGTCTCTGGGGGCTGGTCCTCAACCGTGACCACCGGCCCTGGTCTGTCATCATCCTGATAATTTTCTAGAACTCCACCTGCAGCCGTCATTCTGGGCAGCCCTGCCCCATCTGTACCCTCTGCCCTGCCCTGGTCCTGGACCTGCTCCGCTCCGCGCTGCGCTCTGCGGGACCTGAGAGGTTTCTGCAGCAGGGGCTGAACAGTGTTGAAAAGGCTTCCAGCCCGCACCTCATTGGGGCGCTTTTTTTCATGGGACATGTGGGGTTGTCTGGGCTGGAGGACACAGATTTGGGAGCACTCCTGAAGGTGGCAGAAGGTTGGCTCTACACGGGACCCAGTGGTCATCTCTGCAAATGCCTGGGCTGGGCTGTTCCTGCCTCAGAGGCCTCCCTCCTCCAGAGCAGGGGTGGAGAAATCAGCCTGGAGAGCCTCACGGCGCAGGAGGGATTTGCTGGAGCTGCCTCTGAATAGAGCCCCCTGCAAACACAGGAGCTGTTTTATGGCAGTGGATTTAGCTTGCAGGGTCCTAGAACACCTAGAGACACCAGAGGGGGAGACTGAAGATGAAGACCTCCCGGACGGCCAGGCAACCAGTGGCAGTCCTACGAGCCACGGGGCCGTGGCCAGCCTCCTTTCAGGACACAGTTGGTCCTGGAGGGAGGGAGGGGACGGGGACCTTTCTGATTCTTCTTTTTCCTTTTCCTTTGGAATGAGAAAACAGCCTCTACGGGCTCCCATTCACATCCATCATCAGCTGAAGGAGCTCTTCCGCTCTTCCCCACTGACTCCGCACCCTCCACAGGGACAGCCTTGCTTTCGGGGCACAATGAAAGAAATAAACATGACTGGAGACATTACCAAGACCTGTCACTTGCTACCTTCTCTTTCTGAAGCCATAAACATGAGGAAAGACTCATCGTTAGGTTATTATGAACGATGGACCAGCGTATCCGTTTCAATGAAAGCTAGGCTATCCCTGAGCTTACTGGCTTAAAGCTTTGTAAGCCCACTGCTTAATTGTTGTGACACAAAAGGTCTAGAAAGGTCGCCTGGCCTTTTCCAGTAGAGGTTGGCCCGAGAGCATGAATTTTCTGGGCAGCGTTTCGTGTCTTTTTCCTTCACGTATGTGGCCAGAGCTCAGGGCCTGTGGACCTGCCTTCTGTGCAGGGTGTCTTGTCTTTCAGGGCCGTGGCTGCTTCTGCAGGAGCCGTGGCAGGTGCCAGCCTGGGGCTGAGCTATCCCCACGTGGAGCTCAGGGCCTCAGAGGCCAATGGAACGTCCCTCAGAGGGCCTGGAAATGGAAGGCCCAGCTGGGTTTACGGCACACCCGGGCCGGGCTCTAGTGGCTCATGGTCACAGCCTGTCCACATGGAGTGGCGCTCCAGAAAACGCGCAGAGGCCTAGGCTCAGACAGACACGAATTCACGTCTGATGGGCGGAGCACCCGTTGGGTGACCATGGCAGGTTGCCTCCTTTTTATCTGCAAAGCTGTGGCAATGATGCCCACCTTCAAGGGCTCCTGCGAGGCACATGTGAGACGCTGCATGGGAAGAGCGTCTTGCAAACCCGGCCAGATGGCAGCCGCACCGTCCCTCTGCCAGGTGTCCCTGGAGACGCCTGCCTACCCAGCTCTGTTTCTGTTCACATCTCCGTGTGACAAGCAGCCTGGAAGAGGGCCATGCTCGAAAGGCTTGGGCCAGGAGCTCTTACCTGGTGAGCACAGACTGCGGCTTCCCAGACACCAACAGGGGAGGGGACAGATGTTGCTCCATGCTACGCCATTGACTTTTCTGCAACTGATATGATGGGAATAATATTCCACTTCAGTTCACAGGGTCAGGGGCAATAATGAGTGAGGGCTGGAGAAGCCAGGGAATATTGAGAGACCAGAGACACCTGTTGTGGATTTACTGGGCCATGAGAGCTGCCTCTTGGACGTGCAGGGTCGACGTAGTCAGCCACTGTCTTCTGAAAGAGCGGCCTGGGGACCAGGCAGCCACGGTGAACCCTGGTACATCACAGAGGGTGCTGACGTGGGCTGTACTGTGGGAGCTGCTGTGTAATCATTGCACACTGGGCAGTGGTGTTTGGCATTCCCTGTGATTACGTTCAGCCACCTAAACAGAACCTCAAATCACGGTGGGTGAAACAAGACGGAGCGCATTGTCTTCCACGCACAGGAAGCATAGCAGCTGGCACCTGCAGCCAGCGTGAAGCTCTCAGGGGCTCCAGAGCCAGGAGCTCTCTGCTTCTGGGCCACACATCCCTGCTCATGGCTTCCATGCTCCCTGCCAGCGTGGCTGCTGGAGCTCCAGCTTTCTCATCACAACGCGTACAGGGAGGCTTCCAGAAGCTCTGGGTCAGTATTTCTGCATGCGTGTCATCGACCCTAACGCACTTACCCACATGCACCAAGCAAAGCTGGGGCGGATGGAGAAGGGCCTGGTGGTGCAGAGGCCCCAGGATTTCTGGACAGGGCAGCTGTGGCTGTGGCAGGGAGGTGCAGTGCTGCGGGGAGGCGGTTGACGGCTGTCCCCTTTTGCCACTTCTGAGCCCAGCCACCAAATTGGTCCATGTCTCTTAGAAAATTTTGTGACATGGTGGATTCATTGACGCTCCTCGTCATAACTGATTCCCTCCTCCCACTAGAGCACCTTCCTTCCCCAGCCGCCTTTTGGTAACACAAATACAGCTGCTGTGTGTATCGGATCCAGCAGGCGTGGATCCAATCAAACCTACATTATTTGTTTCACTTTTCTTCAGAAAGAGCCTATGAAATATGAGTTTTGGTGGCAAAGTTTTATCATCAGAGCCGTTCCCTTCCAGCAGACCTTTCAGGTCTCAGCAGCAGCCCTTCTTTCTGGGGTGGGAACTAAGCTGGTCTGTCAGATGCCCCGCCTCGTTCCAAATGGGGTCCATCCCTGAGACAAAGGCACATGATACGAAGCAAAGCCGCACAAACCTGCGGGAATCAGAGTGAGGGAGATGGAGGTAGAAGAGACTGAGGAAGCAGCTATAGAATGAAGTCTGTTAGTTCCCATTCAGGCACCAGAGCGGCCACACGTTTGCCGGTAGCTTCTAGCGACCAGTGCAAATAGGCGACCGAGGTCTGATGTCCCCGAGTGAATGTGACAGAGTGCAGGGGACACTCGGGCCTGAGCCCCCTGCTACCAAGGAAGAGGAGCTTGAGGAAGGTATGGGAGCCACCTGTCCACTGCACACACATCCCTTCTAACAAACACTGACCCTCACGGGGCCGGGCGGGGCCCAAACACCGAGGCTGACACACTGCCCTGTGCACACCTGTGAAGAGACCCAGGGGGGACAGCGTGTCCTCCACCATCTCCCCAGCTCCTCCGTAGTCAGTGGAGAGTCCATGGGGACATTTGAGGCTTTGATCCTTGGCAAGAATCTTTTTTTTTTTTTTGAGAGAGAGATGGAGCCTCGCTCTGTAGCCCAGGCTGGAGTGCAGTGGCGCGATCTCGGCTCACTGCAAGCTCCACCTCCCAGGTTCACGCCATTCTCCTGCCTCAGCCTCTCGAGTAGCTGGGACTACAGGCGCCTGCCACCACGCCCAGCTAATTTTTTGTATTTTTAGTAGAGACGGGGTTTCACCATGTTAGCCAGGATGGTCTCGAACTCCCGACCTCATGATCCACCCGCCTCGGCCTCCCAAAGGGCTGGGATTACAGGCGTGAGCCACCGCGCCCGGCCGGCAAGAATCCTGGGTGCAGATGTTAAACTGGGCGGCCAAATGCAGCCAGGCTTGCACAGTGGGCTTGTCTTCAGTAAGATGTGGGCTGCCTCAGAATCACCAAGAACATTCGATAAAAATGGAGATTTCCAGAACCTGCCCTAACCTACTGAACAGTATCGTTGCTGGTGGGGGCCCTGCAGTCTGCATTTGGCAAGCCGGCAAGTGAGTCCCATGCCGGGTCGAGCCTGAGCCCCACGTTTGATCAGGGATTAGGGTCACTGGAGCTCACAAGGCCGCACCTGTTCCTGGCTGGGTGCGCTTGGGCACTTTGCCAGTCTACACCTGGAACTTCTCTGGTGTAAACTGGAATAATATCTCCTTTACATGGTACAGAACTAAAGATTCTTTCAGTTCCAGGTAAAAAAAACAGAGGCCAGACTCAATCAGACAAAATGACATTTAAAACATAATAAAGACCGGATTGCAGCTGACTGTGGATCTAGAGATCCACACAGTTCACTGGGCCCCACCCCACCTGTCGCTCAGAAGTCTCCCCTGTGTGGCTTCACTCTCAGGCAGCTCCTCTGCACGGAGCAGCAGGGTGGCCGCCATCAGCCTGGGCTCATCTGCCCTCAGAGCTGATGGTCCTGGACAAACAGCTCTCTCTCTGTTCATCAAACTTGAGTTCATAGCCTTCCAGAGGTGGCTGCAAGGCGGGCGGTGTGCTCACCTGGGCCTATCACACCTCTGAGAGTTCATAGCCTTCCAGAGGTGGCTGCAAGGCGGGCGGTGTGCTCACCTGGGCCTATCACACCTCTGAGGGACCGGGCGCTCTGAGGATGGTGCCCCAGGTCACACCTGTGAGAGGCACATCCCCTGGGCTTCAGACCAACGCAGCCGTGTCCTCTCCACAAGGTGAGTTCGAGGAATCTGTGCACATGGGAAACACGGCCTGCGTTTCTGAAAACAAGGGCTTTTCAGGGCCCCTCCCTCTAGGCACCCCCGGCCCCGGGGGACAGGTCCTGGTGCCACATTCATAGAACTGCACGGCCCTGGCTACTTCCAGGACCCAGAGGCCTGGACAGGAGGTGCTGGAGCAAAAGCGTTCCCATTCACACGCGATTCCACAAGCTCCTCAGGGGCTTCCATCCCAGCTGGGGCGGGGGGCAGACACCTGAGTGGAGAGGCAGAGACCGCCCAGGAGGGTGGTGCGTGGCCCCTCCCTACAGCCCACGGGACGACCACCCGGGAAGCTGCTGGAGAGCGGCCACTGAGCAACGTGTTTTCCGTGAAATAAAACTAAAAGGCTCCTGGTCTCTGTTTACCAGATAGATAAAGAAATCATTGTCATCAAAAGTAGCAAAGTGTTCATTAAACTTGATACAAAGTATATATTTAGGTGTCTGAATGTTTCCCGATGGAAGCATTTTCAAGGGCATTTTACTCAGCTGTGGGAACCGAGCATTTACACGAAGGAAGGTCTAGAGGTGAACGTCCCCTGCGGAGGTTGGAGAAGCACTCAGGTGGGTGGGCCGAGCTCTCTGCTACCCCTGCAGGAGTGTCCCGACGCCATCCCAAAAGCAGCACCTGTGGGCCACGGCGTTTGCTTAGAGCCTGGACTGAGGCTGCCTGGACGGGGCCCCTCACCCGGCTAGAGTTAGGGGTGCCGCTCCCACCCCCATGGACCCACTCCGGGCTGCTCCGTCCTTGTTCATTTGCATCCATCCCGGTTTTTAGGAAGGCAAGTTTCTCAGGAGCTCAGAAAAGTAATTTCACAGTGACTGGGCTATCCCCAGAGTAACACATTCCAGCTGTCACCAGCACGGACTTCTCATGAAGCCTGGGACCATTTGCAAGGACTCCCGGGTGTGTGTGTGTGTGTGTGTGTGTGTGTGTGTGTGTGTGTGTGTGTTTTCCTGTGTCCTCTGAGTAGACACCGCTGTGAATGGAGACTTGGGGTTTCTTGGCAAACGTGTGTCCTCACTTATGTGGCTGAGGATTCTTCCTGGACTCAAGATGCAAGTGCCAGGGGACCCGAGTCTCCGGGGACAGCTGGGTGCATGCACAGTTCTTTGATCAGTCGGTTGAATAATTAGTTCTTAATTAGCCATCTGAGTATAATCATCAGCTTGAATATAAGTTTCTTTAGAGGAAACTGTGCTTCCCCATCCTGGTAAGTGGCGATGATGGGTTTCTGGGTGTGAGGTTAATTTGTGGAGGAATTCTCACCTCCTAGAGCCTGGCAGACGGCAGTCATGTGGCGCATTAGCTAATTACCGGGAAAGCTTCCTGTGCCCGGACGGAATCTGCTTCCAGGAGCTGGGGGAGAGGAGGCTGGACATTGCTTCTGGTCACTGCCGGAGCCTTCTGTATCCTCTGACCCACGCTCCTACAGGAGGGAACATCCCCACTGGGGAAGATGACCGTGTGGGCTCATCTCCAGCCACTGTGGTGACTCTTGTCGTCCCCTTCACTCCGGATGCTGTCTTTCCCCCATGGCCAGATGCCAGCAGGGTTTGTCCCCAGGACCCTGCAGGAGATCCCCTCTTCATCATCCCGCGAGTGTGACGTGGTCTGCTAAGCAAAGCTCCTTCCCTGCAGCAGGTGGGTCCTAGCTCAGAGGACACGGACAGTGATTTTCCAACTATCGTGCTCGGAACTAACTTTCACATCCAAGAAATGTTGCAGACATCCTAGAAGGGATAAATCAAACCCACAGGCCCTCAGGCCCTCGTGCAACACTGTGCTGCCTTGGTGCAGAAATATTTACAGCGGAGTTCCTGTGTGATCCTGCAAACACAGCAACCATTTTTTATAACAGTTCTCCAAAGTCTCTCCTCTTGAAAACAGAGCGAGTTGTACCCTGGTCCCCGTATCACATCGGCCAGCAGTTTCGCACAATCTGCTTGGTTCGGAGTGCTGTTTTTCAGACCTGGCTGTGGCCACATACTCCTCACAGCGTGCACATACCTCAGTCTCGGCACCACGCCACGTGGGAGGGGTTTCACCAAGTCTCTGAGTTTAGGCTGGCGGTGCCCAGGGGAGGGGGAAGCCCGTGGCAGGCGTGGGGTGGATTTGCTGAGTGACTCTAACCAGTCCTTATGGAATGAGCACCACCTCACCAGGGGCCTTGTCCTTGCCATCCTGGGGCCACACGTGTGGCTCCAGGGTCCCTCTGGCAAACCTCCTTTCCCTCTGGGGCTGGTTGAGGACTCCAGGGGGCCAGCCTGGAGACCAGAGCTGTGCTGTGTGGTCAGCAGACCAGTGAGGGGTCAGCGTTCTCCTGCAGCCGCCTGGACTCCTCTTCCTCTCAAGACAGCAGTGTCTGGGGACTGCCGAAACCTCTGCAGGGACAAGCAGCACAGGATCACAGAATTCCACATTTCCTGCTAAATCGGGGTCTCCTTTTCATCCGTCACATCTCCCTTCCCGACTGCACCATCAACATCAGTTCCTCATCCCCACAGCCACCAAGGGGAGCTCAGCTTGAGCTCTAGGACTGGCCACCCCTCTTCCTAGACTGTGATGGTGGAGAAGATGGCGGAGAGAGGCCCCAGTCCCAGGCGGCCACGAGGACGGCGCCTGTCCAGCCACACAAAGCAAGGGCCCCGCAGGAGAAGCAAAAGCCTCCCTCACTCCAGATGCCTCGCCATGCAGCCGTACAACCCACCCAGGCGACCTGCACGTGAGAGCTGCTCATTCGTTTTTCGGCTCGGCAGCTGCACAACCTTGGGGGTTCCCGAGCTGCTGGCTGGGAAGCCGAGGTTGGACTCAGACAGGCAGGAGGCACACAGGTCCCAGAATGAGGCGTCACCGTGGCTCAGGGCAGAGAATGCTGGTCTGAGGAGGGAACGTCTAAACTGAGGCCTGGAGAGTGGGTGGTCCGGGGCGAGGGAGGGGTGTGCCCCAGCCTCCTATCTGACCTGAACGTGCCCATTTCCGTCTTGGCAGGTGCTGAGGCAGTGACGCTGCCGGGCGGTTCCACGGCCTCTGCCCCCAGGGCTCTGAGTGTCGGGTGGGGGTCCAGGCTGCGGCTCGGGTCGGGTCTGCTCTGTGTGCCCCTCACTCTGCTGAGCTCCAGGCAAGTTCTTCCCGAAGCCGATTCCCTGGAACACATCGCAGGGCCTGCGGACATCCACCAGAGTCCACGTGGTCAAAGCCCACCTCCCTTCCAAGGCCATGAGGAGCAGAGCTGACCATCGCGGGGAGGGCTCACATCTGCCCAGTCTCTGCCAGCGAGTCTCCTCTCAGTGCAGGCCCTGTCCACATGCACAGAGCCACGGCGGTGCTCGTGGGCACGGATCCCACGTGGGCACTTCCTCTCCATCGCTTCGTCTCTAAGATTAAATCCAGGTGCCTTGAGCCCCAGTCCCCATGTTCCCCTCAAACCCCTGTTCCTCCGCACAGAGACATGTGGCTCCAACTCCACACCCGTGCACCTGCTGTTTACGGTTTGTGCTGACTGGATGCTGTTTCTCCTTCCATCTCCACCTGCGAATGTTCTGCTGACCCTCAGGCCAGTTTGAAGACCAGCACAGCCCACGTGAGCAGGGCCCCATCCTGAGTGACTGGCCTGTCCGGGGGAGGAAGTTTCACCCCACACCCACCCCACCACCACAGGACGTGCCCAGAAGGCGGAGGGACTGGCCACTGTGGGGGCTCCCGTGTCCAGGCCGGGCCTCCTCAGCATAAAATCAGCTGACAGCAGCCTCAACGCACCACTGCCTCGGAGGACACCGCCTCTCCTAACCTGGGAAGAAGGCAGCCACGCCCTGGGGAGGGAACAGGTGGAGGTGGGTGCCAGGACTAGCCAGGACTTACTCCCAAATATTTAGAAACTTGACTGCAATGAAAAGATAGCATCACTGAATTAAATATGTCATTTATTATGGAGCTGAGATTTGGTTTACCCAGCAGCTTAACACAATGTCACTCGCAGCCTTGTGGCACCATGGGGACGGGTAGGTATCTACACAATTATTTACTTAAGAACATACCTTCCTTTAAAATAACCAATGTTTTACTTAGATAAATGTATTTACGTGGGAGACTTCCTGTCACAGACTTGATGTTTTGTAATCATTTCTCTTAGTATACATTAAAAGTTAATTATTGTCAGAAAAAGTTATCTGAGACCTGGAACTAAGCCCCTAAAGTGGGCAGGGTTGGGGGGAAGGTTCCGGAGACCTGCGCTGGGGGGACTTAGTTCACCTCCCAGTTTGCTGTTGATCAAAAGTTCCGAACTCAGAGACGTGCCCCATTATCTGGATTTTAGCCCAAGGCAGACGCAGTGATTTCTGTCCAGGGAGACAGATAATCCACAGATTTAAGGCCGGCTGGACAGTAACCAGTCCATAACCCAGAGGTCTTATCTCAGCCTTTCTTGTCAAATTGCCTGTAAACACCTCTCTTGTGAAGTGTGCTCAGCAGCCAGTCACAGCGTCTGCCATCACATCGCCCCTCGTTTGTTAATGAATTCAATGAAATCTTCAACGTGTGCCCATTTTCCATTTGCTGGAGAATCATGATTTTACCCCTTTGAAAATTACACGTTAGCAACCATGAACTGTTCTCTGAGTACATATAGGCAGCAGCTTAAAATCCTCCTGTGGGCTAAAGGCTGGGCAGTCCTATCAGGGCTGTGATGGGGGGAGGTGGCTGGTTTGTGGAGGAACTTCCCCTCCCTCCCTCCTTCCTTCTTTCCTTCCATCTCTTCTTCCCCCTTCCCTCCCTCCCTCCTTCCCTCCCTCCCTCCTTCCCTCCCTTCCCTCCCTCCATCCTTCCCTCCCTCCCTCCTTCCCTCCCTCCATCCTTCCCTCCCTCCCTCCTTCCCTCCCTCCTTCCTTCCCTCCCTCCTTCCTTCCCTCCCTCCTTCCTTCCTTCCCTCCCTTCTCCCTTCCTCCTTCCCTCCCCCTCTCCCTCCTTCCCTCCCTCCCTCCCTCCCTCCTTCCCTCCCTCCCTCCTTCCCTCCCTCCCTCCTTCCCTCCCTCCCTCCCTCCCTCCTTCCCTCCCTCCCTCCTTCCCTTCCTCCTTCCTTTTCTCTGTCCCTCCCTCCTTCCCTCCCTCCCTCCCTCCCTCCCTCCTTCCCTCCCTCCCTCCTTCCCTCCCTCCTTCCTTCCCTCCCTCCTTCCTTCCTTCCCTCCCTCCTTCCCTCCCTCCCTCCTTCCCTCCCTCCCTCCTTCCCTTCCTCCTTCCTTTTCTCTGTCCCTCCCTCCCTCCCTCCCTCCCTCCCTCCCTCCCTCCTTCCCTCCCTCCCTCCTTCCCTCCCTCCCTCCTTCCCTCCCTCCTTCCTTCCTTCCCTCCCTCCTTCCCTCCCTCCCTCCCTCCCTCCTTCCCTCCCTCCCTCCTTCCCTTCCTCCTTCCTTTTCTCTGTCCCTCCCTCCTTCCCTCCCTCCTTCCCTCCCTCCTTCCCTCCCTCCTTCCTTCCCTCCCTCCCTCCTTCTCTCCCTCCCTCCCTCTCTCCGTCTTTCCCTCCTTCCTTATGTATTGTGTCCTCACATGTGAGAGTCTCATCCCAGCCCTGGGGGACACAGCAGGATGCAGGCAGTGGGTGTAGGGGCCACTGGGTGGGCTGGAGGGGGCTGCTCAGAGGAAGTAGCTCTGAGTGCTTGGGGAATGAAAGGCCTTTAATGAGTGGAGACAAGAAAGGAGCAAATGCTTGTGTGTTCCTCAAGAAAACAGTGTGAGGGAAGGCACAGAAGCAGCTGGAGGAAGAGGGACAGCTGGGGAAAGGGCACGCATGGCCAGACAAGGAGGTCTTCTAGGGAGGCAGCGCCCTCACTCTCTGCACAGACCTTATGCTGGGATGGATGGAGACCAAGAGTCTGGCCTTCTAGTGGGGGGGGTTGAAAGCCCCTTGGTGTTGACAACACCTGCTCTCCCCTGGAGGATCCGTGGGCCTCCCTGCGTGGGGCATGTGGCAGGCCCTGTGGCTCCAGCAAACTCTTGGCCGCCATGGGGGATGCAGGGCAGGGTCAGTGTGCCCGGGTCCGTGCCAGGCCACTGCTGCCCCCCAGGCTCATGACAGGATGGCGAGTGCTCCACACAGGTGGGGTGCCCTAGTTCTGTGCAGATGCACGTCCAAGTGTGGCCTCTGAATCAATTCCCTGAATCAACCCCCACGACGGGGATGTCTGTGTAGACACAGCCCCTGGTTCCCAGCCCTACCAGCAACCCAAAAGGAGCCGCGTTCCTCGAGGCTAGAAAATGAACCCTTCAGCTGGCTGCTTACCCCACAGCGTCTCTGGTGAGCCCACAAGGCCCAGCCCTTCCCACTTGGCCAAGACCTGACCCTGGAGCTGGTCTGCGGGAAGGCATGGGCTTGGAAGGAAGTGGGGTGTGGGGCTCACAGCCCCTTCCTGAGGCTGCAGCTGCCCTGGGGAGGCCCCTGTGCTGAGACATCTTGGAGTGAGGGTGTCCCCTGAGAAGAGGGCTTAGCCGAGGCCCCTGGGTGGAGGTTCCTGGTGTTCACCCACCCTCCCTTCCTCCTGAGACCTGGCCGGCTGGAGTCCCCTTTGGTGCCAGTTGGAGGCTCTGCCCGCAGGCTGGGCTCCTCCCCAGTGGGAGCCGGTGTTCCTAGCATCACATCAGCGTCCCCTTCTTCCTCTTCTTGCACAGGCAGGACCCTCAGGCCAGCCTCAAAGCCCTTTTCTTCTCCCAGCTCCCCCAGAAGTTGTCCCCTAACCACCCCTTCCAAGGACATTTCCCTCATTTTCCACTCAAGACAGCGCAAGGCCAGCCCTCCTGCCCCCGTGTCAGAGCCCCCGAGGCCCCCAAGGCAGACTCGAAGCTCATCCCGAGAGGGACCTCGTGAGGGTTGCGGTGGCCGGCAGCGGGTGGCAGATCTGCTGGGTAAACGTTTGGGTCGGCCCATCGGGAGGTGCTGCGTCCTGACCACACACGTCACAGGCTCCAAGTCAGCACCTGTGTGAGGAACAGGCTCTATTCACGTCTCACAACGTGGAGAATGAGCTTCCTACGGTGCTAGGAGCTTCCTCGCCCGCTGTGCACTTTCGTCTGATCAGCAGCCAGATGCTTTTACAGTGTCCCCACAAGGACAGCGAGCACCAGGACCCCACCTCTCGATTGTATTGTGTCCAGTTCTACTGTGACTCCAGGATAGCCCCTGAGAAAGGAGAACACAAACACACAGAAAGGGAACATCAGCTCTGCCCTCCCTGAGCGCCTCGTCTAAGTCTGAGGGTGGTGCCACCTCTGACGGATGCTGATGTACGGAGTCTCTGTCATCTATGACCAAATGCACGGGGCACGTGGAGATACACAAAGGCCTGCAATGGGAGCAAACATGGGCTCTGCACAGGAGCCTCTGGTGGCCTCGGGGCCGAACGTCACTGTATCCAGTGGGTGGGGGAGCTCCAGGCTGCCGGCAGCCGGCCGTCCTACACGTCAGGCTAGAGGAGCACCCGTGGCTTCTCTGGCTGGGCCTGAGGTGAGAGTGATGTGGGGAGGGTGGTGGTAAAAAATCAGAGACACTGGCAGTGTGGACCAAGTCCTGACCTCGGGGCAGCTGCTGCAGAGGCCCTGGCCAGAGCCCTATGGGCATCCTCAGTCCGGCTGGGGTTGGGGTGTCCCTGGTGGGTCTGCATCCCTGGTGGATCCATCTCCTGGAGGGTCCGTGTCCCTGGTGGATCCGTGTCCTGGAGGGTCCGTGTCCCTGGTGGATCCGTGTCCTGGAGGGTCCGTGTCCCTGGTGGATCCGTGTCCTGGAGGGTCCGTGTCCCTGGTGGATCCGTGTCCTGGAGGGTCCGTGTCCCTGGTGGATCCATGTCCCTGGCGGATCCGTCTCTGACCACACGTGCTCTTCACCATGGAAGGAGGTGCTGGTAGCCAAGCCGCCCTCCCCAGTGGGCGTCCACTTTGAGGAAACGCGTGTGTGAGTCCCCTTGTTGGCTGGGTGTCTCCGTCTAAAGGGAGGGTGTCTCCTTCTAAAGGGAACTCCCCACAGTCCAAGGTCTCTCCAGGGCCCCTCAGATCCCACACAGCTGCGGGGATGTCTGAGGTCTGGTGAGAGGCTGCCCGAGGTCTAGTGAGAGGCTTGATGGAGGATTCCGCCAACCCCCCCCTCAAAACCCTCACAGCAGCTGCATTTTGAGGTTTTGTTCCATTTTATTTGCAGGTCCTCAAAATGAAAATATATATGTATATATACCAGGCCAGGTGCGGTGGCGGCTCATGCCTGTAATCCCGGCAGTTCCGGAGGTCCAGGTGGGCAGACTGTTGAGCTCAGGTCTTTACGGCCAGCCTGGGCAGCACAGTGAGACCTCATCTCTACAAAACATTAAACCGTAGCGAGGCGCGGTGGCAGGATCGCTTGTGCCCGGGAGGTCAAGGCCGCAGTGAGACGTGATCGCACCACTGCACTCCAGCCTGGGTGGCAGAGCGAGTCCGTTTCTCTCTCTCTCTATCTATATAATCCAGTGAATCTAAAATACTTCCACATTAAAAGTCACAAGGATTATTTCAAAGGAAAATGGACCTGAGCTACGCTCTGCCTCAGCTCAAGACCCTGCTGGGGAAATCGTTAAGTGGAGCCTTTGCTGGAAACAGCGCCGTCAGGTCCGCCTGTGCCCCGGCGCCCGGGGAACACAGGCATTCCTTCCCTCCCCTCCCGGAGGGCCTGGCCCAGGCGGTAGAGACCGGTGCATTAGGCAGAGGCCTCAGTCCTGCCCAGATCTGCCATCTCCTCGTTGTGTGGGTTCCAGCCTTGCTCTAATAGCTCCCACACCATTACCAGGAAATGGATCCACTTTCTCTGTGCGGATGAGAATTCCATTAATGTTCGCTCTGACCTTTGCTAATTCCAGCGTCATTAGCAGTGCCTCCGTCTCAAAATCTCCTTAATGCCAAAAGGCAGTAATGGGTGTCTGCTGCGCCTGCCTAATGAGCTGTAAAATGAACCAGTGGGTGATTTGTTTCTTGCCGTCAAGACCCTGGTTAAGTAACGGCCAGGACGGCAGAAGAAAGGCCGGGGGTCCTGTCCCCCAGACAGCACTGCAGACATCGGGCTCTCTGATCACAGCTGATTCAAAGGTAAAAACATGTTCGTGCCCACACCTGGTTTTCTATTCTCTTAACATTTTTTTCTCCACAATTAGTTTCTCCATCATCATCTCGGGAGAATGTTGACGTCACTGATCTTGGTTTCTCGGAGGGTGATGAATCTGGGCAGGGGGCTGGAGTGGAGCCTGCCAGCCCCTCCTCAGCCCGGGCACCCGACCTTGGCTCCCTCCAGACCCAGACTCTCTGTTTTCCTCCCAAACTGGGCCCTGCGCCCCTGCACCACGGTCCGCCTGGATTCTGCACACCCGGCCCGGCGGCTCCTGCCCACTCAGCAGGGCCCTGACACCCTACATCTCCTCTGTGAGCAAAAGCTCTCTCGTTGTTAAAGAGACTTGCAGAAGCCACACACCCATAGTCTGTTACTTCAACACATTCTTTCTATTTCACACAGATCTGCATCCTTTGAAGTACTCACGGGGACGTGTTCCGCGTGGTTTCCGTCTCAGTGCACATAGAACACGGTTTTAACTTATAATCGGCACTGTCTTCTCAAGATCTGTCACTTTGAAAACGTCATTGCCAATAATTGTACATATTGTGTTAATTTCCTAAATCATGATTCACCGTCCATCCTTCAAATGCTCAAAACACTCTCTTGATTCCCAATTTAAATACTTTTACAGGCAATACCACAAATGCCTTTAGAAATGGAAGTTTGTCTTCTTCTTCTTGTTATTTTTGTCTCTTGTTTCTTCCGTCGAATAACGGCCTTGTCAGGTTGGTGAGAGTGAATCATTTGTGGGTCTTGATTTCCAAAGAAGCTGAGCAGATTAACAAGGCCACAAACACCTGCTTCAGGCGAGACCTTTGGGGTCTCTCAGGAGGGGCAAGAGACAGAGCCGGTGACTCGCTGGGCGCCGACGGGACCCACGAGGGTTGGTTCTTCATTTGATGGTCTCCTCTTCCTCAGTATCCACCACCCCCTTCCCCTCGCGGACGCTGCTCTGAATCTAACACCGTGGACTGGTTCTGCTGCGGTAAGATTTTCTATAAACGGAACGTGGACAGGTCCTGTTTGGGTCCGCCCTTTGGTCTCAGCATCATGGCTGAGACGAGTCCAGTCGTAGCTACGTCAGAGCGGCGGGGTCCTCACTTCTCGCTGCTGTGCAGATTCTCCTGCGCGTACCCCACAGGCTGTGCACCCGCTCTGCCATCAGTGGGCATCTGGGGCACAAGTTAGACCACGTGCATGTCGGCCACGTGAGCCCATGTCCTGGTGTCTGCCCCGTGCAGCCCGTCCCGGGGGTGGCCTGAGGCTGCCTTGCCTCCCCTCGGCTGAGGCTGGGACACCTGTGGCCTGTGTTACCCTCTTGCTGGTGTCCTCTGGGGAGTATCCAGAAGTGAGGGGCCCCACAGAGAGGCACACGCGGCAGGAACCCCGGGCAGCGCCGGCAGCCCCAGGAGAGAATCCCACCAGCCGCCACGCGAGTGAGCTTGGAGACCACACATCCAGGAGAGGCCGCCCGGCCACAGAAAATACGGAAACAAGTCGTCCTGTTGTCCAGGACGCCAGGGTCACCTGCTGAGCAGCGACAGACAACGAATACCGCCGTTACGGGCACCTCTGCCATCTTGCAATTTACATAAAGTCTCAGCCCTGTGTGGGACAGCAGCGTCTGAAGCTGTCCCCATGAAGGGCCTACACAACCACCTCCTTCACAGTCAGGAGTTGGCCGTCCTGAGGCTGCCCCTTAGCACTGAAAGCTGAAGTGGAACCGCGTTGACTCCAGACCCCGCTCCTGGCTCCCCAACCCCCCACTCAGCTCCCCGACCGCCTCCCGGCTCCCCGACCCCCCACCCGGCTCCCCGACCCCCCTCCCGGCTCCCCGACCCCCCTCCCGGCTCCCCGACCCCCCTCCCGGCTCCCCGACCCCCCTCCCGGCTCCCCGACCCCCCACCCGGCTCCCCGACCCCCTCCCGGCTCCCCGACCCCCCTCCCAGCTCCCCTTGTCTGAGAAGCAGCTCTCTCCAGTGTAGCCACTCCACACGGCTGGTCTCATTGCAGCAGCGCATGCCCACCCGTGGCCACCCCAGCCTCCTCCCCGACACCCACACAGAAGGCCGTGTCGCCTCCCTGCAAAGGGTGCCCGGAGTGCCTGTGTGTGGACGCACAAGCCCAGGGCCACGGTGCCGCAGGGCAGCCCTTTTCTCACTAAAGCCTGCACCCTTCTCTCACTGCTTTCCAGGGGGAGCCCTCTCAGGCCCAGGGGGTGTTGGCCAGAGCCCCACGGCTCACACCTCCTCTCCTTCCTCTGGCTTGCTGTCTTCAGGTGGATATTTCAAGTTCCGAGAAAGTACTCAGTAACTTCTTTGAGTAATATTATGTTGAGAAATGATCATTTTACTTTCAGGTGATTTTTACAAATTACATTCACAGAAATTTTAAAAATCTCCATACGCGGTCATCTGCGTTTTCCGCTGGGGCACGCTTCAATTCTGTATTGGACACTGCAGAGAGCAGAGAGCCGGGCGCAGCACCTGCACGTGCAGACGGGGGAGGGCCCCCGGAGGCTCAACTCCTGCGTGAGGGTCCAGCCTGGGTGCAAGGTTGAGACGCACATGGGGACAAGTGGGAGGTATTGGTCGGGGCACCGGGGCTAGGAGGCCAAGGGCTTGTTCCTGGAATTCCATACTGGCCTGCAAACCCTGCTCAGTGGAACACCACACCAGGCACAGCTCTGGGGCTGGAGGAGCCCCACCATCCTGGCATCAAGGGCCTCAGACTCTGCTCTCTGTAAGCTCCCTCTGGAGGGAGCAGAGCCAGTGAGATTTGGAGAACAGAGGGTACCTGGGCCTTTCCTGGAGAGTGGGGGGCACCTCCTGTTCGTGGGAACGTCCAGCTGCCATGAGGGTCCCTGGGGCAAGCTGGAGGTACATGTGGAGAAGGGGAGCAGCTCCTCTCAGGCAGCCCACTCCAGCCCATCTGTGGCACTGGCTTCTCGAGAGGAGTGAGGAGAGGGATGCGGACCGTTAGGAAACCAGGCAGCCTGAAAAACACCTGTTGACAAGAGCGGGTCAGAGGAGCTGGGGAGAGGGCCCAGGTCAGCCCAATTCAGCTGGGGCTCTCAGAGGACGGGACCCGCCCCGTGCTGCCAGTGCCGAAGCTTGGGTTCTCTGAGGACTGTGAGGGGGTCTCATCCCCGTGTGCACAGATGGGGAAGGGACCTCTGCAGGGAACCTTCTCTCGGCTGGGCCAGCCCACCCCAGGGGCTGTAGATGAGGGAGTTAATGAACACAGGATGAGTAGAGCCGCCTGGTTTGCCCACAGAGGGCCGAGGAAGGGAGTGGGGAGTCTGCTGTGAGCGGAGAGAGGACAGCCTGAGGCCTCAGGAACGCTGGCTGCCTGCCTGCAGCGGGAGCTAACGGGGCGTCTGTCGGGAAGGCGCAGGGCCACGGGATTTAGGGGCAGTTTGGACACACTGATTGGTCCGGTGAGCTTCATTTCAGATTCCGGGTTCTGGTTTCTGAGCGGAGCTGTGGACTCTCCAGGACCCATCGCTGAGGAGCAGCAGCGTCTCCAGGGGCCCTGGGGCCCGGGGCTCTGAGGGAGGCTCTGCACTCCTAGCCCGAGGTCAGCACGAGGCCAGGCCAGGGCCCAGACACAGCAAGCCACCAAGAGGAGGCCGGCAGGCGTGGAAGCCTCGCAGACAGTGAATTCCAAAGAGGCCCCTCCTGCTCCGAGACCCGCACTCCCGAGCCACACTCAGCAGGTGACGTGCAACAAGACCCTTAGGGTTAGGGTTAGGGTTAGGGACCCCAGGCTCCATGCATGCCAGGGAGAGGCAGCGGTGTGCGAGGGCCTCCTGGTGCCTGGCAGACCAGGAGTGAATTTTGGCTGTCACCCTCTCTGAGTTACTCCAGTGTAGAGAGAGGCAGGACCTGGGTCCAGGGTTGTCTCAGTCTCAGTGCAGCCCCTCAAAATGGGGGTCCCATGCCCAGCACCCTGGGTGGGGAGGAGCAGGCAGCTAGCTGGAGCCTCTGGCCCTTTTAAAAGAGGCCCCATTCCCTGGGCCTCGAGGGAGTGGCTGTGCACACACATACATGCACACGTGTATATTTGTACATACATGTGTGCATGCATCCACATGGACACGTACACACAGGTACGCACGAAGGAGGCTCCCAAGCCCTTTCTGCACCCCTTAGCTGCTTTCCAAAGGGACAAGTCCCGATTTCCCTGTGGTGGGACCCTGAGCATGCCAGGGTCTGCTTAGACAGCAGAGAAGTGGGATGCCTAGCGGCAGAGCTCTCCCCTCACAGCTCCTCTGCCAGGCAGGCACCAGGTCCCGCTGTCAACCAAGGCAAGCCAGGCCCTGGCCACCCAGCCCTGCATTTCAGAGGGGTCAGCACCCAGTGCTCTGGGGTCTCAGTTACTGAATGAGCCTGGGCACCCGCCTGCCCTCTCTGGCCTCAGTTTACCCCCTGTACTGCTGGGCGACGGATCAGGGCCTAGTGAAGGACCATTTCAGCTCCGATGGTGCCACATTGCTGAAGTCCTGGCCGCTTTTTCCTGTATCCCGGGGTTTTCTGACAAAAGAGGAGCATGTTAGTGCTTGAAATGGCCTCACCTCTTGCTATTTTTGCAGGAAGCCTGAACACAGTTGTTAAAAATAGAAATAATGAGGGAAAGCAGCAGCTTCTGCCCTTGAGTCCTGAGGCCAGGACAGGGCTCCCAGGATCCTCTCCAGGCATGTGATGATAAATGATCATTGGGCTGCATTTGTCCTTAGCTAATTTATCCTTGGTCTAGAGAGAAAGTTTCTGGCTTTTTTTTTTTTTAGAGGAAAGCTGGAAAGGTGCTTGAGGCCTAATATCTTTGCTTGGTCTTTTTTGGGCACTGGGCCCTGCATTTTCCACCTGGCAATGCTGTCTGGGGCTTGTTCCAGGCGCTCTGTGGGCCTCGTGCCGCCTGTGCTGGCCGGAGCCAGCGTGGCGATCAGACGTCTGGGTGTGCCCGGCACGACCCCACCTCGCCGCTCCCCTGAGCCGTCCTTCCCCTGCAGAGGGGCCAAGAAGCACCCCTGGGAGGCCGTGAGTGTCAGCAAGAAAGGCACGGCAGGGCGGGGCCGGGACAGGGTGGACAGGACCCCAGCGCTGGATGGCCACAAGTCCCAGCTCTCGGAGGAACAGGCCTTGAAGATGCAGAGAGGTTTGCACTGGCAAAGGCCTCGGCATCTCTCTTTTTCCCCCACATGCACCGCCACCGCTGCTTCCTGCTGTAGCCCCTCTCGGCCAGGAGGCATTCCCAGCCCCCAGGACCACAGAGAGGGGCAGAGGTCTTCAGCGTGGCTAAGGGCCACCGCCCGCGGCACGTGGCATGGAGCTGCCAACTACCCCCATCCCCTGAGCTGAAGTCTCCTTGCATCTGGGCCTTCAAGATGCAGCTCAAGGCTTGCGGTCACACTTCTGCCTTCGGGTGCTGAAACTGCGTTTTCTTCTTGAGTTCCGTGTTTCAGGGAGAGAATCATGAAGAAACAGACTAAAGGACTTTGTTGCAAGCTACGGTCATAAAGAAGGACACGTGGGTAAGGCTGGGAGCCCGGGGAGCCTGGTGTCAGCCCCAGTCCGAGCAGCGGAGCCAGGAGGAAGACCCGGCCTCTGTGAGTGTGTGGGGTGCTTTGGAGATGGGGGTGTGTTTAGATTTTGTCTCTTCCATGTTATTCCCATGGCAGGCTCTGCACCAGTCCCCGACGCTGCCTGCGGCATCTGATTCTGCCAGTGGCTTTCGAGTACACGGAAGATCTGCATCATAGTTCCTGCTGAAGAAGGGAGTGTGTGGCTGTGTGTGTGTGTGCACAGGCAGGCACACACCTGTGTTTACATGAACACATATGAATACAGTGTATGTGTATACACACGAACACGTGTGTGCATGTGAGGTGCGATTGGCATGAGTGTGCATGCATGCATATGTATATGGGCACATATATGTACAGGCACATATGCACGTTTGTATATTATATGAACACACGTATGCACGCATTTACAGGCATGTGTGCATGTATGTGTGTTTGGTGTGTCTATATATGTACGTGTATATGGCCACACACATGGATACAGGTATGTGTACACCTGTGCACGCACGCTTGCCCAGACACACAACTGCACACCTCCCTGCCCTCCAGCCCGCCTTTGGGCTGTCCACCATTGCTGCTGGCTGATAGGTCTTGAAAGGCCCGGGCGGGTGAGCACGTCCTGCTCCTCAGGTGGGCAGCAGTGGGAACAGCCTATCTAGGCCTTCTCCAGGTTTCCTCTGTCAGCCTGGAGGAGGGCAATAATGATGCAATTTCTTACAATAATGATACCTTACATTGCATAATCGTTTGGGTCACTCAAAATATTGAAAACAGTAGCACAGAAAGGTTCAAGGGTTCCACAGCAACCCCAGCAGCACAGCCAGCACCACGAAGTCGGCCACCGCCCCACACTTCAGTCAGTTGGGTGACCTGGCCGGCCCTGGGAGGATGCCTCATTCAGCTGAAGCTCATCCACATCCACATCAGAGGGCTCCTCGGTGTCCAGGAGATGCCGCCAGCTCCCAGCCCCAGGACGGGTGTGAGGCTGTGGCCCGCAGGGTGGGTCCCATCAGGGTCTGAAACAGTTCCCTGAGGTACAGGGAGGTGAGAGGCAGTGAATCCTGCTTTGAAAACTGACTTCGGCTGTTCGGGGTGGATGGGCTGTGGGCTCAGGGGTGCAGCTGACACGTAGGTTGGCTCCAGCTATCACCCCAGATCTGGTCCATCTGCAACAGCAGCCTTGCGTGTGGGCTGAGCCCTTGGTTGGCCACATCCAAGCTCTGTTGAGAAAAGAAGTCCACTGGTGCCTGTGGTAGGAAACCAGTGCCTCACCCTTGGGCCGGATCAGGTGATCTGAGGGGTGGGAACTGTTGCCCCTGGCTTGGCTGTTCTCCATAAGCTGGACAGGCCAACCCAAATACGCATGTGTGTGAGTTCGTGGTGAGCAGAGCCCTCCCCCTTCAGCGGAGGTCTGTGACCGCCTTCCCGAGCTCCTTCCCTCACCAGGGCACCGCCGAGGCCTGGCTGACATCACGAGGTGTCCTGCCCAAGGCCCTCTGGTTACTGCACACCCTCAACCTACTGCCTCTGGCCTTTTCCTCACTTTGTAAACCTTCTCTCCACTTTCCAGGGAACTCCTCCTGCACGAAGCATCTTGGCTCCTGCCCTGCTACACCGACCACGTCCCTCCCTCAGCCGGTCCCCGATACTGAGCACCTTAGAGGCAGCCACTCTTCGCAGACCTGGTTGCCCGTCTTGCACCATCTGCATCTCCTCCTGTGCACGGAGAAGGAAACCAAGGCTTCCAGCCCCAGAGCTCGCAAAGGCAGAGACCCCAGGCTCCCTGTGGGCCAGGACCACTGGCCTTTTCCTCTGCTGCTTGGGGCGTCCTGCAGTACCGGGCTCAGGGATGGAACCCGCACGCGGAGCCAGGACAAGCAGTCCACACGGAGGGAACGCCGACCGCGTCCCTGAAGCCACACTGGTGAGGAGGGGACTGTGCACTTCAGCGTGAGGTAGCGAAGGCAGCGTCCTGCTCGGATTGCAGAAACGGGCAGAAACCCCCACGGGGTCTCTCCTTGGTTTAACCGAGAAGATGCTGAGGCCTGGTATCCACTGCCCTCCCTCCCGAAGGCCAGACGCAAGAGGAGGCAGTACAGGAGGGTGGTGCAGCTGGGCTTGTCTCCTCACGGCCCCAGATGCAGCCTCGGCCACGGAGCGGTCTCTGCATGCAGATGGGTCGGCTCTGCGAGGCCTCGTCGGGGAGATGGCGGCTCTGGGGCTGCATCGCACCCCCCATTCGTGTCCTCCAGCCTGTTTCCTTGCCTTAGGTGGGACGCGATCACCCGCCTGCAGGGAGTCTTGCTGCTGCGCGACAGTGAGTAGAAGCCGGGCGAAGGCCCACAGCAGGCGCTCAGCAAACACTCACTCCCCACCGTGTGCCCGTCTAGGAACCGCAAGGCTTCAGGCCTCCAGGAGGCGTCTTGCGGGGGCAGCCTCTCTGACTTCACCTCTGCCCCCTGTGTCTGGATCCCTCGTGAGGGGCCCCCAGACCAGAGGCAGCCGGGAGGTGGAGTCCAGACGCGGAGGCAGAGACAGGATCTCCGAATTCCGTGATCACGGGTGGGTAGCGGCAGCTGGAATTACACGCTAGTCCCACAGCTGCGGTTTTAAGCACTAATATTTTACAGGCAAAAAGCTACATCTCCCATGGCAGATGGCAACCACCAGGGTTGTTAGATTCATGCGGACCGGACGATGCGTCTAAAGGAAAACGGACCCAGGCAGGAACACCAGTGGCCGCCCGAGTGTTGGCAGAAGCAGGCCTGTTGCTGAATTGTGACGTTTGTAGAAATCGCTGTTTTAGCCACCGTTGGCTCCTCTCAAACTCCTGACACTGATCCCAAGATCTGCCGGGAAGCACCTTCCCCCACAACTCCTCGGGGACACCAGCTCCGGCTGCAGCCTCAAGTGACCCCTTTGCCGGAGTCCAAGAAAAGAGAAGCTGCTTCCGTGGACTTCTGTCCCAGATGAAGCCGCGGCGGCAGGAAGTGGTAGCTGGCTGCTCCCAGGGTTTATTTGGTCGGGACAAGAGGTCCCAAGACTGTCCTTGGGAAGGAGCTTAGACGGGGCTGAGCTGATGTGCACCTCGGGGAGCGGAGGGACAGACAGGGCAGGAGACATGGAGAACATGGTCCAGAGGCAGCGGGGAACAGTGGGAGGGAGAGCCAGGCCCTCTGCGACGCCAGCTGTGGGCTGGGACAACAGGGGAGGGTGAGGCGGTCCCAGCTCTCAAGGCCTCTGGCCCAGGATGGGGTATGAGATGGCCAAGCTGCCGTGGGGCCACCCAGGAGGAGGAGACGCAAACCCATCAAGGAGGGCTCACAGGCGTGGTGATATCTGAAGAGGCTCCTGAAGGGTGTGTAAGAGTTTTCCAGGAAGGGTGGTTGGAGGGAGCACTAGGCAAGTGGCCGGCACAAACCAAGGCCTCGGGTCCCCAGAGCCCTGTGTGGGTCGAAGCTGGGTCTTCCCAGGTTAGGGTTAAGGTTTGGGTTATTTCTCTTTTCCACAGCCCTTGAGAGCAACAGGATTTCAGCGAATGTAGCTTGTGTGGTTTCTGATGGTCAGAAATAATCCACATTTTAGGCTTTCTGTAATCCTGTACTTTAAAACTGGCGTCACAGACCAGTGCCCCTGCAGAGAGCAGCCCGGGCCTCTAAATGGAGGGGTCTGCGGGGGGATGAGCTGTCCGGAGGGTCCACACTGGAGGAGTGAGGGGCCACGCCCAGGCTGGAGAGCCTCTGTGCCTAGTGGGCCCCGGAGCCCCAGGTCCCTGGTGCAGGGGGTGGAGGTCAGGCAGGCCCTGGGCAGCCGATTGCTGCCTGAAGCCCACCCTGAGGAGGGAGGAGGCAGAACAGATCCCTTGGGGTAAGCAAACCCACTTCCCCAGACCCAGGAGTGCCCACATCAGGGGGACCCCAGGGAGGGCCGGCCGTGCGTGTACAGCCCTCCAGCCAGGACCCTGGTTCCGAGGTCACACCAGCTCCTTGTGGAATGGTCTGATGGAGTGGACCTGACCTGGAGAATCCACGCCTCTCACACATGGAGCTGGGCAACAGCTGGCACCCGCCCCCTCGGCCTCAGCCTCCCTGGGGGCTCCCCCGCCACAAGAGGGGCAGTCCCAGGTGCTTTGAGTGGAGTGAGCTAGAGAGGGGGATATTGGGGCCGCCTAGGAGAGCCGGCCTTGCCCATCGCCTGGCTGGGGCTGGACTGACGTGGGCTGGCTCCAAGTCCAGGAGGAAACTCACAAACTCTGAGCTACACAGCGGGTATGAGTCCTGCTGCAACACAGTGGTCTTTAAAAAGTGTGAATAAATTGAAACTTCATAAAATAGTCTATATTTACAATATCCAAACAGAATTACCTCTTTTTGTCTTTTATTTATTTAGTTATTGAGAGAGGGCCTCGCTCTGTCACCCAGGCTGGGTGCAGTCACGACTGACTACAGCCTCGAACTCTCAGACCCAGGGGTCCTCGTGCCTCGGCCTCCTGAGTAGCTGGGACCACAGGTGGGAACCACCAGGCCCAGCTAGAATGCTTTAAAAAGAATCATCTAAGGCAGAGGTAGAAGCTACAGCTCTAGGGCCCAAGTCAGCCTCTGTTTTTGTCGAACAGAGGGCTAAAAATGATGTTTATATCTTTAAATAGTTGGAAAATCAAGAGACTATTTTGTGACATGTGAAACTTATAGGAAATTCAAATTTTAGCATCTATAAACAAGGACATGTGGGGACACAGCCACACACACTCATCACGTGGGTCGAAGGCTGCTCTGGACCACAGCGGCAGACGTGAGCGTTTGCACCGGAGGCAGAGTGACCTCGAGGCCTGAAACACACCGTCCAGCCCTTCACAGAGCGGTGTGCCAGCCCAGCTCTCAGGCTCCTTGGCAAGGCTGGAGCCCCAAGGGGCTCGAGTTTCCCCTGCCCACAGCCCCCATAACCGGAAGCCGGCTTGCCCGGTGCCCTGATCCCACCCACCAGCCCCTTCCTGGCCACACATCCCCGCTTTTCCCTGGAAGCCTTTGGTGACAAGTGCAGACACGCTGCCCCTCATCGTCTGGGGTCCTTGGCCGCCTCTCAGCTGTCCCCCAGGGGGCAGGTGCAGCCCTCGGGTCTACTCTGAAGGTGATGGGCTGATGCTCTGGGCCGGACATCAGGCTCCGTGACGGCTGGTCCTACACGGTCTTCTCCGGCTGTGTCTGGGGTCACGCCCCTGTCCTGCTGCAGAAACCTGGGTTTCCTACGTCAGGCTTAAATGAAAGCAGCCTCAGGACAGATGTCCAGGAAAGGCCAAGATAAGTCAAGCTTGACTGTTCCTCAAGCCTGCTCTTCACAGAGAGAAGTGGGTGAATCTGAGGAACAGGGGAGAAGGCCTCGCCCCATGGGGAGGGCTTGTTACCGTCAGGACGGGGCTGCTTTGGGTGCTGAGTCCTGGAAGCCACTCGGACCCATCCACGACTTCTGTGTGCTGCCGGCAGCTGACCAGCGGCCACACTATCCTGGGCGCGTGGGGATGGAGCTACGGGGAGGGTGAGGTGGTGACTGCTCCACTGCAGAGCTGGGTATCGCCAGGGATACGGGGGTGAGACCCAGCAGAGACACAGGTGGAAAGGGGTGAGTCCTCCAGGGTCATCTGAACAGTCATGTTCCATCCATTCAGTAGCTTCAAAAACAGGCTCACGATTTGGCTACAGGCCCTGGTCTCTGGCTGGGTTCCCTCACCTTAGGGCTCCCCATGGTCACGGGCAACTCAGCATCCCACACTCTAGATGGGGGTCAGGAGTGGAGGGGACAGGAGGTGAGGAGGTGAGTGGGTGGCACAGACAAGGAGGGAGCCCACCCCTGCTCTAGACAGAGTTTAGGAGTGGAGGGGACCGAACAAAAGGAATCATTTTCATCTCACCTTCTGGTAAGGAGAACAGGCTTTAACCAAGGAAAGGAGGGGTGGACGTGCAAAGCCCTCCCGTGCGGGAGCCCTGGGACGGGGCCACCATCCCACAGCCCCCCGGGAGCGGCCGATCCCCCCGACACAGCCCCCCGGGAGCGGCCGATCCCCCCGACACAGCCCCCCGGGAGCGGCCGATCCCCCCGACACAGCCCCCCGGGAGCCGCCGATCCCCCCGACACAGCCCCCCGGGAGCCGCCGATCCCCCCGACACAGCCCCCCGGGAGCCGCCGATCCCCCGAGACTGGCCTGCACCTGCACATCCGGGGGGCGGGGGCCCCGAGTTGTTCTGCCACAGCGGCCCCCCGGCAGGGAGATCAGAGGAAGAAATAAAATCCTCAGGCCTCACCTGGGATCCAGATTGAAGGCCCGAGGAGCAGACTTTGCCCGGGGCGCTCACGCAGACCCCCCGTCTCAGGGCACCGCGGTCCTATTACCATAAGCGACAATGCAAAGGTGTGATAAAAGCCATCTGTCATTCATAAAACGTGATGATGCCTTTCTGCAAAGCCATAAGCCATCCCGGGGCTCACCCAAGAAATAGCTATAAAATCCGGCATAAAGACCTCAAAGCACACTTTCCAATACAAAGGTTATTCTAGGCAGCTGTCTCCTGAATTTATCTGTGTGCAATAATTTTACACCTAAAACTATCACTGTGTTCCGTGTCTGGTGGCCTCTTTAGCAGTTCCTCCCCTGTAACAGCAAGAAAGCGCCTTCAACATGCTGATGGGCTCCGGGTGACAAGAGACAGTGTCAGGTTCCCTTGCCAATGGCTTTGCCGAGAAAGCGCCTTCAACATGCTGATGGGCCCCAGGTCAACATGCTGATGGGCTCCGGGTGACAAGCGACAGCATCACGTTCGCTTGACAATGGCTTTGCCGCCGGACAAAAGCGCAGGTGCCTGGGGAGGTGCCGTCTGTCTTTGTGATCCCCCAGGCTGCCAAGAAGGAGGAGCTCATGCCTCTGTTGAGAAGAGCAGGTTTCGTCTTGGTTGGACTCAGAGGCCCTGAGAGCAGGAATTACCCTCCCAAGGGCTCCCCAGGGGGAGACCCCTCGGGCCAGGACTCCCAAGGCCCACACGGAGCCTGGTGTTCGGAGGACAGAGCCTGTGGGGACCAAGGGCAGGCACAGCTGGGCTTGCACCGACAGCTGGGGAGGGAGGCGGAGCTGGAGCCTGAACTGACCCCTTTGGCGGTGGGGGTGGTGGGGTACAGGGAGTCAATGGCCCCAGCCCCGGTGACAGCACAGCCGCTCCCCCAGGGGGAAGGGGAGGCTGAATAGGAGTGAGAACCCCACGTCCTCCACACCTGAGGCCATAGCCCGAAGCTTTCGCTCCAGACCCAGACATGTACGGGCTCTGATAAGAGGTTCCCTGTGATTTATTGTCACTTGAATCTCAAATTTGCTTCTAAATATCCAATCTTATTTGTCTGATATATGCGTTTTCATCTCTAATCACCAAACCTGTAGATTACACTCATTCATGAAACTTTTGGTGAATACCTTTTAATTTTACAAAATGTCTCCGGAAATTCCTCCTCCACACCCAGGAAAAAACAGAATGACGTCACTGCCAACTTGGGGGTCAAAGTATTTCGCAAATCTTAACAATTTTGGCTTTCTACGTGCACGTTAGGGAGCGTTGAGGGACACAGGGTCATACTCTACCTGTTGGAGGAAGGAGACGATGTAATTGATGACATCTTCAATTCCTGTCCCCCCCTCCCCGGGCCCCTCTGTACTGGGCACCCAAATCCTCTTTAGCTTCCTTTCAACTTGGCTGTGACGTCTGCGTCTTCATAAGAAAGGACGTGTTTCCAAGTGGCCGCCGAGAACTACAGCCAGGCCGACCGGCAAACCACCCACAGCCAGCACCAGCAGCCGTACAAGCCACAGGGCCCTCGCAGGGGGCCTCCGTCTCCTCCGTGGAGGTGCTCCCCGTCTATCTGCTGGGCCCGCTCACAGGGCCCCTCCACGGACGGTGCCCGGCCTCCCTCACATCCCCGAGGCGTCCCTCGGTCAGGTACTTAGAATCTGCGTCTCCCACCTGCTTTTCCCAAGCTGGAGCTTTCCCAGGACGAGAGTGGGGCCTGGGCTCCCAGTGCCAGGTTTCTAGCCCAGAACCTGGCCCCTGGCAGATGCTGGGCATAGGCTTATGAGAGGACTGAACTGGCTGTGTCTCCACCCAGCCGACAGCTTCACGAGACAGAAGGGGAGGTCAGGGCCAAGCCCCAGTGACCAGAGGACTCAGAGCCCCATGATCTGGCCACAGACGGCAGCTAGTTCAGTCCTCACGACAAGGTGAGAGCCAGCAGCTCCCTCCCACAGCAGGAAACTGAGTTCTGAGAGATTCCCTGACATGCCCGGTGCCGTCTGGCTGGTGAGGGACAAGCCGGACCGAGCCCCCGTGCGCTGGCTCCAAGCCCACCCTCAGCCCCGCCCCTCCCACAGCACTGGCCTGTACCTCCCACACCCCACCTGCTGCCTCCAGCACGGGGAGCCCCAGGGAAGGGCAGGACCCCGGAAAGCAGATGTGGGCTTCTTGTTCCTGAGTGTCCAGAATTCCAAGACGGCTTAAACCCAGCACAGGGCTGAGTGGGTGAGGCTGGTGAAGAGGTCAAGTTTCTCTGTAAAAATAGTGACCACAATAATAGCAACGTGTGCTTTGTAGCAAAGACTCACTGAGACTCTGCGTGCAAAGCGCTGAGGCCAGCCCAGCCTGCGGCCACACCAAGTGCCGTCTGCTGTGGGGCCAGCTCCTCCCTCCTCCTCCAGCTCCTCGGGCTGTCTGGTCTGGGGACGTGGCTTTGGGGCTCGGTGGCCTGCAGCCCATCCCCTTGCCTTCAAGGGCTCCTTAGGGCACAGAGCGCCCCTTCGAGTAGCATCCGCAGGACGTGGGGCCGCTGTATCCCTGGGTGCCGTGCCCTCTGCTCTGCCTTCTCCGGGGCCCCCGGCAGGATCGGCCTCCCCAACACCGGCAGGAACTTGGTGCGGCTGTCCCAGCCCTGGGCGTCTTCTCCCTCAGGCTGCGGCCTCGCAGGGCCCACGAGGGTCAGAAAGCAGAGGTCTGGCTGTTTTGTTTTTTGGGTTTTTTTTGAGACAGGGTCCAGCTGTTGCTCGGGCCAGGGTGCGGTGGTGTGATCACTGCTCACTGCAGCCTCGGTTTCCTGGGCTCAGGGGATCCTCCCACCTCAGCCCCCTGAGAAGCTGGGACTACAGGCGCCCGCCACCACGCCCGGCTCATGTTTTTATTTTTTGTAGAGATGGGGTCTCCCTCTCTTCCCTCAGCTGCTCTCGAACTCCTAGCTCAATCAGTCCGCCCCCCTAGGCCTCTGAAAGTGCTGGGATGACAGGTGTGAGCCCCTGTGAGCCCGGCCCCTGGACTGTTTTTGGAATCTTTCATATAACTAATATGTAGGCCTAGAAGTCTGGTCATTGCTGTAAGTAGCTTCTTGGTAGAGAACTAAGAATTCTATGTTTGAGGGCTGTAGGGGCCACATCTGACCCACTTCCTTCTAACTAATTTTTGGGTTTTTTTGAGACAGAGTTTCTCTCTTGTTGCCCAGGCTGGAGTGCAGTGGCGTGATCTCGGCTCACCGCAACCTCCACATCCCAGGTTCAAGTGATTCTCCTGCCTCTGCCTCCCGAGTAGCTGGGATTACAGGCACCTGCCACCACACCCGGATAATTTTTGTATTTTTAGTAGAGACGGGGTTTCTGCATGTTGGTCAGGCTGGTCTCGAACTCCCAGCCTCAGGTGATCTGCCCGCCTCGGCCTCCCAAAGTGCTGGGGTTACAGGCGTGTGCCACTGCGCCCAGCCGCCAATAACTAATTTTTAATACCCACAGACTGTTGAGTCTTTGAAATGTGAACCACCCCAGCTCCTACGACTGAGGCCAGCACATAATCCCCGCCTAGTACTCCACAGCTCTGTGAATCTGTTGCATCCCCGCCTAGTACTCCACAGCTCTGTGAATCTGTCGCACTTTTCCATGAAGGAAAGAGGGATTCTTCTGTAAATTCTAGGATATCGTTTTGTTTTGTAAAATCATGACTGTAACTTCCCTTTCCTCCATGATAAAGGACAAAAATAAGCTATTTTCTCTCGATGCCTGGCGGGTATTGAGTTTTTCTGTGTAGGACGAGGTGGGCAACCCAGAGTAGGGAGGCAAATGCACAGAGCCCCCTCCTCCAGCTCCTGCCTGGTGGGATTCGGTGAAAATAACTATAAAATAACACGGGAAAATACGTAGCATAGAGATGCAACAAAATCACAGAAGCAGTGTCAGGCGGTGAGGCTGTGAGGAAAACGAGGCTGGGTGAGGACGGAGAGGACCCTGGTGGGTGGGGAGGCTCCAGGGAGGTCCTGAGGGGTGGACCTGCAGCCACGTCCTTCACTTTGGGTTTCACTCTGAGCCGGGAGCAGTCAAAGAGCTCTGAATGGAACATCGGACTGTTCTGTTCATCCCACTGGGATCTCTCTGGTGCTGTGTGGGAGAGGGCTACTGCGAGAATCCAGGTGACGGTGACTTCAGTCGGCAGTGCAGGCGACGAGACGGGCTGGTTAGGGGATGCATTTCGGAAACTGCATTAACAGGAGGTATGTCAGGGGCGACTCCATGATTCGAGGCCTCAGCAAATATTAGACCAGGAGGGTCCACAAGGGAACAGTGTTGGGAGGGTTTCCGTCTGGAACATGCTGGTTTGAGATTCTTATCAGTCATCCAAGCAGAGAGTCCTGGAGCTCAGCAGAGAGGTCCGGCCTCAGGACATAAATGTGGGGTTGCCAGTGCACGGCTCATAATTTCTGGGTCTGTGGGAGCTCAGCCAGGGAAGGATGGACACAGGGGCCTGGGACTATGCTGAGAGCTCCAGTGGCAGGAGCTGGGAGATTGGAAAGGAGACGCAAAGACCCTGCAAAGGAGGCTGAGAGGAGCAGCCAGGCGGTAAGGCCACGGCTGGGGCCAGGGGCTTATTGTGAAGGGAAAAGGGGCCTGAAACTTTTCAAGGTGAGTGAACCATGACCGGCTTTTGATTTTAGAAGCGTGTCCTCGTTGTAACAGAAGACTGCTGGGGACGCCACGTTTTAGTGGATGCGCCCAGTAGAAAAAGGCGAGTTCCTGCTACTCGCGGACTTTAGCGGATGCGCCCAGTAGAGAAAGGCGAGCTCCTGCTGCTCGTGGTTGGCTAGGACTTTTAACAGGCATGTTGAATTTTGCAAAGTGGTTTTTCAGCACCTGTTGGATAGTCTGATGATCTTCTCTTTAGTCTGTGAAGTGATCTCGGGGTGTAGGTGAGATGCCTCCTCTGTGGCCGACAGTACAGAAATCTCTTGAAACCGCCGGCAACTTTCCATTTTCTCCTCTGCTTTGGAGCGATTTCTGTGACATGGAAATATCTGTTTCTTGAATGTTTGGTAAATGTCAAGTGAAATTGTCTGGCCTGGCTTCTGTTTTAGGGGTAAATATTGGAGCACCCTGCTTCTCTGATGGTGATTGGGGTACCCGTAGCTCAGTGGGTTTTTTTCTTTTTTTTTTTTTGAATTAGGGTCCCACTCTGTCACCCAGGCTGGAGTGCAGTGGCACAATCGTAGCTCACTGCAGCCTCAAACGCCTGGGTTCAAGTGATCTTTCCCCTTTGGCCTCCCACGGCGCTGGGATTATAGGTGTGAACCTCTGTGCCTGGCCTAGCTCCATTTTCTAGTACAGAAAGTACTGGGACCAGAAGTGTTTCAAATTTCAGATTTTTCAGATTTTGCAATATTGGCACATACATAATGAGGTATCTGGGGGATGGGGCCAAAGTCTGAACATGAAACTTATTTATGTCCCATATACACGTTATACACACAGAAGGTACTTTGTTCACTATTTTTAAAGATTTCATGCATGAAACGAGATTCTGACTGTGACCCACCTGAGGAGTTTTCTACTTAGTGGTCTCGTGGCGCTCAAAGGTTTCCCGTTTTGGAGTGTTTTGATTTCTGGATTTTCCCGTTAGAGATGCTTCTGTATTTCTTCAGTCCATTTTGGCAATTTGAATTTTTCTCTAAAAATAACCAATCCATTAGCATTATTGAATATGAAGGTGTTGACTGATTGAATATAAGGGTGTTGCTTGATTGAATACGAGGGTGTTGTTGATTGAATATGAGGGTGTTGATTGAATATGAGGGTGTTGATTGAATATGAGGGTGTTGGTTGAATATGAGGGTGTTGATTGAATATGAGGGTATTGATTGAATATGAGGGTGTTGGTTGAATATGAGGGTGTTGATTGAATATGAGGGTGCTGATTGAATATGAGGGTGTTGATTGAATATGAGGGTGTTGGTTGAATATGAGGGTGTTGATTGAATATGAGGGTGCTGATTGAATATGAGGGTGTTGATTGAATATGAGGGTGTTGTTGATTGAATATGAGGGTGTTGATTGAATATGAGGGTGTTGATTGAATATGAGGGCGTTGATTGAATATGAGGGCGTTGATTGAATATGAGGGTGTTGATTGAATATGAGGGTGTTGGTTGAATATGAGGGTGTTGATTGAATACGAGGGTGCTGATTGAATACGAGGGTGTTGACTGATTGAATACGAGGGTGTTGTTGATTGAATATGAGGGTGTTGATTGAATATGAGGGTGTTGATTGAATATGAGGGTGTTGGTTGAATATGAGGGTGTTGGTTGAATATGAGGGTGCTGATTGAATACGAGGGTGTTGACTGATTGAATACGAGGGTGTTGTTGATTGAATATGAGGGTGTTGATTGAATATGAGGGTGTTGGTTGAATATGAGGGTGTTGGTTGAATATGAGGGTGTTGGTTAAATATGAGGGTGTTGATTGAATGAATATGAGGGTGTTGATTGAATATGAGGGTGTTGATTGAATATGAGGGTGTTGGTTGAATATGAGGGTGTTGACTGATTGAATACGAGGGTGTTGTTGATTGAATATGAGGGTGTTGATTGAATATGAGGGTGTTGGTTGAATATGAGGGTGTTGGTTGAATATGAGGGTGTTGGTTAAATATGAGGGTGTTGATTGAATGAATATGAGGGTGTTGATTGAATATGAGGGTGTTGGATGGCACCTTTCTCTGGGACTCTGACAAAGTCCTACTTCATGTCCCCTCTCACCCCTAACAGCACTAATTTTCTCTTTTCTCTCCTTAATCTCACAAACTAGCTTCTGCGTCTTTTGAGGAAGCGTCTTTGTTTCTTCATCAGCTTCATTTGGTTCTCCTTTGCCCTGGTTTTTGGTTTGTTCTGTATGAATTTGTTCCTTCCTTATTTGTCCTGTTTTATTGTTTTTTTCCAGTTTCTTTAACTGAAAGCTTGGCTCTTTTTTCTTTTCTTTTCTTTCTTTTTTTTAGGCAGAGTCTCACGCTGTCGCCTGGGCTGGAGTGCGGTGGTGGGATCTCGGCTCACTGCAACCTCTGCCTCCTGGGCTCAAACAATTCTCCTGCCTCAGCCTCCCGAGTATCTGGGATTACAGGCACCTGCCATCACACCCCGCTAATTTTTGTATTTTTAGTAGAGACGGGGTTTCACCATGTTGGCCAGGCTGTTCTCAAACTCCTGACCTCAGGTGATCCACCTGCCTCGGCCTCCCAAAGTGCTGGGATTACAGGCATGGGCCATCGTGCTGCCTCATTTATTTTCAGTCATTATCATTTTCTAATGAATGTGGCTGCCACTCCTCCGAGCGCCGCCGCCGGGCATCCTCCAGATTTCGGCAGGTGCTGTTCCATCCACGTTCACTTAACACAGACTGTGATGCCCCTTTAGCTCTCCTTCATAACCCAGAAATTACATACGAGTGTTCTTATTTGTGATATTAATTTCCAGGTTGCATTTTTTTTTTTTTGAGACGGAGTTTCGCTCTTGTAGCCCAGGCTGGAGTGCAGTGACGTGATCTCGGCTCACTGCAAGCTCTGCCTCCTGGGTTCAAGCGATTCTCCTGCCTCAGCCTCCGGAGTAGCTGGGATTACAGGTGTGTGCCACCACGCCTGGCTAATCTTTTGTATTTTTAGTAGAGATGGGGTTTCACCGTGTTAGTCAGGTTGGTCTCGAACTCCTGACCTTGTGATCCACCCACCTCGGCCTCCCAAAGTGCTGGGATTACAGGCATGAGCCACTGCACCTGGCCCAGGTAGAAATATTTCTAAAGCCAGCTTTTGTTTCATTTTACCACACTGTGTCTACGAACAAGCTGTAGACTGTGTGCTTGTGTGCCTGCGCACAGGTGTGTGTGTGTGTAGATGCCGTGAACAGACTCTAGATTATCTGCCTTTTGGAATTTCTTGACATTTTTATGACCATCAGAATATATAGTCAGTGTTGGGGATACCCCATGTGTAATGGAATGTGAATCCTGTATTTGAGGGATACAAAATAAAGTCAAGCTTTTACATTGTTTTATTCTTCTGTTTTCAGCTTCTTGATCGTTCGCTTTTAATGAAAACAAATGAGTTCTATTTTCAAAGACCCTCAGACGGTGGGTGGGGAATGGATCGCCCAGGAGTCCAGCATTGGGGCGGACTGGCCGGCCGGCCAGCGACAGCAGCTGGAGGGACCAGCACAACCCTCCCCAGCCACCCCACATCCCTCGAACCCAGCCCAGCAGATGCAGAGCTCACATTTTCTCCTGCTAGCAGCTCTCCCGGCTCCCCTGTGAGCCCCGATAGCCAGGCCCATAACCGTCAGCATCTGCAGCCAAGCAGGAGGCCTGGGGAGGAAGGAATATTGTCCTGTTCTGGCTTCGACAGGCCAGGATTAGAATTGCACACGGCGCGGCATCTGGCACTCGCTGGACGCTCAGTTAGGACAAGACGGCTCTCCTCCTCCTGCCACCCAGAGCCCCAGCCTCCTCCCAGCCCCCCAGGCTCCCAGAATAGCCTGCGGCCAGAGCTGGCCTGTGGTAAACAGCTCCGGAGCCTCCGGGTAGGTCTTGGATGAGTAATCCTTAGCAAAACATCGTGGGATCCAGAAAGGTGCAGGTGCCAGGCCTGAGCTGTGTGGGCCCCTCCAGCACCCCCACCTGGACCCTCTGCTGGGCCACTCCAGGCCAAGGCATGGGTGGAGGTGCAGGGAGAACGCCAGCTCTTGGGCTGTGGTGCCCGCCTCTGTTCCACCCCAGGAGGGCATCCAGGAGGCTGGGACATCCCCAATCTGTGTGGGAAAGAAAACCCATCATCCTGTTGTTGATGGGGCCTCAGCGAGTCATGGGGGGCCCCTGGGAGGAGGCAGGAGGCACGTAAAGCTCCATCTGCTCATGGACTGCACACCCCTCTGGCCACAGCTCCCAGGAGGGCCTTCTCCTCCACGCCATCACGCACCCCAAACTTTATGGCCCAGCATCTCTTTCCCACCCTCGTCCATCCATCGTGGTGCCCCCTTCACAGATGAGCGTTGCACGAGTTCCTTCAGTTCTGTCCCAATATCCCCTGCGCGGCCATGCAGTCTTCCTCCTTTCCCCTCCGTACACGAGCGACACGGCTCTGTGCTTCCTCTTACACCTCGCTACTTACGCACGGAGGCCTCTTTCTCCTGGGAAGATCAGTGGAGGCTCCAGCCAGGCCAGCTGGCAGCTCAGGGCTCAGGCGCTGGCTCATCTGAGGAGCCCTGGGCTCCAACCAGCTGCTGGGCAATGCTGGGACGACAACCTCTCCTGTCCTAAAGGGCAGGAGGTACTGCGGCTTCTTCCCCTGCCACAGTCCCAGGGACCTGATGGGGACACTCAGAGACTCTGTCGCTGCCTCCTGTGCGGGGTCATGCTCTGCCTGGAAACCTCCTCCTTCCTCTGGCCGGTCCCAGCACCCCCGGGTGGGACCCCAGCAACCCTGCATCCCCCCACTGTAGCCCTGTCTCCCTCCTCCTGGCAGGGCAGCTGCCAAGCCTTGCCCAGTTCAGGTCTCCCCAGGCAGGATCCCTTGGGGGAAACCTGAGGAGGCAGCTGTTCCCCCCACTCCCAGAGTGTCCTCAGAAAACCCCTTCCAGACCCCAGGGTCCAGAGCTCAGCCTCAGGTTCCCTCGCTCGAGTCTGGGAACTGGAAGTCGGTCCCGCTCCCCTCCCCAGCCTCTGCCCCATTTTTCTGTCCGCTTCCACGTAGAGCAGACCAGAATATGCCACCCCAAAATATGCCTCTTTGGCATAAGCATTATTTTGAGCTGCTTATTTTGAGAAACTGCAACCACAGGAGAAATTCTGAAAACAAGAGTGGAAGCTGCTCTTCTGTAAGAGAAAGTCACATCCGTGCAGGCATCTGCACTCACCAGGGTGCCCCCCTCTCCGGGCCAGAAGGCCGGCTGTAAGTCACCAGAGACGCTCATCCACGGAGAAGGCCTGACCCCAGTTTGGGGTAATTTCTTGGGCCCCTCCCCACACCCTTTCTCTTTGTTTCCGTCGAACGTGGTCTTTAAGGCTGAGCTCCAAGCCACGTCTTTGAGACATAGTCTGTCCCCCGAGTCCGTCCCGTGCTGACCAAGGAATACATGCCATTAAGCTTCTGTTTTTCTCTTGTTATCTGTCTTTCGTTACGGGGTCTGTCTCAACTTTAAGGCCTATGAAGGGTGCAGAGAGAATTACTTTTCCATCTTGCGGCATGAAGCTTCCCCAGGAATCCTCCTCGCCCCCAGCTGCACCAAGACTTTCAATTAAGAGCAGCAGGTGCCCTCCTGGTGTCTGGTGGTGCCGGGGGGCAGGCCTGGTCCTCAGCCCTGGGGTCTTCTGTCCCCCCTCATCCTGGGGAGCCCGTCTGCCCCCCTCATTCCTGGGGAGCCCGTCTGCCCCCCTCATTCCTGGGGAACCCATCTGTCCCCTCATTCCTGGGGGGCCCATCTGTCTCCCTCATTCCTGGGGGGCCCGTCTGCCCCCCTCATTCCTGGGGAACCCATCTGTCCCCTCATTCCTGGGGGGCCCATCTGTCTCCCTCATTCCTGGGGGGCCCGTCTGCCCCCCTCATTCCTGGGGAGCCCGTCTGCCCCCCTCATTCCTGGGGGGCCCGTCTGTCCCCCTCATTCCTGGGGGGCCCGTCTGTCTCCCTCATTCCTGGGGGGCCCATCTGTCTCCCTCATTCTTGGGGGGCCCATCTGTCCCAGGGTTTTGCATACTGAGGCCTCGCAATCCACAAACTTTCCTAATTCCCAGCACATCCACATGACAACAGCCCTTCCCCGAGGGCTCTGGCCGGACCTCCCTTCGTCCTCACCACACAGCTGCTCTCCCTGCCCCGCCCTCAGCCCTCCTTAGACCCATCCACCTGGCCCCTCTCCCGACCCAAGACCCAGGTCGTCCCTCTGTCCCCAGCCCTCCCACGGCCCCCTCACTCAGGACACAGCCCACAGCCTGGCCCCACCTGCAGACCTTACAGAGGCCACTTGGCCCCTCACACAATGCCCACCTCACAGGCCTTCTCTCCCCGCAGAGGGTCAGACGTGCCCCCGCCCCAGCCTTGGCATTTCCACCCCACAGGCCTCCGAGGGGCTGAGCCCTCAGGTACAAGCTTCCGTGCAAAGCCACGTCTGGAGGCCTTCCCGGACCACGCGGTCTAAGACAGCAATCCCCTCACCCCCACCCAGAGCAGGCGGCCCTCCCTGCCCGGCCCCTGTCATCCCTGTCACCACCTGGCGCTCACCTTGGCTAACTGGAGCTCCAGCCCCTTTGGACGAAAAGAGCTCCCAGAGCCACTCCCTGGTCTCTGATGGGGCCGTGTGTCCTCTCCAGGTGCCCTCCCCGACAGCCGGCCCCTCCGCCTCTGCACAAGGGAGGGCCCAGGGAGGCTCAGGACCTGTGTGGCTGTGTGTGTGTCTCTATGTGTCTGTGTTTCTGTGCATCTATGTGTGTATCTGAATGTGTATCTGTCCATGTATCTATGTGTATATCTGTGTCTATGTGTGTGCGTATGTCTGTGTCTCTGTGTATATCTGTGTGTATATATGTGTGTATATGTGTCTGTGTGTATATGTGTCTGTGTGTATATGTGTCTGTGTGTATATGTGTCTGTGTACCTGTGTCTTTGTATGTCTGTGTGTGTATTGGTGTGTGTCTGTGTCTGTCCATGTGTGATGACATGTGTATCTGCGTCTATGTGTGCATCTGTATATATCTGCGTGTATGTCTTTGTGTATCTATAGATCTGTGTCTGTGTATATTATCTGTGTGTCCATCTGAGTATTGTATGTCCATGTGTGTCTACATGTGTCTGTGTCTATGTATGTGTCTGTCCATATGTGTCCATGTGTGTATCTGTGTGTCCGTGTGTGTGTCCATATATCTATGTATGTATCATCTGTGTGTTTGTGTATTGTGTGTCCATGCATATATCTGTATCTATGGGTATGTCTGTGTGTGTCCATGTGTGTTTCTTTGTGTCCACATGTGTATCTGTGTCTATATATCTGTGTCTATGTGTGTATCATCTGTGTCCGCATGTGTGTATCTGTGTGTGTTTCTGTGTGTATCTATGTGTGTATCTGTGTGTGTCTGTTTTCTCTTTGTTTTCACGGTGCCCAAGGATGGGCCGACTGAACCACCAAATTCCTCCTCAGAGCCCAGCAAAGGCACCAGGCAGAAGGGTCCGGCGGAGGGCTGGCCGTTCTCTCCTCACTCCTCAGCGGGGTCCTGTCTTCCGACTTTTGTCTGGCGCCGCCGCAGCCTGTGGACTCCTGGTCCCTCCTCTGACAGCCTGCACTGTGCCTGGCCCCGGGCGGAACTTTGAACGAGGCTCCGCCTTACTCGAGTGCTTGTGCTTCGAGTGCTTGTGCTTCGGGGAGATAAACAATAAACAGGAGCAGAGGTCAGACCATGGCGGGTGCTGTTGGGAAAACAGTGGCGGGGCAGGGAGGGGGGCGCTTCTGAAGGACCTGGCGAGGTGGAGGCCACTGTTCTAAGGGGCAACAGACCCTGTGCGAGGGAGGGAGGCGTCCAGTGGTGCACACGGGTCCAGATGGCAGCCGGGCTCCCAAAGAACCTGCTCTGGGGGTGGGGGTGGGAGGGGAGAGGAGCGGGGCAGGGAGGGGGGCGCTTCTGAAGGACCTGGCGAGGTGGAGGCCACTGTTCTAAGGGGCAACAGACGAGACGAACCAGGGCCCTGTGCGAGGGAGGGAGGCGTCCAGTGGTGCACACGGGTCCAGATGGCTGCCGGGCTCCCAAAAACCACTCTGGGGGTGGGGGTGGGAGGGGACACGAGTGGGAGGCAGGAGGCAAGTCAAAGTAAGTGCCCAGGGAACCTCCATGAGGCCCCCCGCACTGGATAATAGTGTTCCATGGGGTCTGCTCAGCCCCATGTGTGCCCGAGACACAATAGAACTCCAAGTCCAAGGGGACTCTTGCTGGGAGAACACAGGCCAAGACTTCCTTCCCGCCACAGGCTTCTGTCCCTGCTGTCTGCTCCCCCAGGACTCCCCTCACACCCGGGATCTTCCTCCTCACCCCCCTTGGCCTCTCTCGGTGGCCCTGTCTACACACAGATGCGCTGTCCATGTGAGCGAAAGGGAGGAAGGAAGGATGAGGTCCACTCACCGGGCTGAAGCTGTCTGCTGAGGGGGCAGCCCCCCTCCAGGTCGCACCGCCCCACCCAACACAGCCCCGAGTCCAGCTCCAGGTGGGCTGCACCCCGCCCTTCACTCACTTCAGATGGCCCAAGACGCATGGATTCCACGGACCAGCCGGACTGGAACAACTTCTCCCCTTGTAAGTATCCAGTGGGTGCCCACGGAATGCCAGGCAATGGGCCAGGCTCAGAGATGAGTGATTCCTCAGGAACAATGGGCTCAACGCCCTTAATTCACATCAGAGGAAACTGAGGCTCAGAGAGGGCAGGGAGGGCCCTGGTAACACAGCCAGCCTGTGAAAGTAAGAGAGGGGCCCAGGCCCTGCTCCCAGCCCACCCGCCTGGGCTTGCTGGAGAGGCTGCTGGCCCAGGCAGTCTGGGCACTGGGGAAGCAGCCGGCTTGAGGGACAGGGGATGTGTCCTTCTCCCACACACTTACCTCCCTGACTACATCTTAGGCTGACATCCACATTAACTCATATTCCCTACTGGGGGGCTGCACGACCAGAAGCTGCTGGTTGCAGAAGGCACCAGCTGGTTGTACAAGCACGGCTCCCCTGGGTGTGGGTGACCGATGAGACGCACTCATGTGAACACACATGCATGTGCACACACACACGCACACACACATCCACACACACACATCCACACACACGCACACACGTGCACACACATCCACACACATGCACACACACCCATACACACACCCACACATCCACACACATGCACACACGCACACACACATCCACACACACGCACACACACATCCACACACATGCACACACACACATCCATACACACACCCACACACATGCACACACATCCATACACACATCCACACACACATCCACACACACGCACACACATGCACACGCACAAACACACACATGCATACATGCACACACATGCACACGCACGCACACACATGCACACACACATCCACACACATGCACACACACATCCATACACACACCCACACACATCCACACACACGCACACACACATCCACACACACATCCACACACACGCACACACATGCACACGCACAAACACACACATGCATACATACACACACATGCACACGCACGCACACACATGCACACACACATCCACACACATGCACACACACATCCATACACACACCCACACACATCCACACACACGCACACACATACAAACACATGCATACATGCACACACATGCGCACGCACGCACACACATGCACACACACACGCGCACACGCACACGCCTGCACTCACCCCCGTCGGCCCCAAGCAGGAAGGCGCCCCCATCACACCAGCGCCTCTCAGCGCCCACAGCGGGCCCGGCGCCGGGAGGGTTAAGGCGGGCGCCTCCCCCGGTGGGCAGCGCGGGTGGGACCGGTGCCGGGAGCTCTGCTGCCCTGGCGTCCCCTGGGTCCAGGCCCAGTCGCTCCTCGGGCCTCTCTCGCGGGGCCGCCTCCGCCTCCTCCTTGCCGAGACGGGCGTGGGGCACGGGGTCGCCGCCCGGCGGGGAGCTCATCCGGCGGCGCAGACGCCCCGCGGCTCCGGGGAGGGACTTGGCCTGGGCCCCGGCCCCGGGCTCCTCTGGGGAGGAGCCGAGAGGCTGCCGCTGGCGGCCCCGGGCGGGAGAGGGGGTCCCAGGAAGCGGCCAGGCCGGAGCCCCCCACACTCGGCCGCAGCTGCTGGCCCGGCCGGAACCGAGCGCGCCCTCCCGGTCTCCGCCGCTTCCCTCTGCAAACCGCGGGCAGGAGGCGCCCTCTCCTTACGGGCCCGGAGCTGCAGAGGCGTCGCGGGGCGCGGCCGAGGGGAGGAGGAAGGAGAGCGGGAGCGCAGCCGGCCCGGGCCCAGCCGTGACTCGTGGGGCGGCGGCTCCGCCAATCTGTGGGCGCTGACGCGGGGGGCGGCTCCGCGGCGCTCGATATCTGCCCGCCCGGGGCGCGGGGCGCCGAGAGGCCCGGCCAGGCCGGGGGGAGCTGCGCTCGGGGCGGCCGCTGCACCTGCCCGGGACCCCGCCGGCCGCTCCCCGCGCCCACCCTTCCGCCCTTCGCCGCCCGCCTCCCCCCAGCCCCGGTCTCCCGGGCGCGGCGTGAGAGCAGAGCCCGGCCCGGAGGAGCCGCCCCTTCCCCGCCCGCCCGGCGCCTGGAGAGGAGCGCGCGGAGGATCGGGTGGCCTGCGGCCGCCGCCACCGCCCAGGCCCGTCGCGCCCCGGCCGGGATGGACCCACACGCCCGATGAGCCCCGCGCCGGCCGCTGCGCGCGCCGAGCCTCCCCCTGCTGCGGCCCCCGCCGCCCCCCGCGCGCCCGGCTCCGCGGACCAGGACCCCCGGGCTCCCCGGCTGAGGGCGCGGCCGCTCCGGAGAGGCCGAGCGGGGACGGCCCCGAGATGGCGCGGGGACCCAGCGCTTTGGCGGCGGGCGCCCCGCACGCGGTCCGGGCCCGGGGACAGCCCCGGAGCTGGTAGCCGCCCGGCACCGATGGACCTTGACCCGCGAGGCGGCGCCGCGCTCGTGCCCAGCCGCAGCTAGAGGGGCGCGGGCAGAACGCGCTCCAGGCCCGGGCCGGCCCGCGCGGCCATGAAGATGATCCTGGTGCGCCGGTTCCGCGTGCTCATCCTGATGGTGTTCCTGGTGGCCTGCGCGCTGCACATCGCCCTGGACCTGCTGCCCAGGCTGGAGCGACGCGGCGCGCGGCCCTCGGGGGAGCCCGGCTGTTCGTGCGCGCAGCCCGCCGCCGAGGTGGCCGCGCCCGGCTGGGCCCAGGTTCGGGGCCGCTCCGGGGAGCCCCCGGCCGCCTCCTCCGCCGCCGGCGACGCGGGCTGGCCCAACAAGCACACGCTCCGCATCCTGCAGGACTTCAGCTCCGACCCCTCCTCCAATCTCTCGTCCCACTCGCTGGAGAAACTGCCGCCGGCGGCCGAGCCGGCCGAGCGCGCCTTGCGGGGGCGGGATCCCGGCGGCGCCCTAAGACCCCACGACCCCGCGCACCGGCCGCCGCTGCGAGACCCCGGCCCGCGTCGGTCCGAGCCGCCCCCCGGCCCCGGCGGAGACGCCTCCCTCCTGGCCAGGCTGTTCGAGCACCCGCTTTACCGGGTGGCGGTTCCGCCGCTCACGGAGGACGACGTCCTGTTCAATGTGAACGGCGACACCAGGCTCAGCCCCAAAGCGCCGGAGAACCCAGACTGGTGAGTGGGGGCTGGCGGGTGCCCACCCCCAAGGGAGCCGTGAGCCCAAGGCTTGGCGCAGAGAGGTTCGGGGGCCCCAAAGGGCCGCCCCCCATGGAAGAGGCCGGGCAGGGAGTGTGGTGCGGGAGGAGGCGGCCGCCTACCTCAGGGCACTGCCTTTGTCTCCAGAATAACCTCCTCCTCGGGAGGGGCTGCCGGCTGGTCCGGGAGCTGTGCCCTGTGGCTGCTGGTGAGGAAGCCAGAGCCTGCGCCCTTTAGAAGCGAGTCCTGGCCAGCCCTGGACACCAGCTTGGGAAATGGGGTCAGGCAATGAATGAATGGGTTGGTGAGGGAAGGAGCAGGCTGCCGCCGGGCTTTGAAACACTTGGCGAGGGTGCTCTGGGTGGGCACCTTGGAGAAGGTCTGGATGTGCCTATTGAGTCTTTTAAACCCAGTGGCTGGAGCAGAATTATCAGAGGGGCTTGCTGGCAGCCGTGAGGTGCAACAAGGGGGCCCACCCAGCAAGGGCGGTGGGTGTGCTGGCTGCAAAGAGATGATGGCTCCATAAAGGGCGAGAAGCCACGCCAGGAACATGTCTTTAAACTGTCCTGGCTAAGCCCTTTCCCCACCCCCCGGCCCCTCCCTCGGCCGCACAGATCAAAACAAGCAGATGCTACAACCCGAAGCGGTGGAACGTTAACCACGGCAAGGCCAGAATAAGCAACTACCTGCAGAAGATTACCCCAGCAGCAGAGGGGGAGACCAGCCTTCCAAAAGATCTGGTTGAAAGTCCCTTCTTCCCTGAAATGTGGCCAGGCCCAGTGTCTTCTGTCTAAACACACTGGCTGTTTGGAAGCCTCTGGGCCTTGCCTGCTGGTCAGGTTCAAGGAAATGCTTGGAAATTTGAGAACCAGAGCAGCAGCCTGGGCTGTGGCTCTCGGCAGGGAGAGACGGCCGCCCAGAGCAGCGGGTGGCCAGGAAGTGGATCCTAGCCCGCCTCCCCTGTCCACCGCAGGACAGAGCTTGGGCAGAAAGCACCTCAGCTTTAGATGAATTCGAGCTGGGACAAGTTCCGCGTTTCCCTCCAGCCCAGCAGCAGACAGAGGGTCTGTCCTTCCTCCAGAACGGTCCCTTGACCCCAGAGACGTGAGGACAGGCCGCCTGGGCTGGAGAGAGTGCTGCCTCTTTCCTCTCTCCCCACCCAAGGCTGCTCTCATTAAAATCAAATTTAGCCTCTTGCATCATTGTGCCCCTGGTTGTTGGAACAACAGTAGAGAGTCGGGGAAGGTTCCTGACAGACTGGGTGTGTCTGTGGTTTTCATGAAGCCTGGGTGAATGGTAGGTTCTCCCCTCTACTCCAGGGGAGGGCCACAGCCCCTCACACCCTCAGCCGAGGTCATGGTTGGGCCATTTCGGTGACCCCGGGACAGACGTGGCGGGGACGGCAGGGCAGCGCTGACGTCCCGGGATTAGTTTTGCTGTAGTTAGAGCTGTCTGTGGCGTCTCCAGGGGGTGAGTAAGAATTACAGGCCTTTCACCGTGTTATTAGCTGGCAGCAGAGCAGCCACAGAAGAAAGCGCAGACGTTGCAGGGCCCTCTGTAAGCAGAGGCGCCTTCGACACATCTGCACTTGCTTGAACCCAAAGTTAAAAACCTTGGCGTCGGGGGCCTCTCCCCGTCCTGTGGCTCACGGGCCCGTTCTTTCCGTGCTGATGTTCGTCCTCGCTCTCTCCCTGCAGGCCGAACGTGGGTGCTGAAGGTGCAGAATTCCTCTCCACCGGGGAGGCGGCCGTGGACTCCTATCCCAACTGGCTCAAGTTCCACATTGGCATCAACCGGTACGAGCTGTACTCCAGACACAACCCAGCCATCGAGGCCCTGCTGCACGACCTCAGCTCCCAGAGGATCACCAGCGTGGGTAGGTGTCCTCGGGTGCACTCGAGGGCCGTCTATGTGCCGGCTGTGTGGCGTCAGGGCTGCCGGGGCAGGCTATGCGTTAGAGAGGTCTGGGAGGCCGTTGCTCATTACGGCAGCGTTACCTCCTGCAGGGATCTGCACGGGCAGCGAGGAGGGACAGAGGGCTCGTGTCTCGTGTGCTCTCACACTGGATGTGCTCCTGATCTGCCGCACGATGAGCTGGGAGATGCCTGGACAGCCCGTCCACTGTGCTCTGCCTCCTCACCTGGGTGGTCCTGGGGGTGCCAACTGGACGACAGAGTCCTTCCCTCCTGGGGTAGAGGAATAGAGGGGTATCCTTGGTGGCGGTGACCCCTCCACTGGGAGCATGTGCATGGAACACTCTCCTGCTTTTCTGCACACGACCCTGGCTGGGTGGGGAGACAGCCATGAGCCTGCTTCTTGTGGTTTTGAAGCCGTCCTTCGTCAGAGCTCAGCAAGGCGCTGTGCAGTTTCATACTGAGGAGACGTAGGCAGGGCTCGGGACGGAGGCCTGGGCGTCCCAGATGGAGGAGTTTGAAGGCAACATCTCCAGGTACTTTGGGATCTGCCGAATTGGACAAAAAAGGGCATGCAGTTGCTGATTTCAGGAAAATATGCCGCTGCAGCTTCTGAGCGTGGAGGTTTGGTGCCATTGTTCTCAGCTTGTAGGCGATTGTTTGTGAAGGTCCCATTTGTCACCAGTGCTTGGAGAGGCAGTGAGGGTGGAGCTGAGGCCCTTTAGTGGGAGCAGCTGCTCCCCAGGGATTGGGGGGTGTGGGCCTGGGTGCGCACAGCTGCGGGCAGGTGCAGAGGCCATGAGAGCCTGAAGGCAGGGCTTTCTTTGCACTGTGTGATGAGGCCAGCAGTCCCAGGCATTAGCTTCATGTGTGTCTCAGAAGCAACCCTGGTGCTGAAAGGGTCCCAGTGGCCTGGGGTTCTGTCCAGTTGCCCACACAGGACTTAGGTGTCCCCTTTCAGGCCGGCAGGTAGGTTCTCCAGGGCTGTTCGGGGCTGTTTCTGGCTCTGTCCACCCGGTGCTGAGTTGTTTGCTGGGCACTCACCTGGTCATGCGAAGACAGAACTTGCAGCTCTCCCCACCCCGTGATCAGCTCACCTCGTAACAGAGATCAGCTGGACAAGCTGGGGGTCCTCTTCCCTCCATGCTGCCTGGGTGGAACCTGAACATCTGCCCCCCTCCAGGCCCCGCTCCATGAAAGCTCTGCCTTTCTCCTGCCCCTGCAGGGGTCTGAGGGCTTTCAGCTGTGCTGGGGAACAGTCCTGCAGACAGCCACAGCCAGAAGGTCCCTTCTGCCCCTGAGAGTGAGCGTGTCCATTAAGGAAATATCCGACGCCTTGATCAACATGTTTGTCCATTCAGCAGATTTTACTGGCACCTCCTGCATGTCAGACCCCCTTCCTGGGTGGTGGGGAGTTGAGGATGAGTTCAGCCTCCACGAGATCTGCTGCCTCTGTGGACGTGACAGCCCCAGGAAGAGACACACACACACAGTGCCCGATCCTGAGGAGGAACGAGCACTTCAGAGCCGTGCACGCCAGCCAGGGCGTGTGGAGAGGAGGGGGCTCCACTGGCAGGGGCTGAGGACCTTCCACGGGGTCCGTCGGGCAGCTCACCTTCCAGGTGGGGTCCGTCGTGGCAGGGAGAGGAATGAGAGAGCCTTGCACACCAGCCAGGGTGTTGGGGAGGAGCAGCACTTAAGACAGAAAGTCTCCAGTGCCGCTGTCCGTGTCAGCTTCTCTGCAGCTCATTGTCCCCGTCTGTCCGGCGGGGTCTCGCCTCGTGGGATCGATGCAAGGATAGGATGAGATGGTGCACGTGAGCAAGCTTGTAAAATATTAACTAGTACTTTGTGTGTGGCCTTCCACAACAGTCTGCTCGTGTGCACAGGCAGGGTCTGAGCAGAGGGAGGGCTTTGTGGATTCCAAAGGCCACCAGGCCCTTGGCAGGCAACTGCAGCTCACCACCCCCCTCACGGACCCGTCAGCTCTCCAACACCAGCACTGCGGAGGTGTGGGAGTTCTGTGCCAGGAGCTCCCAGAGCAGCTTCAGGGAGAGGGCGGGGCCTCCTGGGACCTGGGGCAGCTTTGCCCACCTTAGGAGTGCTTTGTCCATCTGGACAAGCTAGGCTTGGCTCACTGCCACCCCCCTTTGGTCTGGCTGTCCCAGGGCAGTGGTGCCCAGGCTGCCTGACATTGCAGTGGTGTGGACAGAGCCCTTGCCAGGGAATCCCTCCCCCAGGGTTCCGGTGTGGGCTCCGCCTGGGTGTGCCCTGGTTAAATCCTGTGCCTACCGAAGGCCTGTCCCAGCTGATCTCGCTCGCCTGCCTCCTAGACCGTGCTGGCCACACTGGTTCTCATCCAGTCTTCTGGGGTGGGGGCCCGTCCGAGGACAGGCTGGTCGCTCAGAGTCATTCTGCAGAGCCAAGCAGGGCCTGCAAGGACGATGGGCAGACACAGCCCCATCACCCAGGCAGGACAGCAGGATCTGGCCCAGGAGATCTGGGGGTGAATCCTGGCTCTGCCAGCCACTAGCCAGAGTGCAAGTGGGCAAATGGATTAACCCCTCCAGCACCTGGTTCTCGCCGAGAACACAGAGAAGGTTATAATCTGGACCCGGTATAATCTGGACTCCAGCAAAACCCATTCACTAAAAACTAACTCAGGCTGAACGTATTTAGGGGCAAAACCTAAATTGTCGAGGCTAGTTAAAATTGCTGATTTTTCTCTGTTACAGTGAATATTCACATGTTCCTCTGAGGAACAGGAGTGGGTTTAATTATGGGGTTCTACCCCAGACCCATGTGGCCATGCCATGATCCACAGCACGCACCACGTGTGATCCACAGCACGCACCACGTGTGATCCACAGCACGCACCACGTGTGCCTTTGTCATCGAAATACCTGCAGTCCCCAAATACTTCTGCCCCCAAAGATGTTGAAGAAGAGCACGGACCTGTGGTGCCGGCCTCACAGGGTTATTGGGGCTTAAATGTGCAAACACGAGTAAAGAGGTGAGAGCGGAGCCTGACAGCTCACCTGCTGGGTGGGGTCTCCAACACTGCAGCATTTTGGGGGCAGCTCACCTGCTGGGTGGGGTCTTTGTACAGCAGCAGCATTTCGAGGTGGGCTGATCCTTCTCATCTGGGGAAGCCAGGGCTGGGCAGGTGCCTGAGCCTCATGAGGGTCTCAACCTGGATGTTGGGCCCTATTCTCCCTGCTGCCTTGGGCTTGGAGATGCTCACAGGTGAGTTCTCATTGTGAAGAGGTCTGTCTTCCTGAGGAAGCAGGGAACCTTCACCTGTGAACCAAGTGTGCCATGAGAGTTGCTGCGTGTCCAGGTCCAGGTCTCCTGGTCTGCAGGGAACGGCACAAGGGGGGCTGGCCTAGGCCAGGCCACAGTGTCCTGGAGGATGTGCTCTGTCCTAGAAGGAGGCTGGCCTAGGCCAGGCCACAGTGTCCTGGAGGATGTGCTCTGTCCTAGAAGGGGGCTGGCCTGCTTGCTGACCCCGCTTGCTGCTGCCTGGCTGACCTGACTCAGCCACGGCTGTTCTGAGGACCCTTCCGAGTATGAACTTCCAGTTGGAGGATCTGGGTGAAGACCCAACTGCTTGAGATAGCAGCCTCTGGCTAGGCCCTTGGCGTGACCAAGCCAATCAGGCAGGTTTAGAGCCTGGTGCCCCTAGACAGGTCCTGCAACCAAGAACAGGGGTAGCCTTCAAAGGCCAGCCCTGCCTTCCAACCACCGCTCCACAACAAGGGAAACCAAGGCTCTAAGAGCAGGAGGTTTGTCCGAGATTAGCACCTGCGTGCTCCAGGCTCCGAGTTCTGTCCCCTCAGCTGTCCGGCCCCTGGGTGCTCACTTTAATCTCAAGTCATTCATCTTACTATTAAACGTGAGCCCAGAAATATTGTTGTAATGGAGAACGATGCCTGCAAGTCTCCAAAGCCTTCCCTCAGAATGGTTCTATTAAATCTCCCCTGCTCAGAACCACCCAATCCAATTCATGGAGCTCCACGTGCTCTACAGCACAGCTGGTTAGGGCCAGCGGAGGTTTATTTATAGCTGGGCTCCTGGCTGCCTGGTAACCGGCCATTGCCACCTTTAAAGAATCTTGGGATATTATCTACCTCTATTCAGCTTGAAATCAGGCATGCAGTGCCTTCGGCTGGGGCTGATGATAATTAAATTTCTGTCGTGCACAATTATGGATGCAAAGAATAAATGACATAATTAACTACTCTGTACTTGAAATTACTTTAAAAAATAGTCATCCCACTGGCATGTGAGGATTTGGGCATCTTCTGGACTGAAATGCAGACTTCATAATTGCTCCATCCAGATTGGGACAAAGCCTGTGGTTGGGAGAACATGCCTGAACAAAGAAAAATGACTCTGCGGGACCAAAGTCCTTGACACTAATTGATCTGCCAAAAGGGGAAGAATGAGTCTAGCTAGAATCCAGGACTAACCAGCCGGTGAGCTTCAAGGAACAAAGGGCCTCCACTGGGTCAGCCCACGAGAGGGAGCTGCCTGCAGGTACCCGGGAGGGCACGGCCACCGTGTCTGTTCCTTGGGAGCAGGACTCCTTGGAAAGCAGCGCCAGCTCCAGAAAGGCCACTGTTCCCCCTCTCGCCCACCCCAGGTGGCAACTGCCCCTGCAGGTCACGGTCCCAGGGCCTCGCTCGGCCGACCTAGAGAGAGAAAAGGGAAGATGCCCAATTAGCTGGACGCCCGTGGCACCAGGGCTGGGGGACCTTGGGTCATCCTGAAAGAAGGACAATGACCACCTGCAGGGGACGATTTCAAGTGGAGCCTGGAGAAGGCAGCAAATAGCTCAGTCTGCACTCAACTCCCTTCCCAGCCATCTGGTGGGAGGTGAGGAGCAAAAGCTCATGCTGCTGAGGCCTGGGGTCACCCGAGCTCATGCTGCTGAGGCCTGGGGTCACCCGAGCTCATGCTGCTGAGGCCTGGGGTCACCCGAGCTCATGCTGCTGAGGCCTGGGGACACCCGAGCTCATGCTGCTGAGGCCTGGGGTCACCCAGGCACCAGCCTCCCCATGCTGAGCAGAGACAGCAGCCCCCTAACTGCAGGAGTGTGCCCCGATGCGCGCCTGCCAACTTTCCTTTTAATGCAGACATGGTCCCCACTGGGGCAAGGCTGCCGTTTTCTTTTAAAAAACAGATCTTTCAAAATAAAAGTGGCCTTGAAGAAAATCGCGAAATAAATAACAGTCTGGGGTGGAGGCGGTTCTGGCGAAAGAGTCCCGAGGGTGGTGTGTGATGGACGGGACTCTGGGCAGTGCTGATGTGACCTTGTCTGTCACTTGAGGCCTCCAGGAGAGTCCAGGACTGGCAGACCCAGGTCCGGAGCAGGTGCAGGCTCCCAGCTCTTCCAGCCCCTTACCTCGCAATAGGGTCCCACAGTTCTAGCCTCCTTGATGCCAGCCCCAGGGTGCCCACTGCTGGCCAACTAAGCCCTTTTCCTCAAAACCAGGTCCCTCGGTGCCCAAGGTGAGTGGGTATATGAGCCTGTGTGTGGGCACCCGGGGTCTGGGACACCCAGCGGACCTCTCTGGCTTGGAGATGTGTGGGGTGGGAAGAACAGGGTGACCTGAGCCCTCCTGGTGTCACGTTCTCCACGTCTGAGCCCTCCTTGTGTGAGGCCCTACTTCCAGCACACACAGCTGTCCCCATTCGTCTTCAGGAATAACTGTGCTTCACTCTGACCCTTGAGGCCAGACAGTGGCTGTGAAGAGCAGGGGGACCGCCTGACCGTGACCCCCAAGGACAGACGCTGGCCCTCTTCACAGACGAGACGACCAGGGCCAAAGGCGGCAACATGGGGGCCCACACTGACTGCAGCGTCTCACGCCTGGATGTGTCTGTGTGGTCCACAGGTCTGTAGGAGGTGGAACTGGTTAATTTAAAGTCGGGTTGGGGTTCTTGTTAGAAAGGGTTCCTGTTCCCACCAGAAACAAAGGCTGAGTGGAGGCTGCACCCAGTCTCCATCCCCATGAGCACCCTGCAGGGTGTTGGGACCCCCAGCCCCGGGCCACACACCTCTTTCCTTCAGGGCCGTCTCTCCCTGTCTCTCCAGACCTGCTCGGGGTTCTTCCTTCTAGAACTTCACAGTGGGTTGCTGGAGCTGTCTAGGGTAATCTTGCCCAAGGCCACCCTGATTGGGGCCAGGCACCGAAGTCCATTAGTATTTCTGTGACAGCAGCCGTCTTTCTATATAAGACGCTTGTTTCATAAGAAATGCCAGCATCTCTTGGAGTCCTTCCGAGGAGGTGACTGTGTACGAACACCGCCTCTGTCCTGTGCTGTGGCCTGGGGAGACACCGTGGGCAAAACCCAGTGGCGTCCGAGGGTCTGTGTGGTCCCGAGCTGTTAGTGCTGACGGCAACCTGAAATAGTGAAGGCACAGGGCACTCGGCTCGTGTATGTTAACTTCTGTAACTAGTGCACATTAATCACATTAACTAGCCATGTTAACTAGTGATGTAGATTAATAATGATTAATCAATATGAATGAGTCATGTATACTGACGGTTATCTGGGCGATAGATTCTTCAGGGAGGCCGGGGAAGAAGCAGACTGTCCCCTTTGGTCTAAAGGTGGTGGGTTAAGTGGTGGGAGGTGCTCAGGGCAGGTGGGCTGGAAGGGGAGGGCGTTCCAGATGGGGAGAACCTATCTGAAAGGCAGTGGACATCTTCCTGTGTGCATAGAGAGGACGGGTGGCTGCTGGGTGGGAAATGGGGGAATGGGGGGGCCCTGTGGACATCTTCCTGTGTGCATAGAGAGGACGGGTGGCTGCTGGGTGGGAAATGGGGGAATGGGGGGGCCCTGTGGACATCTTCCCGTGTGCATAGAGAGGACGGGTGGCTGCTGGGTGGGAATTAGGGGAATGGGGGGGCCCTGTGGACATCTTCCTGTGTGCATAGAGAGGACGGGTGGCTGCTGGGTGGGAATTGGGGGAATGGGGGGGTCTTGTGGACATCTTCCTGTGTGCACAGAGAGGACGGGTGGCTGCTGGGTGGGAATTAGGGGAATGGGGGGGTCTTGTGGACATCTTCCTGTGTGCATAGAGAGGACGGGTGGCTGCTGGGTGGGAATTAGGGGAATGGGGGGGCCCTGTGGACATCTTCCTGAGTGCACAGAGAGGACGGGTGGCTGCTGGGTGGGAATTGGAGCAATGGGGGGGCCCTGTGGATATCTTCCTGTGTGCATAGAGAGGACGGGTGGCTGCTGGGTGGGAATTGGAGCAATGGGGGGGCCCTGTGGACATCTTCCTGTGTGCATAGAGAGGACGGGTGGCTGCTGGGTGGGAATTAGGGGAATGGGGGGGCCCTGTGGACATCTTCCTGTGTGCATAGAGAGGACGGGTGGCTGCTGGGTGGGAATTAGGGGAATGAGGGGGTCCTGTGGACATCTTCCTGTGTGCATAGCGAGGACGGGTGGCTGCTGGGTGGGAATTAGGGGAATGGGGGGGCCCTGTGGACATCTTCCTGAGTGCACAGAGAGGACGGGTGGCTGCTGGGTGGGAATTGGAGCAATGGGGGGGCCCTGTGGACATCTTCCTGTGTGCATAGAGAGGACGGGTGGCTGCTGGGTGGGAATTGGGGGAATGGGGGGGCCCTGTGGACATCTTCCTGTGTGCATAGAGAGGACGGGTGGCTGCTGGGTGGGAATTAGGGGAATGGGGGGGTCTTGTGGACATCTTCCTGTGTGCATAGAGAGGACGGGTGGCTGCTGGGTGGGAATTGGGGCAACGGGGGGGCCCTGTGGACATCTTCCTGTGTGCATAGAGAGGACGGGTGGCTGCTGGGTGGGAATTACGGGAATGGGGGGGCCCTGTGGATATCTTCCTGTGTGCATAGAGAGGACGGGTGGCTGCTGGGTGGGAACTGGGGCAATGAGGGGGCCCTGTGGACATCTTCCTGTGTGCATAGAGAGGACGGGTGGCTGCTGGGTGGGAATTAGGGGAATGGGGGGGTCCTGTGGACATCTTCCTGTGTGCATAGAGAGGACGGGTGGCCATTGGAGCAGTGCAGATGGGACCTGCTTCCAGAAGAAGAGCTGACTGACCAGATTTGCATAATATGTTTTTATTGCGCTGGGAATTGGGGCCTGGAGGCCCACTGGGGTTTGACTGTGCTGTTGGTTTGATGATGGCCTGGATTTCGGGGGAGAGGCAGCTACAGCGGGAGATGGAGGGAGAGGGCTTAGCAGGTGAGTCTCTGAGACTTGTCCACGGTGTGGGGTGACTTTGGGGTCTGTGCCAGGATGCCCCCACCTCAGCCGGCTTCATGGGCATCAGAGGGATCAGCTCTCCGTGGGTCCCTCCGTGGGCTGGGGTTGGGCAGGCTCTGACTGACCCTTGTCCACTGGGGGCACAGGAGGCTGCATCTGGGAGGGCGTCTCCGTCAGTCCCATCCCCAGGGCCTGTGCCCACACGCCTGGGCTTCTCCCACCAGTGAGGTGAGCTTTTCAAGCGTCGTGAACTTTGGTCTATCTTAAGAAAACCCAAAACTGCACCTTCTTTTCAAGGCCTGGGCTGTGTCCTGGCTCTGCCACCTGCTGGCCCCTTCCTGGGTGGGAGGGCAGGGGTGACCCGTTCAGTGACAGGAGGGTGGGTGTCTGTACCTCCCACCCATCCCGATGAGCACCGAAGGCCTGAGACGCAGGGCAGCTTGTGTGTTGGTCTTTGCAGGGCGACCGTATCTGATTGTAGAGCAGAATTCCAAACGTCTTTCAGCAGAAGACCCACTTGATAGACTGAGTGGTGCGCCCAGGGAGGGTGGCACAGCCCACGGTCCACAGGAAGCCGAGTCCTCAGTCGCTGTGAGATCTTCGTGCCTTTCATTTCTAATTGTTTATTTGCTCCATGGGGAGGAGCTGGCCTCACAGCTGAGCACAGGGTCCAGGGAGACAGGACCTGCTTCCAGAAGAAGAAAGACTGAACTGACCAGATTTGGATAATATGTTGTTATTTTACAAACCGGGATTACAAGCCCTGGAAGGAGCTGATGAGCTGTCGCACCTGAGCCAGGAGGAAACTGTTGAATCCTGTGACCCCGATTACTAAATGGAAACGGGAGCATCAAATGGGGCTTGATCCGGCCACTAATTTTCTCATCGTCGCTTCTTCTTTATCTTACTAAAAAATGTAGTCACTATTCATTGCGGAAACTTAGAAAGCACAGTTAAGGAAAAAACAGAAAACTAAAGCCAACCACAGTTTTACCTTTGGGAGAAAACTACCAAGTTTTAGGCACCCATCCATGCATCCCAGTTTAAAAATCCGTGCAGTGTATTCAGAAGAAAATGGTTATGGAGTCAAAGCTTTTAATAGGCTGCCTTGTTTACTGGTAAAATAATATGCCGTTTGCTGTCATTGAAAACCCCCTGGTGCCGGGTGAGAAGCCGGGATGGAGCCCGTTTACGGAGCCTTGAGCTGCTGGCCCGCCTGAGGCTGGCGTTCAGGTTCTGTGCAGGGTTTTGGAGAGAAATGAGATTCGTTGCTGCTTCCTTCACCTGAGCAGGGCACGGCCTCTGAGAGTTTCACCGACAGACCTGACTGCACAGTGGTCCAGGGCGCTGAGCCCAGCCCGTCTTGACCATGGCTTGTCAAACGTGGTTTCTGACAGAGTAGTGGCTGGAGCAGACGCTGCCTGGAGGGAATGGGCACGTGACCCAGGGTGTGAGCTGTGAGCTCAGGGGCAGCAACAGCCATCAGAAATGGGGAGGGCACATGGCGCTTGAGTGGCCATCGCTGTGGCGAACCCCCACACTGCAGCTGTTCTCAGCACTCGGGGAGGGGACGTGGCACTCCGTGGCCTTTGCTGTGGTGAGCACCCACGCCGTCGCTGTTCTCTGTGCTGAGGGAGGGGACGTGGCACCTGTGTGGCCTTTGCCATGGTGAGCACCCATGCCGTCGCTGTTCTCAGCACTCGGGGAGGGGACGTGGCACTCCATGGCCTTTGCCGTGGTGAGCACCCACATCGTCACTGTTCTCTGTGCTGAAGGAGAGGACGTGGCACCTGTGTGGCCTTCGCTGTGTCCCCACACTGCCGCTGTTCTCAGTGCTCGGGGAGGGGACGTGGCACTCGTGGACTTCGCTGTGGTGAGTCCCCGCGCCACTGCTGTCCTGAGCACTCACAGCATTGCCCCCACGTAGTCCTAAGGGTGGTCCTGGATGAGGCATGTCACCCCCATTCTGCAGGAGCAGCTGAGGTTCTGGCAGGTCACATGAGGCACCACCCTACTCACCAGGACCCTGGAAAGGAGGCGGGACAGGTGTCCACATCCTGAGCCCCATTGTTTTGTAGAAACAGGGTCTCTGTTGCCCAGGCTGGTCTTGAGCCCTGGCCTCAAGCAGTCTTCCCACAGCCTCCCGAGTAGCTGGGACCACGGACACGCACCACGACGTCAGCCTCCCAAGTAGCTGGGACCACGGACACACACGACCACGACGTCAGCCTCCCAGTAGCTGGGACCACGGACACACACGACCACGACGTCAGCCTCCCAGTAGCTGGGACCACGGACACGCATGAACACGACGTCAGCCTCCCAGTAGCTGGGACCACGGACACGCATGACCACGACGTCAGCCTCCCAGTAGCTGGGACCACGGACATGCACGACCACGACGTCAGCCTCCCAGTAGCTGGGACCACGGACACGCACGACCACGACGTCAGCCTCCCGAGTAGCTGGGACCACGGACACGCACCACGACGTCAGCCTCCCAAGTAGCTCGGACCACGGACATGCACCACGACGTCAGCCTCCCAGTAGCTGGGACCACAGACACGCATGACCACGACGTCAGCCTCCCAGTAGCTGGGACCACAGACACGCACCACGACGTCAGCCTCCCAGTAGCTGGGACCACGGACACACACGACCACGACGTCAGCCTCCCAGTAGCTGGGACCACGGACACGCACGACCACGACGTCAGCCTCCCAGTAGCTGGGACCACGGACACGCACGACCACGACGTCAGCCTCCCAGTAGCTGGGACCACGGACACGCACGACCACGACGTCAGCCTCCCGAGTAGCTGGGACCACGGACACACACGACCACGACGTCAGCCTCCCAGTAGCTGGGACCACGGACACGCACGACCACGACGTCAGCCTCCCAGTAGCTGGGACCACGGACACGCACGACCACGACGTCAGCCTCCCAGTAGCTGGGACCACGGACACGCACGACCACGACGTCAGCCTCCCAGTAGCTGGGACCACGGACACGCACGACCACGACGTCAGCCTCCCAGTAGCTGGGACCACGGACACGCACGACCACGACGTCAGCCTCCCAGTAGCTGGGACCACGGACACGCACGACCACGACGTCAGCCTCCCAGTAGCTGGGACCACGGACACGCACCACCACATCAGTTAATTTTTTAATTTTTTGGTAGAGATGGGGTCTTGCTCTGTTGCCCAGGCTGGTCTCAAACTCTCGGCCTCAAGCAAGCCTCCTGCCTCAGCCTCCAAAAGTGCTGGGATTTCAGGCGTGAGCCGCCGCACTCGGGCACTGGGCCCCGTTTAACAGGAGGGGAGGGAGGGAGGTGCAGACCCCTCAGAGGCGCCTGGCTGCAGGAAGCCGAGCACACTGCCCTGAGGTCACATCGGAGGCCGTCGACTGTTCCCGTGGCTGTGCCAGGCTCGGGCCCCGTCTCCCTCCTGCCTGGGGCTGGTGCCAGCTCCTCCCTTGTGCCCAAGTGATGCCCTGTGGATGGTGGGGACTCTGCTTTCTAGTCCGTGCTCTCCCCCGTGCTCCTGGCCTTCCTGGAGGATTCGGTGTCCTCGGGAAGCATCCACGGCACCCCCAGGCCCTCCCCAAAGCCCACTGTCCTCACGTTGACCCTCCCTCCCAGCCAGCCGCCACCTGAGACCTCGGTTCCTCTGGGGCAGTTCTTCCCGTCTGAAGGGAGTGTCTCGAACTTTCTTCCACCAAACCATCCCGCCATCTCCTGCAGGGCTGGGCCCTCCCCGAGCTCCACGCCCTCACCACACGTGCGTGCCCTCCAGCCACGTGGAGGAACCGTGAGGTCCCTGGAGGGTATCCATCGTCCCAGGCTGGCTGGGTTCGGTCTTCCTTCCATGCCATTCCCTCTCTGGCCGTCCCCCTGCTCCACATCCCACGCCACTCCACCAAAAATCTCTCAGATCCTCAGATGTTTCTTGGATTTTTCCATTTTTCCATCTTCGTCCAAACCACCACCGTCTCCTGCAGCTGCCACAGCCCCAGCCTCTCCCACCTCTAGTGTCCACCGTTGGCTCCGGGGCAGCAGCAGCAGCCAGGGACAGAATCTGTGTGGGCCCCTCAGCCCTGTTGCCCCGCGCTGGCCACCCTTACCGTCCCCTAGGACCCCCTGAGACCTGCTGGCTTACCGGCCCCCATACACCTTTGCACCCTCCCGTCCGCTGTGATGCGTCAGTCATGGCCCCCTCGGCCCCGCACACCTGCTCACTGTCTCCTTCAGGGCCTGCACTTGCTCTGCCTCCCCTGCTGGGTTGTGCCGTCCTCTGTGGGGCCGGGGCCAGCCCTGCCCCTCACTCCAAGAGCCGCTCAGATGGTAGCTCCCTAGGGAGGCTGCTCCTGAGCTGCGCCCAGGGCCCCCGCCCTGCTTCCCTCTTCCCCTTTGCACCCGAGCGGTCGCATGCCACCCCACCACGTTCCATTTACGTCTGTCCCGGCAGGGATGCCCGGCTCTTGTTCAGACCCGTGATGTTCACGTGTGACCAGTTCCTGGTGTGGCCCCGTGAGGCCCCCTCACACCGGACAATCCCCCGTGTGGCCCGGACCTACCAGTCCACACCGCGTGACGACCCCCCCATCTCGGGCGACCTGGAGGCCCTCGCTGTGGCCAACTTAGCTCCCGGGGCCGCCCCAGGCCGAGGCCAGCCCCTTCCCTGCTGTGGGAAGCCCCCAGTAGCCCTTTCCTTCTCCACCAGCAAAAAGGAGAACCCGAGGTGGTGGAAGGAGGGTCCCATTGGGAGTTCTTGAGCCTCCTGGTGGCCAAAGCTGGAGGGAGGCTTCTGGAGGCTCCCACACCCCAGCAAGTCCTTGCAGAGCGGCGGGAGCTGCCTCCCATGAGACGGGTGCTTTTAGTCCCAGGTCTCCCCAAAGTCACCCTGCTCAGGCTGCTTGTAGCTCCCCAGAAACGCAGGCGGGAGGTGCCACTCCCCATTCTTAGGCAGGTGCAGGGGGGTGCGTGGGTGTGTGTGGGTGTGCACTGTGCGGATGCAGGGGGTGTGTGTGGGGGTGTGAGTGTGAGTGGCTGTGTGTGGTTGTGCAGGTGTATGTAGGGATGTGTCAGGGGGGTGTCTGTGGGTGTGTAAATGTAGGTTGGTGTTTGTTGGTGTGTAGGTGTGTGCTGATGTGAGTGGGTGTTTGAGGTGTTGCCTGCAGGTAAGCACGCCTGGCCGTCCCTTCTAGAGATTAGGCCCTTGTGTCTGTGCATGTGTAGGTGTGTGTGGGTATGTACATGACTGTGTGTGGGGTGTGTGCTGATGTGTGTGGGTGTATTTGTGTGGGTCCAGGTAAGCACACCTGGCCACCCTTTCTAGAGGTCAGGCCCTGTGTCTGTGGGTGCATGTGTGTGATGTGTAGTGTGTGGGTGTGGTGTGTGTACCTGGGTGTGAGTATGTACATGACTGTGTGTGGGGTGTGTGCTGATGTGTGTGGGTGTATATGTGTGGGTCCAGGTAAGCACGCCTGGCCGTCCCTTCTAGAGATTAGGCCCTTGTGTCTGTGTATGTGTAGGTGTGTGTGAGTGTAGGTGTGTGTGATGTGTAGTGTGTGGGTGTGGTGTGTGTACATGGGTGTGAGTATGTACATGACTGTGTGTGGGGTGTGTGCTGATGTGTGTGGGTGTATATGTGTGGGTCCAGGTAAGCACGCCTGGCCGTCCCTTCTAGAGATTAGGCCCTTGTGTCTGTGTATGTGTAGGTGTGTGTGAGTGTAGGTGTGTGTGATGTGTGTGGGTGTGGTGTGTGTACATGGGTGTGAGTATGTACATGACTGTGTGTGGGGTGTGTGCTGATGTGTGTGGGTGTATATGTGTGGGTCCAGGTAAGCACGCCTGGCCGTCCCTTCTAGAGATTAAGCCCTTGTGTCTGTGTATGTGTAGGTGTGTGTGGTGTGTGTAGGTGTTTGTGGGTATGTACATGACTGTGTGTGGGGTGTGTGCTGATGTGTGTGGGTGTATATGTGTGGGTCCAGGTAAGCACGCCTGGCCGTCCCTTCTAGGGGTCAGGCCCTTGGGTCTGTGGTCAGCATGGAGAGATCCGCCCCAGTGCTCAACCCTGAATGTCAGGCAGGGAATCCATCAGCAGGTGAGAGCTTCACTGCAGAAAACTCAAACTTCCCAGGCAGAGTGGGACCCCTGGACCATGCCCAGAGGACCCGGATTGCAGCCAAGAGCCCTCGTCCGTGCAGGAGAAGGGGCGTGAGGCCAGAGAGTGACCCTGTTTCTCTCCCTCCTTCCTGCAGCCATGAAGTCGGGGGGCACGCAGCTGAAGCTCATCATGACCTTCCAGAATTACGGGCAAGCGCTGTTCAAACCCATGAAGTAAGTGCCGAGGCCTGCGGGCTGGGGCGTGAGGAGCCGGAGCTGCAGGCGAGCAGGCGCCGGGCCTCTGCTGGGGAGGGCCGTGTCTCCTCCCAGGGTGTTTTGGGGAGACTGGTGGCCTCGTTTTCTCTCCTGTCCCACGGCCTCCCCACCTCCCCCCTTTTTATAGGACTGAAAACCTACTGCTGGTTATTCTTACCCTGTGAGAATAAGCATTTATATTTTAAACGAGTAACCTGGAATGTGAACACCAAAGAATGCGTCTCTGAAAGAGGTGACGTCCGCACCCTCCCAGCAGGCCTCCGGAGCCCGCACACCTTTGCTACAAAGGGCCGGACGCGGCTATTTCAGGCTTTGCAGGTGCATGGTCTCTCCCCAGTATTCAGCGGGTGGTCCTAGCCCCAAAGCAGCCAGACGCAGTACTTGGTGATGGGGGAGGCCGAGTTCTAATAAGTCTTCATTTATGCAACAAAACGGGCTGGATGTGGTCCAGTGGACAGTGTGCCCTGTTCTGGATAAAATAGAAACCGTGTCACCAAAACCGATACCACAGCGCTCCGTGGCACGCGCCAGCTCGTGGTGAGGGGTGTTTGGACACCAGTGTGGGTCTTGGGCTTGCTACCTCCAGTGGGCCAAGGTGGTCCTGCCGTCTTCTGTTAGTCCCAAACAAGGCCATGTATGCTCTGGCAAGAGAGATTTGCTGTGTTTCAAGCACGGGCCATAAACCCAGAATGTTCTGAGGGACACGCAGGTCATGCCAGGGAGGCTGCTGGGCTGGGTGGGGCCTGTGGCGGGCCGAGGGGTGTGCGTCCCACAGGAAGGGGCCAGCGGCCTGTCGGCTCACCAGATCTTGGTCATCTGGCCTGATTTCTAACTTTCTAGAGAAGCTAGAAATATGGATTTTTTTTTCCTGGTTTAATCTTGGAGGTAACTAATTCAGAAGCTCTTAATATACTTTGCAGGTCAAACAAAATACAGCTACCTGCTTGCAAGTTGTGGCTGGAGGCGGGTGTTTGCAGCTGGGCTCGGTTTCTGGGCTTCTCATTTCTCTGGACAGATGTCCTGGAGGGACTCCACAGAGGGAGGTGGCCCTGCCCCGGTCTTCCCCCAAGACCCACGAGTCCTGCCTCAGACCCAGGGCTGCCGGGAGCCGGTGGATGAGTCACAGCCCCGTGCCCGAGCCCGGGGCCGAGGGCATCCCCGCTCACACGTTCACACAGGGCCGAGGAGCCGCCGTTCACCAGAATTACACAGAGGCCATCAGAGCTCAGGGCCTGGGGCTAAGGGCTGCTGCCAGGGGTGGGATGAACGCACGGGAGCTGATCCGCTGCCCCCACGGGTCTCACAGCCAGCCCTGCGTGGGGCCTGAGATCACAGCCATTTCCTTCCCCGTTTCTGTGCGTGGATGTGAAACTCAGCCTCCTTGGGCCTCTCGTGGCCGCTGCCCCGGTTGAGGAGGCTCAGCCAGGAGAGATGGCGTCACCCGGAGACCTGAGGGTCTCCTGGGTTACATGAAGGAACTGTTTGAAGACCCTCCTTTCAGGATGCTGTGGTGTGGAGCTGGGGGCGGGCAGGAGACAAATGAGCCTGGGCAGCTGCTGCTGGGCGGACCCTTCCCCTGGTGCTGGGCGGACCCTTCCCCTGGTGCTGGGCGGACCCTTCCCCTGCTGCTGGGCGGACCCTTCCCCTGCTGCTGGGCGGACCCTTCCCCTGGTGCTGGGAGGACCCTTCCCCTGGTGCTGGGCGGACCCTTCCCCTGCTGCTGGGCGGACCCTTCCCCTGCTGCTGGGCGGACCCTTCCCCTGGTGCTGGGAGGACCCTTCCCCTGGTGCTGGGCGGACCCTTCCCCTGGTGCTGGGCGGACCCTTCCCCTGCTGCTGGGCGGACCCTTCCCCTGGCAGTAACGGGAGCGGAATAGTCGTCGAATGGGGGCGTCTTCATCTCCCTTGAGCTGGCTTCGAGCCGCGAGCACGGCTAGGGGAGGCCGACTCCTGCCTCCCACCTGTGGGAGCATTTTTCAGCCTCGCAGATGTTTCCAGGTTCATTCAGGAGCGTCCCCTGGAGGGGTGGCCCTGTCACGCCGAGCTGTGGGACCTTGAGTGCTGTGTCCTGTCCGCAGAGAGCAGAGTGTTCCTGGGCGCCAGCTTGTCCGGCCCCTATATTTCATGGTCCGCGTGAATCCTGAGGCCGCGTGTCTCATCTCGGAGGAGGTGGAAAGTGCAGCTGTGGTTGGAGAACAGTGACATTTATGGAGCTGCTGCTCTGCGCCAGGCCCTGCAGTACCCAGCGTCTCGTGGGCACTCGGTAGCTGTGGGCCTGGTCTGTGCTTGGGGTTTATATACAGAAGCCTTTATGTTTGTCCACCCTCACGTAGCTGTGTGAGTTATAGGAGGTGGCGTTTACCGCTGCGTGAAGACAAGGGGACTGGGGTTTAGAGAAGGGAAGTAGAGACCCTCCTGGACCAGGATCCAGGGTCCCCTTAAGCCCAGGGTGCCCGACTACCCTCCGCCTCCCCCAGCCTTCTCCCTTCCTCCTCCCCCGTCAGCCTCCCCTGGGCCTCCCCCCAGCCTCCCCCAGCCTCCCCCAACCTCCCCCAGCCTCCTCCAACCTCCTCCAACCTCCTCCAACCCCCCCAGCCTCCCCCCAGCCTCCCCCAGCCTCCTCCAACCCCCCCCCAGCCTCCCCCAACCTCCCCCAGCCTCCTCCAACCTCCTCCAACCTCCTCCAACCCCCCCAGCCTCCCCCAACCTCCTCCAACCTCCTCCAACCTCCTCCAACCCCCCCAGCCTCACCCCAGCCTCCTCCAACCTCCTCCAACCTCCTCCAACCTCCTCCAACCCCCCCAGCCTCCCCCAACCTCCTCCAACCTCCTCCAACCTCCTCCAACCCCCCCAGCCTCACCCCAGCCTCCTCCAACCTCCTCCAACCTCCTCCAACCCCCCCAGCCTCACCCCAGCCTCCTCCAACCTCCTCCAACCTCCTCCAACCTCCTCCAACCCCCCCAGCCTCCCCCAACCTCCTCCAACCTCCTCCAACCTCCTCCAACCCCCCCAGCCTCACCCCAGCCTCCTCCAACCTCCTCCAACCTCCTCCAACCTCCTCCAACGCCCCCCAGCCTCCCCCAACCTCCTCCAACCTCCTCCAACCTCCTCCAACCCCCCCCCAGCCTCCCCCCAGCCTCCCCCCAGCCTCCCCCCAGCCTCCTCCAACCTCCTCCAACCTCCCCCAGCCTCCCCCAACCTCCTCCAACCTCCTCCAACCTCCTCCAACCCCCCCCAGCCTCCCCCCAGCCTCCCCCCAGCCTCCTCCAACCTCCTCCAACCCCCCCAGCCTCCCCCCAGCCTCCCCCCAGCCTCCTCCAACCTCCTCCAACCCCCTCAGCCTCCCCCCAGCCTCCCCCCAGCCTCCCCCAACCTCCCCCAACCTCCCCCAACCTCCTCCAAACTCCTCCAACCTCCTCCAACCTCCTCCAACCCCCCCAGCCTCCCCCCAGCCTCCCCCAACCTCCCCCAACCTCCCCCAACCTCCTCCAGCCTCCCCCAGCCTCTCCCAGGCCTCCCCCCAGCCTCCCCCAGCCTCCCCCAGCCTCCCCCCAGCCTCCCCCAGCCTCCCCCAGCCTCCCCCCAGCCTCCCCCAGCCTCCCCCAACCTCCCCCAAACTCCTCCAAACTCCTCCAGCCTCCTCCAGCCTCCTCCAGCCTCCCCCAGCCTCTCCCAGGCCTCCCCCAGCCTCCCCCAGCCTCCCCTCAGCCTCCCCCCAGCCTCCCCCCAGCCTCCCCCAGCCTCCCCCCAGCCTCCCCTAACCTCCCCCAACCTCCCCCAAACTCCTCCAACCTCCTCCAGCCTCCTCCAGCCTCCCCCAGCCTCTCCCAGGCCTCCTCCCAGCCTCCCCCCAGCCTCCCCCCAGCCTCCCCCAACCTCCCCCATCCTCCCCCCAGCCTCCCCCCGCCTCCTCCAACCTCCTCCAACCTCCTCCAACCCCCTCCAACCTCCTCCAACCCCCCCAGCCTCCCCCCAGCCTCCCCCCATCCTCCCCCAGCCTCCCCGCAGCTTCCCCCCAGCCTCCTCCACCCTCCCAGCCTTTTCTGAGCCTCCCCTTGGACATCTCCCTGCCTCCTACCAGCCTCCCCACAACCTCCCGAAACCTCCCCCAGACCTCCCCCAGCCTCTTCCAACCTCCCAGCCTGCCCCCAACCTTCCACCTCACCTCCCCCACCTCTTCCTCCCCAGGCCTCCCCAAACCTCCCCAGTCCCCCACCGTGATGGGCACCCCACGTCCCCAGCGTGGCCACATGTGGGGCTGACCTTAGAGGTCAGGGGACCTCCCATGGTCCTGCAGCGGGCAGAGGTGGCGCCAGGCTCCAGAGCCCCCTCCCTAGGACCCGTTTGTCAGGGCCCTGCCATCCCAGCTTGCCTGAAGGCCGAGGCTGCTGATGGACGGGCTGGGCCGGGCTGTGCTGTCACCGGGGGAGGCCGGTGTGACGCGTGGGCTGAGCGGGGAGGTGGGGGCTGGGTTAGAGCATAGCCAGGAAACAGGCCTGAGAAGCCTGCTGCAGTTGGGGAAACTGAGGCCCGGAAAGGGAAAGGATGCATCTGAGGCCGTGGCGTCCAGAGGCTGGTCCGGGACTCGGCCTTCCCACAGGGCACATGGCGGGCAGAGGCAGGGACCCCACACCTCAGGCGGGCCCACGTGTGCGCACCTTTCACAAACCTCCCAGCTCGGTCCTCTCACCGCCGCCCCCCAGGTCAGGTCAGGGCCTTGCCTGGTGCCCGACCCTCCTTTGCCGACCCGGGCCTGGGTCTGTCATTGATCGAGGTCCTGCAGCCAGTCGTGCCCCTGATGACCTGTGGGGGCTGTGCCCAGGGCCTGGGGGATGATCGTTTCTTCTTCTGCAGAGGCTGTGGTTTGCACACGAAAGCAGCTGTGGTTCATGACCAGAGCATTAATGAGTTAAAATCCATGATTAATAGTTCTCTTTAGAGGCCGGGCACAGTGGCTCCGTAATCCCAGCACTTTGGGAGGCCGAGGCTGGCGGATCATTTGAAACCAGGAGTTCAAGACCAGCCTGGCCAACATGGTGAAACCCCATCTCTACGAAAAGTATAAAAATTAGCCGGGTGTGCTGGTTTGTGCCTGTGATCCCAGCTACTCAGGAGGCTGAAGCAGGAGATTCACTTGAACCTGGGAGGTGGAGGTTACAGTGAGCCGAGATCACGCCACTGCACTCCAGCCTGAGGGACAGAACAAGACTCCGTCTCAAAAAAAAGAAGTTTTCTTTAATAAAGGACTTTGCTCTATGCGCTCATCATGGCGTGTGAGTTCTTAGTACAACATCGTGAATTAGTTAGATGAGCACAGTGTTTCTCCTCTGAGGTGCTATAGATGTACGGTGAGAGGCTGTAGATGAGGGGCCGGCGGTGAGGTGGGGGCCAGGCCTGGGGTGCTGCACGGTGTACGTGAGGCAGGGTCACCAGTAGAAGTTTTAGGTTCTCCATTTCTAATAGACGCTGAAAAGCACATGTAGCCGGCACTTGAGCCCAAGAGCTCCTGGGTGCTTTTGCTTTAGGGTTAAGATATTTACATTCTTTGTTTAAAGTCAGCTTTATCGGGATATAATTCACATGCCATGCGATTCACCCACTTAAAGTCTGCAGCTCGGGGGCTTTTAGCTCAGAACCATGCGTTCATCACCACAGTTGATTTTAGCCCATTTTCCAGGACTCCACAAAGAAATCCTTCACCATTCTGCCATCACTCCTCAACCCCCTTGTCCCCCTCCAGCACCCGCCAAGCACTAGTCTACTTTTTGCTTCTTGATATTAATGAGTTACTTATTCTGGATTTTCACACAAATGGAATCTGCAGTGTGTAGTCCTCTGTGAGTGACATGGGGGGCTCTGGAATCTGCAGTGTGTAGTCCTCTGTGAGTGACATGGGGGGCTCTGGAATCTGCAGCGTGTAGTCCTCTGTGAGTGACATGGGGGCCTCTGGAATCTGCAGTGTGTAGTCCTCTGTGAGTGACATGGGGGGCTCTGGAATCTGCAGTGTGTAGTCCTCTGTGAGTGACATGGGGGGCTCTGGAATCTGCAGTGTGTAGTCCTCTGTGAGTGACATGGAGGGCTCTGGAATCTGCAGTGTGTAGTCCTTTGTGAGTGACATGGGGGGCTCTGGAATCTGCAGTGTGTAGTCCTCTGTGAGTGACATGGGGGGCTCTGGAATCTGCAGTGTGTAGTCCTCTGTGAGTGACATGGGGGGCTCTGGAATCTGCAGTGTGTAGTCCTCTGTGAGTGACATGGGGGGCTCTGGAATCTGCAGTGTGTAGTCCTCTGTGAGTGACATGGGGGGCTCTGGAATCTGCAGTGTGTAGTCCTCTGTGAGTGACATGGGGGGCTCTGGAATCTGCAGCGTGTAGTCCTCTGTGAGTGACATGGGGGGCTCTGGAATCTGCAGTGTGTAGTCCTTTGTGAGTGACATGGGGGGCTCTGGAATCTGCAGCGTGTAGTCCTCTGTGAGTGACATGGGGGGCTCTGGAATCTGCAGCGTGTAGTCCTCTGTGAGTGACATGGGGGGCTCTGGAATCTGCAGTGTGTAGTCCTCTGTGAGTGACATGGGGGGCTCTGGAATCTGCAGCGTGTAGTCCTCTGTGAGTGACATGGGGGGCTCTGGAATCTGCAGTGTGTAGTCCTCTGTGAGTGACATGGGGGGCTCTGGAATCTGCAGCGTGTAGTCCTCTGTGAGTGACATGGGGGGCTCTGGAATCTGCAGTGTGTAGTCCTCTGTGAGTGACATGGGGGGCTCTGGAATCTGCAGTGTGTAGTCCTCTGTGAGTGACATGGGGGGCTCTGGAATCTGCAGTGTGTAGTCCTCTGTGAGTGACATGCCGGGCTCTGGAATCTGCAGTGTGTAGTCCTTTGTGACTGACACGTGTTCCAGCGCTCATCGGTGCTGCAGCACGCATAGGTGCCTCACTGGTTTTCACGGCTGAGTAATATTCCACGGTGTGGCTGTTCATTCGTTCCTCTGTTGATGGGCATTTGAGTTGTTTCCACTTTTTGACAATCAAGGATAATGTTGCTTTGAGCAGCTGTGTATGAGGCTTTGCGGGGCAGGTATTTTCAGCTCTCTTGGATATATTCCGGGGAGCAGTTGCCAGATCACATGATAACTGCGTTTAACTGTTTGAGGAACTGACCGTCCGTTTTCCGCAGCGGCTGCACCATCTTGTAACCCTGCGAGCTCGTTTCCGGGTTCCAGTTTCTCCAGCTCCTCGTCAGCGTGTGCTGTTGTCTGGCTTTTTGATGACGGCCGTCCCGGTGGGGGTGGAGGGGTTTCGTGGTGGTTTTGACTTGCACGTCCCAGTGACTGATACTGGAGCATCTTTCCATGTGGGCACGGGCCATTTACGTGTCTTCTTTAAAGAAATGTCTGTCAGAGCTTTTGCCATTTTGTTCAGTTGGGTTATTTGTCTTTTTGTTACTAAGTTTTAAGACATCTTGGCCAGGCACGGTGGCTCACGCCTGTAATCCCAGCACTTTGGGAGGCCGAGGCGGGTGGATCGTCTGAGGTTGGGAGTTCGAGACCAGCCTGACCCACATGGTGAAACCCCGTCTCTACTAAAAGTACAAAATTAGCCGGGCGTGGTGAGGGGCGCCTGTAATCGCAGCTACTCAGGAGGCTGAGGCAGGAGAATCGCTTGAACCCAGGAGGCGGAGGTTGCAGTGAGCCGAGATCACACCACTGCACTCCAGCCTGGGCAACAAGAGTGAAACTCGGTCTCAAAAAAAAAACTTTACGTGTTCTAAATACAAGACCCTTACCACACATGTGGTATCGTTTGAAGGACAAACTTAACTTTAGGACGTCCAATTTAGCTACTGTTGTTGTTCTTGTACTCTTGGTGTAATTATGTTTTAATGTTGAAAACATGTGTGTTAGGTAAAGAGCGGTGCAGGAGGCGGTACCTGGACTTGGCAGGGTCAGCGGAACAGGTGCGACTTTAGGAAGCACCACGTCGCCGCAGAGCGATGGACCTGACTGAGTGCCCTCACCTCCTGGAACTCAGCGTACCCATCTGTCAACAAGGGCGTCGGAAGAAGAGGTCTCAGGCGCTTGCAGGGCTGAACCCTTCTGACCTGGCCTAGGAGATCGGGCACCGGCTTTCCAGCTTGGAGAAGTGGGGGACGGAGCATGGGTTTGAGTCCGGTGGACACACCAAGCAGGCTGTTGGCTACAAATTCCATCTTGCGTCCCGGAAAGAACCTTCCAGGCATATGCGGCGGCTGCCCGTGACGCTGGCTGTGACCGCCTCCAGGTAGAAATATTCATTTAGTCATTCCACAAACACGGAGTGCCAGGCCTGGCCTCCCGCCAAGCACTGGGAACACAGACGTGACTCAGACTCGAAGCCTGCAGGGGGTCTGACCTCTGGAAGTGGGGAGGCCCAGCCACAGGTGCTGCCTAAACGCTCCTCGTCACTACACCCTCCTATGCTCCACGGGAGACGGGCAGCTACGTGTGTCCAGTCTCCCAAAGTGGCCCAGGAGGACAGGGCGTGGTTGACAGTGGGAGCTACGCACAGAGTGCAAGGAGAAATGTACGAAAGAGGCTGAGTGAGCGAGTGAGCACCGTACCACGTAGCTCAGAGGCTCCAGCTGGGTGGGGGGGCAGGGCCCACAGTGGTGTATGGAGAGGATGGGGCTGGGTCTCTGGTGGTAGCAGATTCCCAGCCTGTGGGGTGACATCTCGCTGAGGAAAGGCCAGCTGGGAGCCCTGGTCCTTGATGCTGGCCGGGGGGGGTCTTTTCTCCAGAGACACCTGCCCTCCCTGCTCTTTCCAGCCTGGGAGTTTCTGGCCGTCCGCCACCTGGTGATGGGGCTTAGGCATTGAGATTTGTCTCGTGTTTGCCAGGCTGGGTTTACGGTGTCTGGGGCGGGGTTCCTGCCCCCTGCATCCATCTCCCTTCGTGTCCCGGTCCTGCTGTCCGGGCCTTGGCTCAGCGTCTGGGGCTGATGCTCCGTGGTGGGTCTCGGGGCCTGCAGCCCTTCTCTGTTAAAGTCTGCTTTTCTTTCCTTTTGCAAAGAATAGAAACACGTATGCATGTGTGTGTGTGTGTGAGTGTGTGTGTGTGTGCGTCTATGTCTCCCAAAGAGACTGTCTGCGAACAGCTGTCCCAAGGCCCAGGGATTCCTCCCAGCCAAGATACATGAACAGAGGCAGCTGCAGAACGGCTTGCGGGCTGAGACGGTATTTCTAGATGCAGAAACTTTAGCCCTCCTTCCGGGCTCTGACAACACATGGCCCGCTGGGGCCTGTCTCTGGGCAGCAGAGCTTGAGCAGTGATGAGGAATTAAAGGCAGGAGCGGGGGCCCACCCTGAACGGCCTCATCCCAAGCAGCATCGTACTGGTGTGAAGAGGCCCTGTGTCCTGTCTGACTGGCTTCCCGTGACCCAGGCACAGCTCCGGGGCCGCAGCCAGATGCCTCCTCTACCGAGCTAAGGCGCCCAAGGGGAGGGTGGCCGTCAGCGGCCCCCCAGGGGTGAGCAGGTGCAGCTCAGACAAACCTTTCCCAGGTGCCCTGGGGCTGCTGAGCACCCGAGGCCTGTGGGGGAGGCGGACACAGCTTTGGCCTCGGCCTTGCAGCTGCGTGGGGCCTTCTGCGGGACCTGTGTGCAGTGGGGGTGTTATTGGGGTCAAGGCTTGCCCAGGCCCCTCCTGGGGTCGTCACCCCTGGCTCCTGTCGCTTTCTCTAGGTTGTGACATGGAGGTCACAGATGTGGGTGAGCTCCAGCCCCTCCCAGGTGCCCCCCTTTAGGGTGGAGCTGCATTTGGCTGTTTGTGCATCAAGGCGGGTAACGTGCACCTGGACCTGGGGGAATTTCAGGGCCGTCCTGGGAGGGGGTGCTGAGATGGTGGCCTCGGGCTCGGCTTGAGGTTAGGTGTGTCCCGAGAACGCACTGGATGGCAGACAGCTGCCCGGTACAGGGCGGCCCTAGAGAGGTGCCGGCTTTCCCTGAAGCGGCTTCTGAGGCCTCCCTTGCAGCCGTGTGTAGGGCCAGGCAGAGGCGCCCTGAGGGTTCTCTGCAGTCCCACGTGGCCACGTCCAGAGAGGGCAAAACAGATGCAATATTAATAAGAAAGACGGCAGAACAATGACCCGGGGTCCACGCGTCACTGCAAAGCTTTCCGTTTGTACGAGGAGAGGACTGAGAGGTTCGATGAGCACCTGGCTGGGGCTGGCCGCAGCGGCCACCCTCAGAGGAAGAGAGGCCTGGCCGATGGTGGTGCACGTCGGCTGGGAGAGGAGGTGCAGCTGGCTCTTTAATTGATGTTCTATCGATGTTCCTGTTCGATAAGCCACCTGGGGTCCTGTACAGCGGGCCGAGGGCTGCCCGTCCCCGTCGGCCCCGGGATGCTCTGTTAGGAGACGTATGAGGAGTGGTGAGGTAGGGGTTGGACGCTCAGGCCTGCCGCCTGTGGCTGGCTCTCGAACTTGCCCGGCACAGGAGCTGCCAGGCAGGCTACAGCGTTCATCGGGCAGCTCAAGCCCAGCCACAACCACACGGGCTGCTTTTCTCGATGAAGCAAAGTATTCAGGTGTCCACCACGTGGCTGTGGGGCCTTCCGGCAGCTCCTCACCCCCAGGCCTGGGCTCAGTGCTTTCCGGCGCTCCCGTCCTGGAGGGTCCCTCCATGTGCCCTGCGGGGCCTCCGTCCAGTGCCGCGCCGCGTGCTGCTTCCTCCGTTCACCTGCACTGACCCTCGGGTGTGGCTCCTGTGACGCGAGTGCACGAGCTGCTCAACGTCCCGGTAAGCTCGTGGCCCAGCCGGGGCCGACGGGAGGCCGGGACGCCAAGCTCCGAGCCTGGTCAGAGGGAGGGAGGGGCAGGGTCTGAGTGACTAGTGTGTGGGCGTCGTCGTGCCGCCTCACCGCCGCTCTGACCCCTCCTGCCTCTCTGGACATGACCCGTGTCCACCACGTGGCCCAGCCGAGGACAGGGCTGGTCACTCCTCCATCCCAGGGCTCGCTCAGCCAATGCTTATTGATTGATATAGATCGGGAAACTGAGGTGGGAGAGGTGACTGGAGCTGACACGGGCCCAGGACGGACAGATCACTCCGGTCCAGCCGGGAGCTGACACGGGCCCAGGACGGACAGATCACTCCGGTCCAGCCGGGAGCTGACACGGGACCAGGACGGACAGATCACTCCCGTCCAGCCGGGAGCTGACACGGGCCCAGGACGGACAGATCACTCCGGTCCAGCCGGGAGCTGACACGGGCCCAGGACGGACAGATCACTCCGGTCCAGCCGGGAGCTGACACGGGCCCAGGACGGACAGATCACTCCGGTCCAGCCGGGAGCTGACACGGGCCCAGGACGGACAGATCACTCCGGTCCAGCCGGGAGCTGACACGGGCCCAGGACGGACAGATCACTCCCGTCCAGCCGGGAGCTGACACGGGCCCAGGACGGACAGATCACTCCCGTCCAGCCGGGAGCTGACACGGGCCCAGGACGGACAGATCACTCCCGTCCAGCCGGGAGCTGACACGGGCCCAGGACGGACAGATCACTCCGGTCCAGCCGGGAGCTGACACGGGCCCAGGACGGACAGATCACTCCGGTCCAGCCGGGAGCTGACACGGGCCCAGGACGGACAGATCACTCCGGTCCAGCCGGGAGCTGACACGGGCCCAGGACGGACAGATCACTCCGGTCCAGCCGGGAGCTGACACGGGCCCAGGACGGACAGATCACTCCGGTCCAGCCGGGAGCTGACACAGGCCCAGGACACACAGATCACTCTAGTCCAACCCAAACCCAGTGGCATGGACGGGACTTGCTCAGAACCTGTTAGCAGCTCAGACAGGACATACAGTGAGGGTTCGCCAGTGCTCCCCACCACACAGTGGCTACAGGGGACCAGGCACCCCACCTCTGGACATCACGGGTGGTGGTGGTGTTTGGAGGCACGGTTGCCTTTCTGCGGTTCTTGTCCTTTCTCCTTGATGCAGGAAGCCAGGCTCCACCTGGGGCGAGGTTTGAGGGGAGCGTGTGACTTCGTTGTCCAGGGCTGGGCAGGTGAACAGGTGGAGAATGGGGGAAGGGGCTGGGGTCACTGCATGAACCCTGTTGTGAATGTGCACAGTCCGTGCTTGCTGAGTGCATGGATGAAAAGTGAAGGACGCCCAGCCTAGGACAGCAACAGCCAGCCCAGGACAGCAACAGCCAGCCCAGGACAGCAACGGCCAGCCCAGGGCGGCAACGGCCAGCCCAGAACGGTAACGGCCAGCCCAGGACGGCAACGGCCAGCCCAGGGCGGCAACGGCCAGCCCAGAACGGTAACGGCCAGCCCAGGGCGGCAACGGCCAGCCCAGGGCGGCAACGGCCAGCCCAGGACGGCAACGGCCAGCCCAGGGCAGTAACGGCCAGCCCAGAACAGTAACGGCCAGCCGGGGCTGTCGCCAGGGTCTGAGGGAGGCGAGTTCCCTCTTGGAGTGGGGGCTTGGCTTGGAATCCCGTACCTGAAGCAGCAGGAGGTGCCTGGGCCGTGGCTGTGCAGGGGTCTTGGCCGAAGGCCTTGGGAGTCACGGGAAAAGCAATTCTGGCCAAGAGGACGCCCGGCAGTCCTGCAGACTCCCGCGTGAATCCCGCCAGGCAGGGACCGAGCCTCCAGGGCGGGGGTTAGGACGGGGAGAGCAGGGGAGCTGGGCTCACACTGGCTCTTCTCCTAGAGTCCGCGGGAGCTTGGGCTGCCAAGGCTGGGCCACGCCTGTGCCTGACGTGGGGTGAGCAGTGAGGCTGCCTCTGAGCTGGGAGCTGCTGCGGGCAGAGGGCTTGGGCTGATGTAGCCCACTGGGGGCCCGAGGGAGACACGGGTGGTTCCTGCCAGGGGCTCTGCAGCTCCTCAGTCCCCTCAGGAGTCCCAGTGCTTGAGTTTCCTATCCCCAAAAGAGGGCCGCTAGCCAGCCTGGAGCTGAAGGGAACCCCGGAATTCAAGATGGACACTTCTGGTCAGCCAGCCTCAGACCCCGGGCTCCATGAACGGGGAGGGGGCCGAGCGCCGGGTGCCACGCTGCAGCCTTTGCTGGCCCTCCCTGCCGCCTCGGTGACTGATGTAGGCGTCCAGCCCAGGCACGGATGGCGTGGATGGGCCAAGGACAGCCAGCGTGGGAACCCTTGGCTACTGGTGACTGATGTAGGCACCCAGCCCAGGTGTGGACAGGGTGGCCGGGTCGAGGACAGGCAGCGTGGGAACGCTTGGCTCCTGCAGGGCTGTCCGAGGAGTTGGACGTGGAGCACAAGGTGGCCAGTGTCAGGCCCTGCGCCACACTGGCCAGTCCCCCTCAGGAGGACTGGGATGGACATGGCATGGATCAGAGGTCAGAGCCTGTGCAGGGCCCAGCCTGGCGTGGCCCAGATCCCCAAATACCACTACCTCTGGCAGAGACGCAGGGCAGCGCCTGTGAATAGCCAGAGACCCCAGGAGGCCTCTGGGCAGCTGGTGTTTCTCTTCCCTGGGGCTCCAGTGGGGTCTGGAGAGGCAGAGGGACGAAGAGGTCTGTATTTCCACAAGACCTCCTGCTCCGAGTGCATCCAGGGGAGTGGAGAACGCTGAGAAATTGTGCAGCCTGCCAATGCCACAGAGAATAAATCTGCCTGGCAGGGACAAAGCCGGCCACGGACTTGGGAAACGGAGGTGGGAGACTGACGGGAGCCTCACTGTCGTGTGTGGGTTTTGCTGTGCTGGATCAGATGCAAACCTAGAGAGCATTGGTGGGTGCTGACGGAGCATGGCCGAGACCCGCTGGCATGGAGCCCCTTGGTTGGCCACGAGGGCCCCAGAGAAATAGGAGCCGAGACCCTGAGGGTGAGCACCAGAGACTCTGAATGAGCTCTCGAGGTGGGGGGGACTCCTGGAGGCCAACCTTCCCAGGGGATGGTCCCCTGATTGTCAGGAGAACCTGGGGATGGTGCCTGTTCCATGCTCACTGGGCCCTCAGGATTGAGCAGACACAACCCTGGGAGTGAGAGCTCAGGCTGATGGGTCTGCAACCCCTGCAGACATCAGGACCTTTGCTGAGGGCTGTGCAAGGCAGTGGGAAGGAAGGAAGGGGGTCTCTGCTCCTGAGCAAACTCTGGGGAAGATCCTTCAGTGTCTGTGGGATGGACAGGAGACCCTTGGGTGGGTGTGGGGTGGACAGGAGACCCTTGAGTGTCTGCGGAGTTCTCCAGGGGCAGCAGTCTTGGGAAACCTAAGCACACGCTCCATGAACTAAGGCTTGGGGAAACAAAATGGTTTTGAGGACCAGTGAGGGATCGGTTTGGAATTTCGAAGGATTTTCTGTTCTGCTGATAAAAATTCACGTTTCCACTGTGGCCTCGCCGGTTCCAAAGGCAAACAGATTGCCCAATGGGCTGGGTGGGTGTGGACGCAGCAGAGGCCTGGGCCTGACCAGACCTGGACAAGGACCCCTTTGTGTGTCCACACTCGGTGTGGGCCGGCCTCCAAGCCCGCTCCTCACCCGGGGTCTGGCCGGGCAAAGCTGCCTGGCACTCAGGAGCTCCTGCTGACTCCCTGGGGGAAGCCAAGCCAAGGCCCCTTGCAGGAAGGTTGATCCACCTAATCGGAAGCTGCCGGGACCCCCACATGCCGCCCTCGCTGTGGTGGGGTCCCTGTGCCCAGAGCTGCTGGATCCTGGCGTGCAAGTAGCCTCCTGGGTCCTGTCTGAGAGCCTGTCCCTTATAAACTCAGGAAATTAGGCCCTTGAGCAGAGGCCAAGTCCATTCTCCTCTCACCCCTGCCCTGCCCAGCAGGGTCGCTGGGCCCACCCACAGGGCGCCTGCTGTGGCTGGGGGTGCTGCTCATGCACGTTCCCACCTCAAGTGGAGCTTAAATTCCCGGGGGGCGTGGTCAACGCATATTTGGGGTGAACAGATACGCAGGAACGTTTCAGAGAGGGGTGATGTGTGGAGGGACTGAAACGAAGGAGCGTGGCAGAGACGGGCTTGGCGAAGGGGGCATTGTTCCACTGACCTTCTGGGGTCTCTCCCACAGACTGAGTTAAGCATGACCTCTGTGTAGGCACCGCCTGGGGAGTTCCTAGGAGGCGGCGTTGGAGCTGAGACCTGAACGGCACGGTCGGCGGCAAGGGGAGGTCTGGAGTGGAACATTCCTGAAAGGGCCTGCGCTGGCCACGTGTGCAGGGGATGGAGGGCGGGACCTGGTGTGCAGGTCATCTGGTGCTCCAGCGTAGGAGGCCTGGGGCGGTCGGCTGCATTTTCCCTGGGCACCCAGCCATCACACCCTGGGGAGCAAGGACAGGAGGCCTCTCCCGTGCCTGAGAAGTGAGAGCCCGGATGGTGGGCCCAGGGCACAGGGCAGAGCCTCGTCTCTAGCAGGGCAGGGAGCTGCAGGAGCCATTCTTAGCATCTGGGCATAGAGTGGAGCCTCGTCTCCAGCAGGGCAGGGAGCTGCAGGAGTCGTTCTTAGCATCTGGGCACAGGGCGGAGCCTCATCTCTAGCAGGGCAGGAAGCTGCAGGAGCCATTCTTAGCATCTGGGCATAGAGTGGAGCCTCGTCTCCAGCAGGGCAGGGAGCTGCAGGAGCCATTCTTAGCATCTGGGCATAGAGTGGAGCCTCGTCTCCAGCAGGGCAGGGAGCTGCAGGAGTCGTTCTTGGCATCTGGGCACAGGGCAGAGCCTCATCTCTAGCAGGGCAGGAAGCTGCAGGAGCCATTCTTAGCATCTGGGCATAGAGTGGAGCCTCGTCTCCAGCAGGGCAGGGAGCTGCAGGAGCCATTCTTAGCATCTGGGCATAGAGTGGAGCCTCGTCTCCAGCAGGGCAGGGAGCTGCAGTAGCCGTTCTTAGCATCTGGGCACTCGGGAGGGAGGGGCCTGTGTGGAGCCAGAACTTTGCAAGCCAGGAGACAGGGCAGGGCCGGGGGCCACGCAGGGATGTCAGGAGGTCCAGGGCAGCTGCGCTGTTGTGTTTTGTTTCTTAGAAGCTTCTCAGTAGGTGTGATGGGTCAGCGGGGAGTGAGCACCCTGTGAGAGTCGGGGCAGGCCCGGTCCAGCCCCCGGCAGTGAGGACGGGGGGACTCCGGTGTCCAGAGCAGCCCAGAGCTGCAGTTGGGTACTGAGAGCAGCTGGGGTCACCGCCAGCCTCCACTGTGGTCCCAAGTCTTGCAGGCCCTCAGTAAGGGAGTGGATTGCCCTGGCACAGGCGCAGGAAGCAGATGCCTGGTGAGGAACAGCCTGAACCCCCCAGGCCCAGGGCTGGCACTAAAAGGGGAGTGTGCAGGTGTCCACGGAGGCCCTGTCCCTCCTGGGGCTCTGAGACCCTGGGGCCAGGATCCCAGCAAGAGGTGAAGGGAAGGGCCCTGTGGTGCCAACCAAAGGCTGGAGAGCAGAAGTGAGGGGCCCCGAGGTGCCAACCAAAGGCTGGAGAGCAGCCCAGCACAAGGGGAAGCAGCACCATGGCAGGCAGAGTGCCTGGAGTGCTGCTTGTGCTCATGTGTATGAGTAGGTGGGCATGCAGGTGTGTATGCGTGTGTATGAGTGTGTAAGGGTGTGTGTGCATGTGCTGTGTGGGTGCATGTGTCGGTGTGCACGTGTGGCATGTGTACATGTGTAACGTGTGTGTAAAGGTGTGCGTGTGTGGGTGCGTGTGCACACGTGTGCATGTGTGTGTAAGGGTGTGCATCTGTTGTCATGCAGGTGCTATGTGGGTGCATGTATGGGCATCTGTACGTGTGTGTGCCTGTGCGTGTGTATGTGAGGGCGTGTGTGTGTGCACACATGTGCACGTGTGTGTAGGCTTATGTGAATGTGGGGGAGTGTGCACATATGTATGAATGGAACCCGTGTGTGTTCTTATGAAGGGCAGTTGAGACCAGGGCTGGTCCCCAGTTCTCAGTGAGAGGGCCTGGGGCGAGCTCCCTTCTGTCCGAAGCCTGAAGTGTGGGTGTGTAAACCTGTCCCAGCCTCACAGGGATGGAGACTTGGGGACTTCAGTGTTGTCAGATTGTCCGCTGGGCTGCAGGCTCCACGGGGGGTGGGTGCTGAGTCTTAACTTAGCTCAACATTCTGTCCGCAGCAGTAGCCACATAGTAGGGGCTCAATATGTGGTTCTGAGCAAGTGAATGAACACAGCCTGCCGGGGTGGAAGCCAAGGGGCCCGTCTGTCTCGCCCTCCAGGGCTGTCCCGGTGGCTGTGGGCCCGGCAGAGGCAACCACTGCAAAGGATGCAGGAGGAGCAGAGGGGCAGGCGGGCGCGTGTTGGGGCAGATGCCGCGGGACGGACGTGTCCCTGCAAGTGACGTCTGCAGCCGGCTTGTCTGTGTGGGGGGCGTCCCGGCTGCTGCACTGAGCCCCGTGGGGACGGCACCCGGTGCCTGCAGAGCGGTCAGCCTGCAGCCCCAGTCGCAGGGAGGGGCCCTTACGTGGCGCCGCAGGTGGTCCTGGCATTGGCCTTGCCGGCCCCAGGCAGAGGACGTTCGCGTTGCTTCCAGTTTCACGGCTTATTTTTATAGTCAGAAGAAAAATGAACTTTTTTCACTTGAAGAACAATCCTGAAATGAGTTTTCGAGAGACTCTTCAGGGTCCCCCGCCCCAGGCATCTCAGAAGCATGGAAGGACGAGGAGGCTGAATGGGCGCTGCCCCCGAGGGGCACCTGGGACCCCTGAGCCTGCCCGGCCCTCCACCCCAGGACTGTCCTGCGTCTGCCCCGGGCTCTCGGCCCGCCAGCGTCGTCATGGGGGTCACACGGCGGCGGTCCCCTGAGCCTTCTCTCACTGCACAGAACGGCAACCTCACGGGGGCCGCACAGCAGCTGTTCCCTGAGCCTTCTCTCACTGCGCAGAACAACCTGGGTTTCACTGAGCTCCATGAGACCGGATGGGAGAAGAAGCAGGGGTGATCTTGGGGGCAGATGCCAGGGCTCACCTGACCTGTTAGGGTGTGTGGCCTGGAGTGCGATGGAGGCCTTTGGAGAAGGAGCTGCACCTCCCAAACCCGCTGGGTTCAGCCTGGGCCCACTGCAGGCCGCCCTCTTGGTGTCCACGTGCCCATGTCCCACCACAGGGGACGCATTCCCTTCCTCTGCCTCGTGACCGGCTGAGCTCTGTGAGTCCCCAGAGAAGGCCGGCTAGGAGGCGCCCTGGAGGGTCACGGTGCTGGAGGTGGAAGGTTTGAAAACAAAATCAACGTTAACAGCGTGTCTCCTGCATGGGCTGACTCAGAGGGGTGTGCCACAAGGCCTAGTCACCCTCACAAGAGTCCCAGCGCTTACCAGCCAAGGACGAGGGCCCAAGGCTCAGGGAGGAGGGAGTCGCTGTCCCGCAGCCACACGGCCGCCCGGCTGGGGCTCTCAGGTGGCTCCGTGTGCCCCCCGGTCGTGGCCCCGACACCAGGTGGTGTTAAGAGGCTCCACCCTCTCGCAGGTCTGTGGGGACGGGCACAGGCGGCCGCTCCACCCCACTGCCCACCACAGGCCCGAATCCGCCGGGGCCAGAGCCTCTGGCCGCTGAGGTCACTCTGGCTTGTCCAGACACCCCGGTGATTTACTGGTGGCCAAAGTTACATCAACTGAGGCTGGCCACAGAAGGTAGCCGTCTTCTCCTGCCCTCACCTGGCAGCTAGACATTTCTTTGCTTAATAAGTAAAAGGAAATTATTAACAATTATGTACCCGTTGCAGAGAATCTGATAGGGAAATGAATAAATGGTAAAAATAGCAAAACCCTCAGAGAGTGCAGTTCTGGGCCCTGCACCCACTTTACAGATGGGAAAGCTGAGGCCTGTCCCTCCAGCCGTCCAAGCCCACACTGGCACCCTCCCCTCGGCTGTTCCGATTAGACCTTCTCAACCTCCCCAGGCCGTCCGACCCTGGCCGACTGAGGGTGTGTGTTTCCGTGGGGGCTCCTGGAAAAGATTATGCCCTTTGTTGAAAATCAAAGAAAGTCATTTTCTTTTCCAAAAACATTCCCCTGAACGGCAATATCGAGGGTGTTTTTGTATTTTCTCCGGTTATGACGGTCACCGGGGTGCCGCTAGTGTGTGGGCTGTCGTTCTCATGAAAGGAAGGGAAGATTAAAAGGACAGGAAAGAAAATATGGCCTTCATTTTCCTCGTTCTGGGGACGAACTGGAAGCCGGGGGATTTCATTCAAAAGCAGTTTGATCAGGTCTGGTTGTTTTTGATGCCACAAAAGGAAACTGCAGATTTCAGATCTCCTTAAACAAGCAGAGAACGGGCTCAAACACAAGCCCCTAACTATGGATTTAGTTTATTTTTCTTACTGCTGGTTTTTTAAACATCTAGGGCTCCATGGAGGAAAAACAAGATTGTAACAGTAACCTTGGTGCTAAATATTTAATCCTGGTTTAGTAGTAGCAGCTTACCCTTTTATTACTTTGAAACGAAAGGAAGAATCACAAGGGTTTCAGTGAGAAAGACGTGTGCACCTGTGTTTTCAGGCTACCGGGGAGCCCGCGTTCATTTCCGCTCCAATCGTACTCCCCTGAGTCCTATCCATGAATACTGGATGAGCCGACGGAAGCGTGTTTAAAAATACAGTGGGTCTGAAACTTTCAAGCCATTCTTTTTCCGTTTGCTTTTGAAATAAAGTCTAAACCATCGCAATTGTTTTCAAGTGGAAATGACTTTAGACTTTCTTTACAGTTGCAAATCGTTGAATCATTTTAAAATGGATTTTCATTAAATTGACCGTAAGAGATTGAAGAGCCTCTTCTGAGATGATTTTCCAGCCAAAGAAATGATTTTCTCCTTCTTCTGTGTCTCACGTTGAAGAGCTGATGCAGAGGTTTCCTGCAGACCCGGGACGGGTACATGGGGCCTGTTAGGAGGGTCCTAGGGTTCACCTGAATGGTTCTGAAGCCCTCGCCGCGCCACACGGACCCGTCAGAGCTGGTGGGGGACGGCGGGCTCGGTCAGGTGCGCAGGCCTGTGCCTGCGTAACGAAACACCAGGGGGAAAAGCCATCCGCCTGGCATGGTTGTGAGGAGGCCTGTGGCCAGTCAGAGAAGTTCTGAGAAAATAAAAGATAGGTCAGTAGGTGACCCCTGCCCTGGGCAGGGTCTTGGCTCGGTGCCGCCCGCCCCCATGGGTTCCGAAGAAGGCGGGTTCATTGGAAAAGCTCGGAAATCTCTAGTCCTTAGATCGTAGGGTCTCTCCTCGGTGTGGCTGTCTCGGGCTGTGAGGACTCAGACCCCTCTGCTGGGTTGAGGAGACCCCCAAGACTGGCCACCCAGGGGGCTGGTGTCACGGCTCAGTGTGGGGTCAACAAGCCAGGTCCGTGTGCCCGTCCCCCCCCGTGAGAGGCTGACACTGCCATGGGGGCTGTGGAGGGTGGAAGGGGAGACGCCGGCTGCCTTCTTCACCCCCAGCTCTCCTCTGAGGGCAGCATTTCCACAGAGCCGGTGTGAGCCAGGGAGTGATGTGTCCCAACAAGAAGCTCAGGTTTGGACGACTGGTGCCTGGAGCTGAGGTCCTTAGCATCTCAGCACAGCTGCCAGCCTCCGTGGCACCTGTGGGTCCATCCCACGTCCTCCACCAAGAGTGACCTGACTGAACAGCCGCCACGACTCATAGGGCTCCCGCTGACGGCGTGAGTGGGGTCCCGGGCAGCCTCCTCAACGTGTTTGTAGTCCTGACCTAGAACAACTGCATGCTGGCTGGAGGGTCCCACGCTGGGAATTCCTCCTTCTGACACAGCACTGGGAGCCTCTTCCAAGACCGCCCACCGGGCATCTCGTTCATGGATGGGGATCACAGCCAGGGTGAGTAGCAACACCAGGACCCGTTGTCAGGCCACACTCTGCCCCACCCACGCACCGCACCCCCCCCCAACAAGATGCCTCCCCATCAGCCCCACAGGGGCCACTCTAGGACCAGAAGCAGGGAAATGTCCCACCCAGGAGGGGCCCTTCACATCCGGACGAGGTCTCGTCACAGCCTTCAGCACCTCCGGGTTTGTGTGAAATAGGTGATTGTCTGGGCTCCGACGTGTGGAAAGTGAGTTTTCTTCCATGTGCAATGAGGCAGCCCCCTTTGCTGTGAGGAATGCATTTTCTGGGAACTTTGCTGCAATGTGTTCTGGCTGGTGTATAAATAATTCCGCACATCGCCGCCCTCCGGTCCTTCCTGGGCCCTGTGCCATTCTCATTCCCAGTTCTTCTGACTCGCACACGGCCGCTGAAAAAGAGCTCCTGTGTTGAGCGGGACGGCCTTGGCTGCAGCTGGTCCAGGTCGTGGCCGAGCCCAGTGGGGCCCCTCCTGCCTGCAGCCCTGTGGCTGGAGAGCTCGCCGTCCTCACGCAAACAGTCCAGACCACAGCGGTGGCACATCGTGAGAACGACAGAGGGGGGATGAGCAAGGTGCCAGGAGTTTTAAATAAGACGGCCGCATTTTGCCAAACATCTACCCCGTGGGGCTGGAAGAAGTGACGCAGAAATGGGCAGGAAGTGTGGACCGTGCACTCGGGGACCGAAAGGTCGTGCCGGAGTCACTGCCAGGGAGAGCCCCGCACCTTCCAGAGCTCTGCCGGCTGAAAGCCTGGTATTAAACAGCTTAATATATCTCGCTAATGACAGGTGGTGGTTTTCTGTTGTGTGAGTGATGAGAAGATTACCCAAGATAGAAAGGCTAATTTTTGCCTCCGTGCCTTCATTTATGAGTCAGGGATCTAGTGTGTTTGGAGGAATAAGAAAGTGTCTGTCTTATCTAGTTTTTGGCCTCCCTGAGTTTGGCCCTGGAGAAGGGAGTCCAAGGAAACGGGACAGAAAAATGGGGTGGGGGGATGGGGAAGGACCAGCTCGCCGCTTCCGCGACTGTCTGGAAGGTGCCCCGAGTATCTCAGGCCCTGGCCGTGGAACCTGTAAACGTCACCTTCTTTGGAAAAGGGGTCTTTGGAGATGTGATTAAATAAGACTTCGAGATGAGCACTTTCCCTGGGCCCGAAATGCAATCCCCTGTCCTCATAAGAGGGAGATGGACGGAGATTAAACACAGAGGAGGATGCCAAGGGAAGCGGTTGCAGGGATGCGGTCACAAGCCCAGGAGCTCCTGGAGCCCCCAGAGCTGGGAGAGGCAGGAAGGATCCTCCCCGGAGTCTCCACCGGGAGCTCAGCCCCGCCCACACCTCAGCCTTGCATTCCTTGTCCCCAGGACCGGGGGGAGAACAGATCCCCGTGGCTTAAAGTGCCCCTGTCTGTGGTTATTTATTACAGTGGAGCCTCGTGGCTGGACCTGTGTCCCGGCATTCAGAACACCAGGAGCCCGTCACGAGGCTCCTGTGGGACCGTGGGTGGATGGAGGGTGGCCGGGCCATCTGGTCCGCATGCCTCACCCTGGCCGGTCACCTCAGACAGGTCCTTGGTGTCTCCCCGATTCAGTGTTCCCATCTGTAAAATGGGTGGAAAAACACCTGCCCCATAGAGCCTGGTATTAGATGAGTCGCGATACAGAAAGCTCTGAGGATAGAGCCTGGCACATGGAAAGTCCTGTGTGTTTACTGCTCTCAATAATATACTGAATAATACCTATCGGTTAATGAAGGGAAAAGTCCTGTGTGTTTACTGCCCTCAGTAATATACTGAATAATACCTATCGGTTAATGAAGGGAAAAGTCCTGTGTGTTTACTGCCCTCAGTAGTATACTGAATAATACCTACCAGTAAATGAAGGGAAAAATGCCACATCAACCTGGCTTCAGTGTGGACCCGCTGCTGGACCCCGGTGGGTCCTATAGTCCCAGCTACTCGGGAGGCTAAGGTGGGAGGTTCGCTTGAGCCCAGGAGGTTGAGGATGCAGCGAGCTATGAAAGAAAAGACAGCCTGGGAGATGATGCTGGAAGACACAGGCCAGGGTGGTCCAGGCCAGGGCAGCGAGTGCAGAGGCAGAAGCAGCAGCCCCAGCAGGACCCTCCCATCCAAGCATCAGGAAGGCTAGCGTGGCTGACCCCAACCGTCATGCAGACGAGAGACAGGAGTGAGTGCGCTGGGGGGTCTGTTCCGGGGCAGCCAGGACCCCTGGAGGGCAGAGCAGGAGCAGCAGTAGCATGTTCCAGGAGCCTGGGGTGGCCGGGGCAGGAGACGTCGACGGACACTTGGGTGGTGTTGAATGACACGCATCGGTGGGGCCCTGTGGGAGGAGTGTCCCGGCGTGGAGGGCTCCGTGGGAGGAGGGTCCCGGCGTGGAGGGCTCCGTGGGAGGAGGGTCCCGGCGGGGAGGGCTCCGTGGGAGGAGGGTCCCGGCGTGGAGGGCTCCGTGGGAGGAGGGTCCCGGCGTGGAGGGCTCCGTGGGAGGAGGGTCCCGGCGTGGAGGGCTCCGTGGGAGGAGGGTCCCGGCGTGGAGGGCTCCGTGGGAGGAGGGTCCCGGCGTGGAGGGCTCCGTGGGAGGAGGGTCCCGGCGTGGAGGGCTCCGTGGGAGGAGGGTCCCGGCGTGGAGGGCTCCGTGGGAGGAGGGTCCCGGCGTGGAGGGCTCCGTGGGAGGAGGGTCCCGGCGTGGAGGGCTCTGTGGGAGGAGGGTCCCGGCGTGGAGGGTTCTGTGGGAGGAGGGTTCCGGTGGGGAGGGCTCCGTGGGAGGAGGGTCCCGGGGTGGAGGACTCTGTGGGAGGAGGGTCCCGGCGTGGAGGACTCTGTGGAAGGAGGGTTCTGGTGGGGAGGGCTCCGTAGGAGGAGGGTCCCGGCGTGGAGGGCTCCGTGGGAGGAGAGTCCCAGCTGAGGTCATCCAGCAGCCGCACTGTGTGGCCTGGGCTGCGGATGGTGTTCTTGGTAAGCCCAAGTGTGGTCAGGAGGCTGCCTGCCTGTTTCCAGGAGGATGAGCAGGAGGCCTCAGGCACAGAGGAGCATCTGTGAGGGGTGCCTGCATCTGGCTGAGTGGGCACCTGGCAGTGTGTGCAGGCTTCCCGGCTCCTACGGCCTCTCAGGCACCGGGTCATTTTCTGCCTGTCTGGCAGGGTTTGGGAGGTGGCGGTTTTCCATAATGCATGAATGGTTGGTGTTTGACCCACCCCTCTTTGGGCCTCAGTTTCCCATCTGTGCCCAGGGGCCTGGGGCGGCCCTCTGTGCTGAGCAGGACACCCAAGGACTCCATCCTCCGGCCCCAGCAGCCGCACCTGCCCAGGGTTCCACCTGATGGTTTGCTGTTGGTCTCCGCCGCCGACCCGGCATCCGTTCCGTCGGCCTCATCGGGCTGTCCCTGCTTTGTGGAACACGCTGACCCAGGGAAGGTGTCTGGCTCCTTCATCAGACTGGACGCCCCTTTCCCTGCTCGGCCGCCGGCCCTGCTGGATAGCAGCGGGAGCAAGGAAGGACAGTGGCTCTTTGCTGACGCCCTGAGCTGCCTCCTCTGCAATGCTTCTTGGAAAAACCCCGGGGCACACCCCACTCTCCATCCACCTGGAGAGGGTGAGAGTCGGGGGCCCTGCACGAGGAGACCCTGCCTGCCCCGTCTGTTCTCCCATGTGTCCAGTGGAGGGAACGCAGCCCAGCCCCCCACCTTTCAGACCCCGTCCAGGGACATCCCGTGGCTCCACAGAGCCGTCTCCTCCCTGGACAGAGCAACCCTCACGCCTGCACGCGTGGCCCTGGATCGGGGCCACGGTGCTCCTGGGCCACTGCCTGCACTGGCCGTCTCCGTGACTGTAGAGTAGGGTGTCCCGAAGGTTTTGTGAATCAATTCACTCACACTGCTTAGCACAGCGCTTGGTGCAGAGTGAGAGCCACATCACTGTTGGCTTCTAGTCTCTCATAGGCGTTGGTAATAAGCTGCCAGTTTCCTCTATTTTTAACCAAAGCAAATGTTTTCTATTTTCCCACAAACTGAAGAGCGTTGAAATGTTTGTTAGCAGCAACAGTGGGAACCGTTCTGTGAGGAAGTGACACGTGGTCCTAACAGCGGTTGGTGGGGCCAGCTCCGGGAAGGCCTAGCGCCGTGGCTGACCAGCCCCTCGGCCGTGCTGGGATCGTGCGCGTTGCAGGATGGGGCACCCGGCGTGGTGTCCCTCCCACTGAAGCCGCAGTTGTTAAGGAGCCCTGGATGTGGGAGAAACAACGAATCCCCTTGGAGCCAGGACCTCTCCAGGGATGGGTCGTGGCGCCAGACCTCTGGGCCTGCAGCCCCAGCCTGCCTGAGACGGGCCCAGATCCGGGAGGAAACACGGACGTTTGGAACAGCAGGAGCCCATGTGTGGTTTTTGGAGGGCCCTGAAGAAAAGAGCACAGGCCTGAGTCAGACTCCTGGCTCCCGTCCAAGCCGTGCCATGTTCTAGCCGTGCGATTCTGCAGACGCCTCTGTCTCCTTCCAGACCTCGGTTTCCTTGTCTTTAAAATGGGGGCAGCCGTGAGAGCCATGGGGGATCCCGTGAGGACGTGTCGCCCGGCCCAGGGATGCACGTGTGGTGTTCGTCACCTGCCTCTGGCTCCTTTGTGAACAGCAGTGCCTTCTCTCGATCATTCTGTGTCATTTCCTAAGTGTCATGAGCCTTAGCATTGACGGCCTGACCGGATTTGGAGGAAACAGGTCGTAATTTCACAGCCTTTCCCAGCTGGGGCTAAGTCACCACGTCCATCTGCCCTGCCTTCGTGTGGCCGGGGATCCTGTATTCCCCTCCTTGGCTGCTGGAACAAATCACTGCAAACGCAGTGTTTTCAGACAACACAAGCGCCCTCTTCCCAGCCCAGAGTGCAGGGGTCTAAAAGGACGTGCAGGCTGAGCTCCCCCGGGAGGCTCAGGGAGGAGCCGTGTCCTGGCCCTTCCGGCTCCTGGAGGCGCCTGCGTTCGCGGCTGGGGTCCTTCCTCCACGCTGAGAGCCGGCTGTGCAGCGTCTTCTGAAGTCAGGTCTCCCTCGGCCCGTCTTGCAGGGACGCTGTAGTCTCCCCTTCCCCAGAGCCTCAATCCCATCTGCACCGTGCCTCCCGCCGCGCGAGGCAGCAGTCACAGGTCCTGGGGTTCAGATGCAGACGACTTTGGGGGACTGTTATTCTGCCAGCCACGAAAGGCCTGGGAGAGGTCAGCTCAGTTGTCATTCTCACTTTAGTATGAATAACCATAATTAGTACACCTCCTGTGTTTTTTTTCAGAGCTGAGGGAAATCCTTCTAAGGGAAGGGGTTTGGGTGTGGCCAGCTCTGGTGGGAGGGAGAGAAGGATGCACGGTGTGGGGGGCTGCAGGCAGCTCCTGGGAACTGGTCCTGAGCAGACCCCGGTGTGGGCATCACGGCTGCTCAGTGCCCCCCTGGGGGCTGCCTTCCTGCGCCTGCCTTTCCGGTGCCCTTTGAGGCCCAGGGAGGACGTCCCGGCAGGTGGAGGCGTGATGTCTGTGGGGCCTTCCTTCGTGAGGAGGAGTGCACGAGAGCCTTCCTGGGCTCGGCTGCCAGGATGTCACCCAGTTCTGCCGAGTCCCCCTCCTCATGCCCCCACTGGGACGCTGACCTCAGAGCTGCGGCCTGGGCCTCTTTCCTCAGCTGGGCTTTTACGAGGGCGACAAGCCCAGTCGGGGGTTTTGAAGTCAGCCTTTAAAACTTCATTGCTGCCCACGACGGAGGCTGGGTGTGGCCAGGTGCAGCTTGATCTGGCCTCACAGGCAGTGGTGGGGGGTCCCGGGCCCTGACCACTCCCTGTATTGGGGGTGGCGGGCCGAGGACAGGGCCGGCGTGGCAGGACTCGGACTCCCCTGAGCCCTGGTCTTCTGGGGCCTCAGGCTGTGGGTATCTCTCGTGTCTGACGTAGGAGGCTTTGCCAAGAAGGTGCTTGGGGAGGAGGAGCTGCTGCATGGGGTCTGCGGCCCCCCCGCACCATCGGGGCATCCCTGGGCCCGGTGTCTGCCCTCAGCATGTGGCTCCTTCATGCACAGTTCAGTAAGTGACTTAGGAAGAACAGAAAGGCGAGTGTTGAAAATCTGCCCTGTGCTTCCCGCTCTGAGGCTGTCCTTCTGGTAGAGTCACGTGGAAGATTTGGGACGGACAGCCCGGCCTGGGCCTTCCCTCTGTGGGCCAGCGAGCTCCCGTCCCTGCCGTTTCCCGAGGGCCCCCAGCGCTGCAAGTCTCATGGGGACCTCGGCACCCCCTTTCCGGGAGCTCCCAGACCAGCACCCCTCTCAGCCGCATTGCAACGCTGCAGCTAGGCAGACAGGGTGGGGCTAGGCAGGGAGTGGGCCAGAGTCATGCCAGGAGTGGGCCACGGGCCACTTGCTTCTCGGAAGTTCCCTGTGTGTTGAAAATGAGAGAAATGTCACATCACGTTAGCCCAGGCTGTGGCATTTTCAAACTGTTTACACTGAGCCCGGGCTGCGGCATTTTCAAACTGTTTACACTGAGCCCAGGCTGCGGCATTTTCAAACTGTTTACACTGAGGCCAGGCTATGGCATTTTCAAACTGTTTACACTGAGCATGCTGGTGTCTTCTGCCCCCACAGTCCAGGGTATCCGGCGCCTTCTCAAACACCGGACGCACGTGGACTGCCGATCTGTGGGCTCAACCCTGCAGCCCAGTGAAGCCCGTGACATGAGTGTGCGTTGCGGTAACCAGACCTACGTCCACGTGAGGGGCTGCGGGTGTGAGTCTCAGGACAAACGCACCTCCCCCAACCGCCGGGCAGGGGAAGTTCTAGCCCACCCTGCACGTAGTCAGCTTGTTTGTTTTAATAATTTCCCTCTTCGAATGTGATGTTTTGTTTATCGTCACATAAAAAGCAAAACCAGACCCCCTCCCTGAGCCCTGCCGAGGAGGTCCTGGGTAGCTGGCCCTTCCCTGAGTGGCAGCCCGTCTCCTCCCACTCAGGTAGGGCCAGCGGCATTGGAGTTGCTGGAGCAGCTGGTCAGCTCAGCTTGCTGCTGGGAGGGACACTGTCTGGACTAGGTTGCACGGAGTGTCAGTGGCGGACGGGGCTGCCCACCTGTCCCACTCGCTGGTAGTCTCCTGGCAGGCTGACTGTGCTGGTGAGGACTGTGACTTCTGGGCCTGGGCCCAGGGCTCCCAGCATGCTTTGGACTGACCATTCCTGTTCCAGGAAACATTCGGGCGACTGCCCTGTCTCCTTCAGCCACGGCACGCTCTGCTGCTCGGCCAACCCTGCTGGATCTGATAACATCTTTCCACATTTCAAACCCTGACTCCTGGAAAAGGAGACCATGCCTGTCACCTGCCCTCCTCACCTGGCACACCTTCTGTCTGTCAGGGCGCCCAGGAAGAAGGAGAGGCTGCCAGGTGACCACTTCGGCTGAGTTCGTCCCCTTCCGTGCAGAGGGTTCAGTACTTTTCCAAGGCCTTTTTCCTGGGGGCTGAATCAGCAGCATCCCCTCCTTATCCCTGTGCAGAAGGGAGGCTGAGCAGCTCCTGGCTGAGGTGAGAGGCTGAGCGCCTCCTGGCCAAGATGAGAGACTGAGCATCTCCTGGCCGAGGTGAGAGCCGGCCTGCTGGTCTCCACCGAGGACTCCCCTCTCCTCTCAACCTTGCAGATGGGGGGAGAAAAATCCCAGTCTTCCCAGGCTGCCCAGCACTGCTGGCTTCTGGCAACCCTTGAGGTGTCCCTTGCAGCCCCTGTGAGCCACCTGGCTCTGAGAAGCCTGCATGGCTAGGCCAGGGGACTGAAGCCACAGATGCCTCCTGCTGTCAGCAGTAGACCCGATCTTCTCAGGCGTTTACTGGCTGCAAAAATGTCCCCCCTTCCCCTCACCCTCACCTGCGGACCCCCTGGGATCATCTTGCTCCCACTTCTTACTCTGCAGAAAGGGAAACTGAGGCCTAGGGCCACCCAGTAAGCACTCTTTCTGCTCCCCTCATGGGTCAGGGGATGTCTCACCAGGGCACAGCAGAGCACTTGATGGTGGTGATGATGGTGATAAGGATGGCTGATGGCCGAGGTTTCATGTGGAGGTGAGGCGGGGTGCCCTGGAATCTGGGGTCCCGGTGGCTGTCGGGCTCATCTGAATGCGTGGCAGAGGGCAGAAGACTCCAGGAGCATTTCAGAGCCTCTTCCAGGAGTGGGACATGGACAGAAAGCGTGTCATCACCACGTCTCTGAACTTCCTGGACTGTTCTAGGAAAAGGGGCATCCAGAAGCCAGGGACAGCACGCAGGTGGCCTGTGAGGCAGATTGGCTTGGCCTGGATGTCAAAGCTATGAGGATCCCAGAGCAGGCTGCCTCGGGGCTGGGAATAGAGCTGCTACACAGCCAGGTCATTGGAAAGCCCCAAGTATGAAATGCAGGGATCAGGAACTGTGCTACAATGAGATTGGCCTCGAGGCAGGGCCTGGTCCCTTCTCAGTGCAGCACGTCTTGGAGCCACCTGGATTCCACGTGCATGAACTGCTCAGAGGAGTAGGCAGGGGAAGGAGAGAGGGACAACGGCCAAATCATTGGCAGATAGAAAAGCTCACATTTTAGCATCACACACGTTGTCACTGTACCTCAGGTGATAATAGCGCAGTATGCATTCACAGCCACAGTGGTGGAGATGATGGTGATGACGGTGATGATGGTGATGACGGTGCTGATGGTGATTGTGATGGTAATGATGGTGATGATGGAGATAATGGTGATGGTGATGATGATAACGATGGTAAAAATGATGACGATTACGATGGTGGTGATGATCATGGAAGAAGTGGGGGTGATAGTGGTGATGATGATGGAGGTAATGGCGATGGTGATGATGATGGTAGTAATGATGGTAATGATGGTGGAGGTGATACTGATGGTGACAGTGATGATAGCCATGGCAGAGGTGATGGTGATAGTGATGATGATGGTGGTGATGGTGATGATGGTGATGATGATGGAGGCGATGGTGATGATGATGATGATGGTAGTAATGATGGTAATGATGGTGGAGGTGATACTGATGGTGATAGTGATGATGATGGTGGAGGTGATGGTGATAGTGATGATGATGGTGGTGATGGTGATGATGGTGATGATGATGGAGGTGATGGCGATGGTGATGATGATGATGATGGTAGTAATGATGGTAATGATGGTGGAGGTGATACTGATGGTGATAGTGATGATGATGGTGGAGGTGACGGTGATAGTGATGATGATGGTGGTGATGGTGATGATGGTGATGATGATGGAGGTGATGGCGATGGTGATGATGATGGTAGTAATGACGGTAATGATGGTGGAGGTGATACTGATGGTGATAGTGATGATGATGGTGGAGGTGATGGTGATGATGTTGATAAGGATGGTAATGATGGTGGAGGTGACAGTGGTGGCAATGGTGATGATGATGATGATGATGATGGTGTTGGTGATGATGATGATAAAGATGATAATGATGGTGGAGGTGATGATCGTGATAGAGGTAATAGTGATAGTGATGATGTGGAGATGATGGTGATGATAAGGATGATAATGATGGTGGAGGGGATGATCATGGTAGAGGTAATAGTGATAGTGACGATGATGGTGGAGATGACGGTGATGATGATGATAAGGATGATAATGATGGTGGAGGTGACGGTGATGATGTTGATAAGGATGGTAATGATGGTGGAGGTGACAGTGGTGGCGATGGTGATGATGATGATGATGATGATGGTGTTGGTGATGATGATGATAAAGATGATAATGATGGTGGAGGTGACAGTGGTGGCGATGGTGATGATGATGATGATGATGATGATGGTGTTGGTGATGATGATGATAAAGATGATAATGATGGTGGAGGTGATGATCATGATAGAGGTAATAGTGATAATGATGATGATGTGGAGGTGATGGTGGTGATGGTGATGGTGGAGGTGATGGTGATGATGTTGATAAGGATAATGATGATGGAGGTGACAGTGGTGGTGATGATGATGATAGAGGTGATGGTGGAGGTGATGATGATGTGGAGGTGATGGTGATGGTGGTAGAGGTGACATTGATAGAAATGGAAGGAATGAGGTGGCAAGAGCTCAAGGCTGCAGATAGATCTAGACTTCTCTGGACAATTCTTCGACTGAGTCCTCATTCATTCATTTGTTTATGAAACACCTGTTCGGAAGCAAGCCCTTGGCCAGGCATGTGATCCAGAAAACTGAACACTCTTGCCCTGGGGCCCTCCCCCCTTGAGTCCAGCGAACAATGCCACCCATTGTGGCCCGGGCCAAGCACTCCTTAGGGAAGAGCCACATTCTGCCTCAGGCTCCAGGAAAGCCCCATAGAGGGGCTGAGACAGACCATGGCAGGGCTGGCAGGGGGCACGTGCGAAGGCAGCCGGCGGAGGGCTGCGGGCTTGAGTCTGGCTTCCTGAGCACGTCCTCCCTGAGCAGGGGGCGGGGGTGAGGTAGAGGAGGGGCAGGTGCTGGAGAGCTGACTCGTATTCTAGAGGGAACTGGTGAGGTTTCTGCACCGATTGGAAGAGCCCCAAGTGGGGCCAGGGCTTACGGGCTGGGGTCAGCTTCAGGGGTGAATTGTCCTGAAGGGATGGTTTGCTGGAAGCTGATTTCTTCCTTGCCTCTGGGGCTGCTCCCTCCCTGCTTCCTCCTGCTGGGGGCACCTGGGTCTGGCCCCTTCCCTGGGGCTTCCAGCCCAGCTGTGGCAGGAAGTGGCCCAAGTGCCTCGGGAGCGGAGCTGGGAGCAGAACACAGGGTCAGGTGGGAACCACCAGATGGGATGTGCTTTAATGACCGGATTTGTGCAGGTGACTCAAGTCAGCAAGTCATTCGTCTTCTGTGTGAGCTTTGAGTCTCTTTGCGGTGAGGAAATCAGACTTCGCCTTTTCAGGGCCACTAAATGCGCTTTCCCAGCCCCCTCTGCAAGGCTATGCCAAGGAAAGATGGATGGAGCCGGGTCTTAATCCCCTTCTCGCCAAGAGGCCTACGACAGCGCTGTTCTGTGGGGGTTGTGTGTGTGTGTGCACTCCTGTGAGTGTGCATATATGTGAATGCACACATGTGCATTTGTGAGTGTGCGAGTGTGTGAAGGTGTGTATGCACATGTATCTGTGCACATGTTAATGTGCATCCACTGCGAGTGCCCGTGTGTGAGTGTGCAGGTGTGTGTGTGTGCTCAGGTGTGTGTGTGTGTGCATGAGTGGGTGTGTGTGTGCATGAGTGTTTGTGTGTGCATGTGCACGCGTGTTAATGTGCATCTGTGTGTGTGCATACTGTAGTGGGTGGTCAGAACTAAACCACCCAGCTTCCAGGCCCAGCCCCATGCCGACGCTCAGTGGACATCGCCTGGGCCTGCCCCTCCCTGGGCCTCAGTTTCCCCAGAGGCCCCCTGAGCTCTGGCAGGCCTGGAGAGCTGTGTGTGGACGTCCCATTGTACTTCATCTGCTACGGAGATGTCCACATCACCACGCGGTGAGCTCCTGCAGTGTACCAGGCCCTGTGTGTGCCCGTCCCATAACAGCTCTGGGAGGCAGCTGCTCTTTTTCTCCCTCTGGGGTTTGGAACCCGGGCTGGCGAGGGTCAGTGGCAGCAGCAAGATGAACACCCAGACCTGGAGATGTGCTGTCTGTGGGCCTGGGGACGCGGATCTGACAGATGCCCTTCTGCAGGCCTTGTGCATACAGGGCAAGGGGCGTCTGCAGGACGGAATGATTCCAGAGGGTCTTCCTGGAGGCGGTGGCCAGGACAGTCCTGACTGAGGAAGCAGAAGGAGGAGGGTGAGAAGGGAGGGCAGGCGGGGCCGCGGGCTGGGGAGACAGCGCTGTTCAGTGCACTGGGAGCCGGTGAGCTGGGCGGGAAGGTGGACTCGGCCCCCTCCATCCTGGCCAGGGAGCGGGACGGACAGTTGGCAGACACCAGAGGCCTCAGAAGGCCCCATTCTCAGAGCTGCACTGCACGCCGCTAGCCAGGTGTGCCCATTAGATTTAAGATAAAATCAGATTTAAACTCAGTTTCTGGAGGCTCTGGTCACATTTCGAGTGTTTCACAGCCACGTGTGGCTAGTGGCTGCCGAGTTGGACAGCGCAGAAGGTCACATCCATCACGGAGGAAGCACCGATGGACAGGCTGGGCTGGGGGTGAGAAGGTGACCCCAGGTGCCCACACCAAGGGGCAGGCTCAGAGGGACATGGAGTGGCTGTGTGTCCATGGGACCTGGCTGGTGCGAGAACAGCTGCCCCCAAGACAGTACCTACAAGAAACCTGCGCCACCGGGAGACCTGTGCCACCCGGGAGACCTGTGCCATGGGGAGACCTGTGCCACCCGGGAGACCTGTGCCAACCGGGAGACCTGTGCCACCGGGAGACCTGTGCCACCCGGGAGACCTGTGCCACCGGGAGACCTGTGCCACCCGGGAGACCTGTGCCAACCGGGAGACCTGTGCCACCGGGAGACCTGTGCCACCCGGGAGACCTGTGCCACCGGGAGACCTGTGCAACCCGGGAGACCTGTGCCACGGGGAGACCTGTGCCACCGGGAGACCTGTGCCACCCAGGAGACCTGTGCCACCCGGGAGACCTGTGCCACCCGGGAGACCTGTGCAACCCGGGAGACCTGTGCCACGGGGAGACCTGTGCCACCGGGAGACCTGTGCCACCCGGGAGACCTGTGCCACCCGGGAGACCTGTGCCACCCAAGATACCGGTGCCACCTGGGAGACCTGGGCGCCGCCTCTGCAGTGGATGTTCCGGGAGCTCACAATTTCCTAACAGCTTTATCCGGCACCCAGTGGTGCAGGGCTTTGCCCCAGGGGCCCACAGTGAATTCTGACTGCCCAGAATTCAATGAGTGGCTGAGGATTTTGTAAAGAAAATAATAATAATAATTATTATTATTTGGAGACAAAGTCTCACTGTGTCATCCAGACTGGATTGAAGTGGTCACTGCAGCCTTGGCCTCCTGGCCTCAAGTGATCCTCCCATCTCAGCCTCCTGCGTAGCTGGGACCACAAGTGTGTGCCACCACGCCCAGCTAGTTTTTTTATTTTTCATAGAGCTGGGGTCTCACTATGTTGCCCAGGCTGGTCTTGAACCCCTGGGCTCATGCTAGGCCGTTCTGGAGAGTCACTGTGCAGACGTAACGCTCGAAGTTTACAGAAAACAAATCTTGCCTCCATCTGGAGTTCTCTTTTTCCAGCTAAAAGTTACTAAAATCTAGAAGAACTAGTGTTCTGTGGAATGAGTTTTGCTCAAAGCCAATCCTTCCAAGTTGAAAACGACGACGACTTCTTAACCTCAAAAATATCTAACACTCCAGAATTTACCACCCCTGGAACTGCGGGCTGACTGCAGCAGACCGTTGGTTTGACCTTTAGTGTTTTAGAAAAATGAAATCCATTTGCCAGTGCTTAAAAACTGGGAGATTCCACAAGGTCTAGACTCTTTCTCTTGAACCTCAGGATCCTGGCCAGTCTGGGCCTCGGCTCTGCAGGGCGACTTTGGCGGGCAGCATATTCAGTTTGCCGCCGCACCTGCCACTGCCCTGCCCTGCACCCCGACCCTCCTTTGCTGCTGGTTTCAAAAGCACACAGAGACAGCGACGGCCACAGACCCAGTGGGGTCATGAAGCAAATGTGACCTGCAGGCGCCAGCCCACCATCCACATTTTATTTTTAAGTAGCTCCTGGAATCCTCATCTGGCCTCGCGCCTACCCAGGGCCCTGTCAAGGCGAATGTTACGTGGGATCGTGGAAAGTGGTCTGTTCCCAGAGTTTCTAGCAGCCGAGACTAGTTCTTAAAAAGGCCGTGGGTGGTACACATCTTTAACCCCCAGCAAGAAACGTTCAGGGAACACGGAGAATTGTGGCCACAGCTTTCTGAGAACAGCGTGGGAGGACGGGAGCCACGGGCTGGTGTGTAATTGACGGCCCGTGACCCAGACGTGGTCCCCCCGAAGGGACGTGGACACACCACGCAGGACCTGTGCCCCTCCACGCTGTTCATGTGGCGATGATGTCGGCCCGTGGCGGGGCCACGATGCTCCCAGGAGTCGGGCAGACTTCCGCCGCGTATGTGGAAGGAAGGACCCGGCCGGGGAAGCCGAGGGCTGGGAAGGTGACCGGGGCGGCGTCTGGAGTCTGCATTGCCGGAGTGTTGGAGCCCAGACGGAACACAGTCTGCCCTGAGTAGGAGGTGTGGGCCGCAGGGGCGCGAGCTGGGGATTCCCGCCAGCTCTGTTTCCAGCGCCTGGAAAGGTCACCAGAGTTTGATTCTGGTAAATTCTTCCTGGGTTGGGGGCTGAGTTCCCTCCCTGGGCCTGGCCTGGGACGGGCTGTCCCTCCAGTGGAGGCAGGGGCCAGCCTTGGTGAGGAAGCACGCTTACACGCTTACACGCTTACACGCTTACACGCTTACACGCTTACATGCTTACGCTCAGACATGACCCGGACAATTCGTCCACATTTCCGCCATGACCACATCGGTCAAACACTTGCGTGGACCGGCACCGCACAGGGCCCTGCGGCTAGGCCCCCCTTCCCCTGGAGTGTTGGCCTGAGATACAGGAGCCCTGGGGTGGTTACAGAATGGCACTGACCTTTCATAAACAGCCCCACCTGTGGCCTCGTGTCCCTTGGCCAGGGTGGAGGGACAGGGCGGTGCCCGCTTTGCCGTTCTTGGGCTCTTACTGTGGGAGGCATCGACGGCAGAGCCAAGGGGTCCTGGACGCCATGGGGAGACTCAGAAACCAGAGGGTGGGTGGTGCCAGGGTTCACACAGCAAACCGGGGCTGAGCCAGGCCTGGGACACCGAGCCCAGCCTCTCCCCTGCGGTGTGACTGTGGGTCCTAGGGTGGACGTGCCAGGGCCCCCAGCCAGTGCAGGAGAAGCCTTTGAGCGGCTTACCTGAGAAGGACCCACGGGGAGCTGGGACCCCCAGTCTCCGTCGCACGGGCCTTTGCTGCTCTGTGGGCCCGTCTACAGCTGGGTGCCCAGGGTCCTGAAGGCTCAGGGTGGCCCTGAGGAGGCTGGAGCTTCACCGCACTTTTCATATGAGGAACCTGCTGCAGACGGCGTTTGCATCGCTGTAGGGGAGGCGCACGCAGTCTCGGGTCGCGGCAGTAGGTTGAAGAGCAGCCTGTGAATCTGAGTAAGACCCAAGTAAGAGTCCACCTGGGGCCGACTGGACCCAAATCTGTGGGTGGGCACGTGAGTGTTCTGAGGCATTTGGTGAGCAAGCGCGCCCTGAGACTGCCTCTGCTGACCTTGTTTCCTGATTAAAAACTGGTGTCGCGCTCCCTGGGTTCTGGGCCGGCCGCCGCCCTGCTCACCCTCGCGGACAGCCACGGGCCCGCCTGAGCACCCCCAGCCTGCGTCCTGCTGTGCTCTGGAGCCTCTGCCCTGGTTCTTCCAGGGGCCAGGCAGGGCTGGGCAGTGGTCAGACGCCCAGCTCCAGGCTTGGTCTCAGGTGTCCCGGCTCCCCCAGCCCCAGCCTCCCCCCAAGCGCAGAGCAGAGCCCCTGGCACTGGGACAGGAACGGGGAGTTCGTGGAACTCAGGTGGCTCCTTCAACCCGGGCTGTTCACATGGAGAGTGGACCTCCTGCCCCGGCCCGGGCCCTCTCTCTCCCCAAGGCCAGGACAGTGCTTGCGCGTCTAAGCGTGCTCGCTCTCCTGCATGAATGAATGAATGAACGAACAAGCGAATGGACAGGACCCAGGAGCCCTGGGCTCAACCGCCGACGCTGGGGCCCCTAAGGAAGTCACCCCCTCTCTGGCCTCCGTGTGCTCATCTGTAAGTGGGTGAGCGTGTGACCTCCAGGTCTCCCTCGTCACGGGAGAGCCCCGTGGATTTCAGGCCTGGGTGACAGCAGCAAGGGAGTTCCCACTGAGCAGCAGGTGGCCGAGCGGCAGCCAGGTCCCGTGGGGAGCCAGCACCCCCGAGAGCAGCTAACGGGGTCCCTGTTCCCCGCAGGGCATCTGCCTGCCCCTCGACTTAGGGACACCCAGACCCAGGCCTCGTGCTGCTGGGAGGGCCCCTGACTGCCCCGACGTCCACTGGGTCCTGGAGAAGCCCGGCTGGGAGGTGAGTGGACCTGGTGCTGGGCCGCCCAGGCGTTCTTTACCCACCCTGCTCCTCTGAGCTTTAGGGGGAGGCTCAGAGCATCCTGTCCCGGGCCCGGAGCACCCAGGCAGCATTAAACCCTGACGGTCGGCGTCCACCAGCCCCTCACGTTCCATGTAGAGAAGCGGGGACAGCGAGGGGGCAGCTGCCGACCAGCGTCCACTGCAGACGAGGTGGCTGGCGGCCGCTGGTGGCCCAGCCAGGGCTTTGTGTCCAGTGTCATGGGTGGAGCACGTGATGTTCCAGCAGCGTTTGCCTCCGCTCACTGGGCCAGGGGGTTTGCAGGGAGCAGAGGCTCATCTTTGCTGCGGCATCTGGGAAGGTTTGTGGAGTTTGCCTTTGAGCTGGGGCTTGAAAATGACTTGCATTCGAAGCTTCAACCAACAGATCTCAAAAGTGCCGGGCATGGGAACACGCTGTGTACACACAGAATGAACTCCACAGTCGGTGCAGGGCTGGAAACCACGCGTCCAACCGCCTGTCTGCGGGCCTTGTCAGAGCGTTTATGGCGCAAGTGTGCACGGCGAAGACCTAGGAGGGGGCTTGGGAGGAACTATTGGGAGGGGGCTTGGAAGGAACTACTGCCCAAACTCCAGACTTCTCTGACTGATGACTCCTTGAGTGCTGAGAAGTTGAGGCCTGGCCTTCAGTAAGACGCACGTGAGGAAATGCTGACAGCCATCTGGAGATGTGAAGGGAAGGTTGTTCCAGGAGGGTGGAACAGCGTGCCCAAAGACAGGAGCGTGGAGGGCCAGGAGACAAGTGTGGGAAGCAGCGGACAGCCGTGACCCCAGCTCGAGAGACGAGAAGCGGCTTAGCGGGAACTGAGGCCGACCGGCGGGTCCTGCGGGCCAGGGTGCCCTGCTGGGTGGGAAGGAGGGAGGCATTGGAAAATGGGTCAGGTCGCCTCTCCTAGGCTTCCGAAAGAGGACCCATGGGCAGCCCCAAGAAAGCTCCCAACCTCTCTCACGTCCCTGCCGGGGAAGGCTCCTCCAGGGAGCTGGTGGGCAGCTGAGGGCAGGTGTGAGGGACAGCTGGTCCACCCTGACCCTGGCCTCCAGGCCCACACCTGGAGAAGTCTGTCTTGTTCGCTGAGGGGGCTCCTCTGGCACCAGGGCCTGCCCTTCCCCATGTGTGTGCGCTCGTGGCCCACACTCTGCCTGAATCTCTGGGCTCCAGACACGAGCGGCTTCTCTGGAGAATCCGTTTGGCTGGTGGCGTGGACCTGGGGTGGGCTGTAAATATTTAATAAGCAGCTCCCCAGGTGGAAGAAGCCTGATTTGCAGAGTTTGCCCATTTCCGTGGTGTGAAAACTGCCCCCTGGGCTGATTTTGAGGTGCGGTGTTGCTGCTGGAGGGGACTTTCACCCTCAGCTGGAAGAGACGGAAACCCCTAAACAGGAAGGGACGAGACCCTAGTGCCTGTCGCTTCTGAGATGAATGTATTTAACTCTACGTTGATATCATTTAATTTTAATGATGATTGTGTTTCTTGACAGTTAGCAAAACCCTTGGAAAGGGAACAGTCAGCTCTGGAGAGCCGGACCCAGCACGTCCCGCCTGCCTCCGGCACCTGGAGGCTTTCTCAGTGACAAACCGTTTCTGTTTCTGTCTTGTTTTCTCAGACAAACGAGGGAGCAGGAGACGCCCCCTGACTTTTTTTATTTCTCTGACTACGAGAGGCACAACGCGGAGATTGCTGCCTTCCACCTGGACAGGTGAGCCCTTCCTTCCTCCCTCCGTCCGCGCTCCCGTGCGCTCAGACCCACCGGTGAGCCGGGCCGTCCTGCGCTGGACACAGCAGGACGTCATCGTCACCTTCGTCACCATCAGGCAGCGCCGGTGCCTGCTCTCACCCCACCCCGAGTGCTGCCCTGACCAGGGCCCTCCGTGTCATCGTAGCCCACACAACACGCGGTAGGGAGAGCCCTTCATATCCCCCTCTTACCGATGAGAAACTGAGGCACTGTGAGCGGCGATTTGCCCAGGTTCCCACGCTCCTAACCATCCTCTGTCACTGAGGGAGAGGGTGCCTGCCCTCAGGGCACCTTAATCCGGATGAGCCCCTCCTGCACCCCCACAGTTCAGGCAGACGGGAGGTACAGAAGCTGCTGTGCGGTCGGTAATAGAGGAAAAGGAAAGACGGAAGTAGGCAGGGAGGGAAGGGGGAGTATTAAGTGCCTCGAATCTTAAAGACACAGAGACTCACCGGGCACAGACTTCTCTGGGAGACCAACGCAGCTTCCTAAGGAGGAGGAGCGATGTTCGCGATGAGGGGGCCTGGCAGGCCCTGCGGTCACCTGTCTCCAGAGGGGCCGCCCCAGCCCAGCAGAAAGTGAACCCTTGTGAGGGTTAGCTTGGCCCTGCTGCTGGGAAAGTGGGGGGTCCGTGTCCAGTGCCCTCCAAGGGCAGTTCACGGGCCTGGCCCTGGGTCCGGAGGGGCCCAGTGGATTGAAGGACCTTGCCCTGGTGCAGTGGAGGGAGGAGGCGCCACCCTCAGCCCCCTAGAGCCTCCCTGCCTGCCCTGCAGGGCCCTGACAGGTCCCAGCACGGGGTGCGGCCCCAGGGCCGGCAGCACTGGCATTGCCCTGGGCCAGTTGGAATGCAGAATCCTGGGCTCCACCCAGACCTGGGACAGAATCTGCATTTTAACAAGATCCCTAGTGACGTGGGCGTACATTGGAGTTTAAAGGGCTTTTTTAAAGATCAAAGTCTTCTGTGGTGACTATAGAAATCGCCAGAAGCCAGATTTTCCCCCATTTCAGCTATCTAGAACAGCCTGAACCCAAAAAAGGGCTTTTCTATGAAAAGAAAGCCAGGGACGGTCATCAGAAAACAGCCCCCTTCGGGTCAACCTGTTTATAAAACAGGACACACAGCCCGGCACCCAGGTGAGCCGTCTGACAGGTGGAGGGGGTGGGTGCTCCACGCAGAGACGTAGTCGGGCCTTGGGTCCCGGGTCGGCCCCGGCAGACGGCCCACGTCCCTCCACACCTGGTCACCTCGCCTCACAGGACAATCACCACGTCCTCCGTCAGCAAGAAAAGCTCTCGTCCCGCGTTCTCCATTTAATTAAGCGAGTGGGAGCCTGCGGTGTGGTTCCGAAAGAGTTCCATTAAAAGTGGTTCCTTTAATTTAATTTTGTTTTAAATTTAGCCCTGGAACGAGGGCAGGCTTTAGCTATGAGGGCAGTTGACGGTGTGTGCCCATCAGCGAGGCGTCGCCAGCCCCAGTCCCTCAGGGACCTCTCCCACCCCCATCACCGCGGGGCCAGGCAGAACCACCGGACCCAGGGCTGGGTTTATTCAGAGGCAGGGAGACAGAGGCCCGCTCAGCCGCACAGAGCACGGACCCTCCCCCGCCCGTTTCTTGCCAGGATCCTGGACTTCCGCCGGGTTCCTCCCGTGGCCGGCAGGATGGTCAACATGACCAAGGAGATCCGGGACGTCACGCGGGACAAGAAGCTCTGGAGGACCTTCTTCATCTCTCCAGGTAGCCTGGCACGGGGGCCCGTATTCATCTCTCCAGGTAGCCTGGCACGGGGGCCCGTATTCATCTCTCCAGGTAGCCTGGCACGTGCCCTGTGCCCCCTTCCACACCGGAGTGCTGACCCTCAGTGCCGTTCCCAACCCACCTCCCACGTAGGATGCCCTGTGCCCCCTTCCGCACCCGGAGTGCCAACCCACAGACAGCTTCAAGGTGCCACCATCAGCATTTAACCGATGTCCTCCCGTGCACAGAGAGGCTGTTTCTCCTATTTGTTTGTTTATTTTAACTGGTGAAACGATTCACTTTTGGGAGGTCCTAGCCTCTCCAGGAAGCCTTCTCCAGGTGGCCCAGCCAGCAGACCTCCGTGGGACCTCCCCACCCAGATTTAAACACACCCAGCAGGACCCCCGTTGTATAGTAACAGGGTGGGCGGCCTCCCCCGCCTCGGCAAAGTGGCTGGACTGTGAGCAGGGCTGGCCCCGGTCCCCGGTGCCCTTGAGGGGATACAGGATGGCCTGAACGTCAGGCGGGAATAGACGTCTCTGTTGGTGCTGAGGTTTATAAAACCTTCAAGACTCTACGTGATAAGTACAGTGCACACATAAACACATGATTTTCTACTTAATTATCTACCCAGGTTGCTGTAAACCTGACATTTGGGCTGGGCGTGGTGAGGATCACTTGATTTCAGGAGTTTGAGACCAGACTGGGCAACGTGATGAGACCCCTGTCTACAGGAAATTTAAAAATTAGCCAGCCGTGGTGGTGCTTATCTGTGGTCCCAGCTACTCAGGAGGCTGAGGCAGGAGGATTGCTTGAGCCCAGGAGGTGGAGGCTGCAGTGAGTGGGGATGGCACCACTGCACTCCAGTCTGGGCAACAGAGTGAGACCCTGTCTCAAAAAAAAAGAAAAGAAACTGGCATTTGTGGCTCTGCCGAGGGCTGAGTCCTCCTCCCCAAGCGCCTCCCTGGTGCCAGGCCCCTGCTGCACAGGCTGTTCCCATTTCTGCTGCTCACCTGGCTGAGCTCTGGGGACGCTCTCCTACCTGTCCTGGACTCGGTCCCCTGCGTTTCCATCTTGAAGGTCAAGAGTGGTCCCAGCGATGGTGAGCACCGCAGAGTGAAGGGACCCAGTGGTCACCCCAGGGAACCCCACAGAGCAAGGACCCCACTGGGGAGGGGCCCTCCGGATTGGAGGCTCTCGCTGTAGGGGCCTCAGCCGCTCTCCTGGCCCGTCTGCTTAATTCATGCAGATAAAATCCAATTAGGGCCCGTGATTAGCTGCGTCTTCAGATTTGCTGGCACATGAAACCTTGACCTAAGAGCTCATTTCCTGCAGATGTTTCAGATCGATGTACAGACTCTGCGCTTTCTCCTAACTGCATTCATGAATTTGTCAGAACCAGGCCCCCGAATCCATGATTTAATTAAGTTCCGTTCCATCAGCCGGGGCTCACCGAGATCCTCATTTGCTTTCTTCCTCTTAAAGCCCATTGATAAGAGAAAAATAGGACAGAAAGCTCCACAGAGGCAGGAAGAAGGGCTCCCTTCCCTGGCCCACGGGTGCCTGGCCCTGCACACCGGGAATCAGGGCAGAGGCAGAACCTGAGCATCTTTGAGGGGGTCTTTGAGGGCTCCCCGGTCAGCTGTGCCTGAGCCAGGCACACCTCCAGTGATGGGGAACGCATTGGCTCACAGACAATTCAGTCCCTGTTTGGATGGCTTGAGCTGTCCATCTTTTTTAAGGGGCTGAAACTCGCCTCCCCACCCTGGGAGTCCAGGGCTTCCTAAGCACGCCTGAGCTGCGGCCGCTGTCAGCCCTTGGGCCGACCCTGAGCGCACCGTCCAGCCACCGCCTCCTGCCCCCTGTCCACAGGACTGACCGCCCTGCAGCCCGGCACTCACACCCTGGTGGCCACGGAGGATGGGCTCCGCCCCGGTGATGCCTGGATGCCCGGCTGCTTCTTATCCACGTCTTTTTACAATTTTTATTGCAACTTTTACGGTGATGTATTTCAAAGGTTCCAAAGACTGACATTCCCCATCTTCAGGTGCCAGCGCCCCATGCAGCGACTGCGGGAATTCCTCCAGCGTAGACTCGATTCTCTGCATTGCAGACCAGGCTCTCGGTTCGGGACCGATTGAAAGAGACGGTCACAGGGTCGCGCAGGGAGGGGTCAAAGACGCCCACTGATGCTGAGAACATGCCCTGCTCCGAGCAGCATCTCCGGAACTCCTCATTTCGTTGTAAAATGAGCCTGTGGGGGCAGGTCGTTTCCTCCCCGTTTCTAAGGTCTTACTGAGTGGCCGGGCACAGTGGCTCACGCCTGCAATCCCAGCACTGGGAGGATCACTTGAGCCCAGGAGTTCAAGATCTGCCTGGACAACATAGCGAGACCCCATCTCTACAAAAATGAAAAATTAGCCAGCTCTGGTGGTGTGCACCTGTGATTCCAGCGACTCAGGAGGCTGAGGCAGGAGGATGGCTTGAGCCCAGGGGATCAAGGCTGCAGTGAGCTATGATCGCGCACCACTGCTCTCCAGCCTGGGTGACAGAGTGAGACCCCGTCTCAAAAAAAAAAAAAAAAAAAAAACACTGGGTTGATTATTAGTCCAAACAGGTGAATTAAGTCACCTCTGAGTCCCATGTTGGCTGACACTTGGAATCCCCAGGTAGGTCCTCAGCAGGCCAAGGACGGTGGTCACCGGAGCGCCCCTGAGCTCTGCTCTGCAAGGCGGCCGTCGACCACCTTCGGTGCCGTTGCTGGAATCCCTTCTCACGTCTCCCTGGAGCCAGCACTTTGATTGAGCGCTCTGGCAGCTTCCCTGGCCACTCCTGGTTCCAGATATTAGTTGCGTTTTCCAGGGCAGCGCAAGTTTCTCCCCTGAAATCCAAGACTTCCTCGGCCGCCGGAGGCCCCCACAGTTCCATGTCCCTGCCCAGACAGACGAGTCCTCGAATCTCCCAGAGCAGCCGGGCCCAGCATTGCCGGGCACCCCTGAACGCAGCCCCCGGAACCCCACTGCTGCCACTCCGGCCGCGCTGCCCTGTCAGCCCGATTTCTTCCAGAAGCCTCTGTGAGCGCCTGACTTTCTCTAAAGCAGCAGGGGCGCAGGAGCCTAGATTCCTCTCCTAGAGAACAAAATCTGTTCAGATTCGTTTGCTCCACTTTGCTTTGCGTGCGTCTCCTGACCGCGGATGCCAGGTGACCTCAGAGGCCCTGCCGGAGCCAAGGGCACATCAGAGGGCTGAGCCCACTGCAGACACCCCCTCGGCCTCCTAAGGCCTGAATGACCCTCCCGTGGGGTCAATCAGAAAATGGAAAAACGTATCAGCCAGGAGCAAGGTGAGGGGGCGAGAGGCAGCCAGGGCCAGTGCTCGGAGAAGGTGGGCTCTGGGAGGGGGAAGCAGGAGGCTGAGCCCCAGGCAGCCCCCTGCCCTGCGTAGGGATTGTGGAGCTCAGTTCAGAGAGGGCAATTAGGACCCCAGCACGGCACAGCTGTATAGGGGCCGGGCCGCAGTCAGAGCCCACATCGTCTAAGCCCCAAACGCTCACGGAACACGCTCCCCTACTTCTCATGTAAGTTACCGTCTGCACGTTGCAAACATCACAGAGGTGCACAGGTCGTCCGTGCACAGCTTTGCGTTTCCGCAAGGTGAGCCGCCCCCAGGACCAGGCCCAGGCCCAGGTCCCCGGCAGCTCCGGAAGCCACTCAGCCCCACACAGCCTGGACAGAAGGTCTTTGCCATCATTCGCTTCACCTCTTTTCCTGCCACGGTGGCCTGGGCTGAGCAGGACGGTCCTCAGGACTCTCTCCAGTGCTGCGTCCAGCTTAAACGCACATTGAAGGAGACACGTTTCCAGCGACGGACCCAGTTCAGGCAGCCAGAGCCGCTGCCCTAAATAATAGTGTCCGCCGGGCCCGCAGCTGTCCAGGGCACAGCTGTCCAGGGTGGCAGATGGCAGACGTCCGCCTTGCAAAACGCTCCTCCTGCCGGGTCAGCCCCGACACAGTCAGAGAAAGGAATGGTCAGAGACGCTCCAGCCGCAGGGTGAAGGGGCCATCTTCGTCCTTGCCGGGAGCCACACTCTTGCCAGGCTGCGCTCTCTGGGAGGCCAGCTGTGACGCCATTTCCGGGTGACTGGAGGAGGCAGGATCTCTCCTGGGTTTGTCCGGGACCCTGGCTTTCTCCTTGCTGTTTGTGTCTTTTGTTATTACTAAAATGGAAAAGGACTCACGCTCCTTCCTCCCAGAAAGCCCCCCCCGCCTCCAAGGGCAGGGCAGCCTTCGTTACCTTGACAGCTGCCTTCCCGCGGCTTCCTTGTGTAATTCCCAGCCCGCGATGCCGGCGTTGCTGGGACCCCCGCTTCCCGGGCGAGGGGCTGGGCACAGGGCAGGGCGGCACTTGCCTGAGGTCACACAGCTCAGAGCCCTCCTAACCCCACCCGGGAGGCCCCTTTAATACCCGATTTGGATCTGCAAAGAGGAATGGCTGTGGGCCCGAGAAACGCCTTTCTCTTTTAACACGATACCATCTGAAACCGGCTTAGGCGAGGACGGGAGGCTGTTACAGCAGACGAATTTTAAGCCTCCAGCCAATGAGCGCTCGGATGAAGATTTTCCTCCTGAAATGGAGCTCCTGTGGGCTGCCGATTAATCTGTATCAGCACGAGACGGTGGGGGCTGCCTCGTCCGACTGTGGGCTGCCGATTAATCTGTATCAGCACGGGACGGGATTGCAGCTGGTCTTTCCTTGATTGTTCGTTCTTACAATAATGACCCAGCGTTGGGACTGGGATGAGGGGGCGCGGGAAGGAGGGGGCAGGCAGGTGATCGGGGCGTTGGAGCCAGACCAGCCGGGAGCTGCTGGGTGCGTGGGGTGTGGCGAGGGCCAGGTCGGCCTGGCACCCGTCCCATTTCCTCTCCGAACCTCAGCTTCTTCAGCTAAGAAAGGGCAGCCCGGACCGGCCGCCCTCCTGTTTACTCCGCTGGGAAGCAACCTGCCGAACCTGCCTTCTGATCCACGGGGAGCCTGCCCCGCAGCCTGGAGGCTCCAGGAACACCCAGAGACCCCTGGAATCACTCAGCCTGGCTGCATGGCTCAAGGAGGGGCCCCTTTGGCTGAGACGTCAGCCGTGTGCTCAGACAGCAGGAATGCTGGGACTGGCGGGGGCTGTGAGTGAGGTTCGGGGCTCTGGCCCCAACAAAACCACATTCTCACAAGTTCTACAGCCCCAGGCTTTCCAGAGCTTCTCCACAAACAAATAAAGCATGAAAAACTGGATTTAATCAGCAAATAAATACAGGAATAGCGCCGTCAGCCGGGCCTCCAGCATCAGAGCAGTGAACCCGCACTGCTAGTGGGCCTGGACAGCTCTTGCATTTTTCTAATTATTCTTTCTTTATTAAGGTATAATTCATGTACCACAAAATTTACCACTTAAAAGCATACAGTTCCGTGGTTTCTAGTATATTCACAAGGGTGCGCGACCATCATCACTGTCAAAATCCAGGACGTCTTTCTGACCCCAAAAAGGAACCCCGTACCGTGAGCGGCGGTCACCGTTCCTCACCCCGCAGCCCTCAGCGACCAGCGTCCCACCCCCCGTCTGTCTGGATTTGCCTGTTCCGGGCGTTTCATATTAAGAGGGTCGTACGACGTGTGGCCTCCTCTGTCTGGCCTCCTTCGCGGAGCACAGGGTTCTCGGGTTCAGTGAGGGCTTCATTCCTCTTCTTGCTTCATTTCGTTTCATCGTGTGGATGGACCACGTTCACCCGGCCTGTCCACTCCTCTCTTCATGGACATTTGGGTGGATTCTCTCTTTTTCGGCTGTGGTGAGCGGTGCTGCTGTGAGCATTCGTGTCTGAGTTTTTGTGCGGAGATGTTTTTTCTTCCCTGAGGGGTTTACGTGGGAGGGGAGTTCCTGGGTCACATGGAGACGCTGTGTTCAATCAATCGGGGGCTGCAGACCGTTTCCGCCGCGGCTGCGCCGTGTGCATCCCCCGCCAGCAGCACACAGAGGTGGCTGTTCCCCATCCCAGCCGGCAGCTGCTGTTCTCTGCTCTTTCGATGGAAGCCGTCCCAGCAGACAGGAGGTGGTGCCTCACGATGGCGCCCGTCTCTTCTCATGCTTGTCGGCCATCGGTGTCGTCTCTGGAGAATCCTCTGTTCAAGCCCTCCGCCCATTTATTCGCTGGTGTTTTGTCTTGTTGTGATTGAGTGATGAGAGTCCCTCAAACACTCTAAGTGCTAGATCCTCAGATGTGTGGTTTGCAAACATTTCCTGCCATTCTGTGGATTGTATCTTCACTTTTTTTGACAATACGAATGCATTGTTTTAAACGACTAAACGTTGGCCCTAGGGTTTCCATAGACCAGCCCCCGATTTTCGAGGGTTCAGGCCGGGCTCTGCCTCTGGGGAGCCGTGTGGCCTCGGGAAGTCAGCTCTGTGGGTTGGCTTTTCTGTACCGTGGGGTGGAGGTGTTTGCTGGGATTGTTGGGGGAGCTGTGGGTGAGTCCTGCCCGTGAGAAGCACCAGTAACCCGCAGCCCGTCCCTCCCCAGCCAACAACATCTGCTTCTACGGCGAGTGCTCCTACTACTGCTCCACGGAGCACGCCCTGTGCGGGAAGCCAGACCAGATCGAGGGCTCGCTGGCCGCCTTCCTGCCCGACCTGTCCCTGGCCAAGAGGAAGACCTGGCGGAACCCTTGGCGGCGCTCCTACCACAAACGCAAGAAGGCTGAGTGAGTGCGGGGCCAGGGGACCGGCATCCGGCCACCCTACGGCAGAGGGAGCTGGGCCTGGGCGGGCGTGGGACGGTCGGCGCCCACGGGGTGGCGGAGATGGGTGCAGAGCCTGCTGTGCGGTGCTGGCCTGTGTGAAACGACTGCTTCCTGATGAGACGGTGGCAAAGGGCGTCCTTGCTCCAGTAATTCCATGTGCTTCCCTCACCCGGGCAGGCCTGCCCACCAGGGCCCTCGAATCGGGGCCCCTCAGCGTTTGAGCTCTGCTCTCACCCCGTCCCTCTCCTCACTCCTGCGGGAGAAACGGCCCCTGTTCTTTCCGTCCCACATTGTCCTCGTGAGTGTGGATTCCGGGTCCTGTTTCCCCACAGAGACTCTGCAAAAAACACAGGACCCAGAGCTGAAGGCAGCTCCAGGTGGGGTCACCCCGGGGCGGGGCAGAGTGACTCCGTCCCCTCCCACACCCATGCTCCCACTGATGCAGCCTCAGCGCGGCCGGGGCGGGTCCATCTGCAGACGCCAAGGTCCCTGCCGCAGTGTTTCTCCTCTGCTCCCCACGGCACGCGCCGGGCTATCCAGAATCCGGCCTGGGCCCCCCTTCTCACGCTGGCTCCCCGCAGGTGGGAGGTGGACCCTGACTACTGCGAGGAGGTGAAGCAGACACCGCCCTACGACAGCAGCCACCGCATCCTGGATGTCATGGACATGACAATCTTCGACTTCCTCATGGGTACGTCCCGCAGGGGCATGGGGTGCCCGTGTCACCCGCCTTGCGTGGAGCGGATGCACGCAGGGCTCTGCAGGGCACGGTCCGTGGCGCGGCCCAGCTGCGGTCCCGTGGGCTGTGGAGGGGCCGGATTGCTTAGAGGTCATGCTGGCAGGAGGAGACGCCGCTCTGCAGAGCACAGAGGCCTCTGGGCTACCCGGCCCAGCTCCCCACGGGCTGTGACACTTTCTGTTTCTCTCCGCAGGAAACATGGACCGTCACCACTACGAGACTTTTGAGAAGTTTGGGAATGAAACGTTCATCATCCACTTAGACAATGGAAGAGGGTGAGCCTGTCCTCGCCCCTGCACACCCAGGGAAGGGCCGGCCACCTCCCAGCTACTGCAGCCCACCTGAGACCCTGGGGACGGGGGTAGCAGACCCTCCAGTGGAGGGATGGGAATGTCACAAAGGCCCATCTCAGAGCCAGATGCAGGCGGCGGCCCCAGGCCCCAACCAGGAGGGAGGGCCACCCCGGGAGCGGGACCTCCGAGGCACGGGAACGCTGCAGACCAAGTCCTAGCAGAGCTGGTGTTACCAGGGAAATGGAGGCTGGGAGAGGCTGCTGGTAGGAAGAGCAGGACCGTGCAGAATAGATGGGCCTCTGCCCCACGCGGGACCTGGAGCCAGCCTGCCGGGGATAGACGGCCTCTGCAGCTGCTGCTGGCCTGCCATGGGTGGTCTTGGGCGGCGCTGTGAGACCCTGATGACCAGGGAGGGTGACCCCTAATAAGCAAAGCACGGAGGCGAGTAACTCGGGCAGGAGGACGTCCATTCCATTCCCAGGCTCGGAGACCTCAGAGAGATGGACTTTGGGCACCTCAATAGCTTGTGTGTGTGGCTGTAAAGATGGCTCCACAGCTAAATGGTGGGCTGACGCTCCCTGGAGCCGTCTCAACTCGGCTGACCAGGACCCTTCCCCAGGCCAGAGGCCAAGACCCCACATACAGGGCTGGGGACAGGCGGGGGTGGACCCACTGCCTGGGATGCTGGAGATGGGCTGGGTGGACCCACTGCCTGGGGTGCTGGAGATGGGCTGGGTGGACCCACTGCCTGGGGTGCTGGAGATGGGCTGGGTGGACCCACTGCCTGGGGTGCTGGAGATGGGCTGGGTGGACCCACTGCCTGGGGTGCTGGAGATGGGTGGGGTGGACCCACTGCCTGGGGTGCTGGAGATGGGCTGGGTGGACCCACTGCCTGGGGTGCTGGAGATGGGCTGGGTGAACCCACTGCCTGGGGTGCTGGAGATGGGCTGGGTGGACCCACTGCCTGGGGTGCTGGAGATGGGTGGGGTGGACCCACTGCCTGAGGTGTTGGGGACAGGCAGGTGGACCCATGGCCCAGCTCCCAGCCCAGCAGCCTGTTAGGAACCTTGTACAGGGGCCCTTGACAATTCTGCTTTTCTTCTGGAAGGTTTGGGAAGTATTCGCATGACGAGCTCTCTATCCTTGTGCCGCTACAGCAGTGCTGCAGGTACAGCCCCTGCCGGAGCCGGCTCCAGCTCCACCCTCCTCCCTACTACGCAGGAGACAGAGGAGGCCGCAGCCTTCCCCAGCCCACCCCGGCCATCATATGAGAGAGGAAAGGCCCCAAATTCAACCCACACCCTCACGCTGCAGCCTGGCGGCGCAGACCTCACCTGTCCACCGCCCCAGGCCCATCCAGCTCGAGGCCTCCGGGCCTCCACTCTGTGTCCGTCCTGCCACCCCAGTGCAGAGAGAACTCGAGGCCAGGGCAGACACCAGCTGAGACACAGAGACCCTGCTCCCCCGCGCAGCTGCCGGTCTCTGCCACTGCCACTGCCACCTTCTGTGGGGTTCAGACCCCCTTTCCCCTGGGGTCTTTCATGGCTGGGGACGCAGACTTGCAGGGCAAACGCTTTGTACTTCTCTAAGGAGGCACGGCAGTGCCCGTGTTGTACGGATGTGCTGAGTCGGGGTCAGTCTCCTGGGTGAGCAGGCCGCCCTCCTCACCTCCCCATCCTCCTGCCGGGCCCCTCTGGGAAATACACCGGCCACCGCATCCTGCAAGGGCACCCTCACCCCTTATGCAGATGACAGGCGGCAGACCATGCCGGAGCAGATCACACAGCCCAGCGGGTGACGAGGCGTCGGATCGCAGGCCCCTCTCTCTCCGTCTCTCTCGTCTCTGCCATCTCTGTCTGTGTCTGTCTCTCTCTGTCTCTGTCTATCTCTCTGTCTCGGTCTGCCTGTCTCTCTTTATCTGTCTCTTTCTGTCTGTCTGTCTCTGTCTCTCTCCCTTTCTCCCTCTGTCTCTTTCTCTGTGTCTCTCTTTCTCTGTGTATGTCTCTGTCTTTTTCTGTCTCTCTGTCTCTGTCCCCCTCTTTCTCTCTCTGTCTCTCCCCCCACTCTCTCTATCTCCCTCTCACTTTCTCTGGCTTTCCCGTGGGCAGGCATCTCCCCTGTCCCATGCCAGGCCTGACACCCCTCTCCTCCCCAGGATCCGGAAGTCCACCTACCTGCGTCTGCAGCTCCTGGCCAAGGAGGACTACAAGCTGAGCCTGCTGATGGCCGAGTCTCTGCGGGGGGACCGGGTGGCGCCCGTGCTGTACCAGCCGCACCTGGAGGCCCTGGACCGGCGGCTCCGCGTCGTGCTAAAGGCCGTCCGGGACTGCGTGGAGAGGGACGGGCTCCACAGCGTGGTGGAGGACGACCTGGACACTGAGCACAGAGCTGCCTCGGCAAGGTAGTGTCCGCCGGCCGCTGCGCTGCCCGGGACGAGCCAGAGGGACCGGACCTCCCAGCAAGCGCACGTGCCCGTCGTGAATTCAGTGAATTCAGAGGCAGGACGGGATCATCCGGAGTCGGGAGCTGCTGCCACAGGAGGCGAGGCTCCCCAGGTCTAATAGGACACATTTTGTCAGTGTTTGACCAGAAAAGGTTGGGAGGGAAGCACCGTCTGTGCTCACAGAGAGAGGCGGCCAGCGCCGGAGGCATTCCGTCCTTTCTGTAGGGAAAGGAGCCTTTATTTACTATTTTGTATTTATATATGATGAATAAGTATATAAACAGAGACGTGTACACAGACGCCGATCACCTACCAAACCAAACACAAGGACCGCCCTCCCGGTTCTGGGGGCCCCTCAAGGCCAAGCTCACCCCTCAAGTGCTCTCACACTCGGGACCTACTTCAAGTAAAAACTCTTTCTCCTTCCTGGGGCCTTGGCTCCTGGAGGGCTGGAGAGTCTCGTCTGAGGATGGGTGGAGGCTCTCGCTGGACGTCTGGCCTGTGCGCTGGTGGATGGATGCCGACATGGTTTCGGAGAACCCGATGACCAGGCGTCCTGCGACTCCGCCCGCTGGCCCACAGTGCCCACCTCGGACTTGGCTGTGGACGGTTGGTGCAAGTACGTCCTGCAGGGCTGGCTGTGTGCAGCTGTGGGCTGACCTTTGCAGAGTTTTGTGGAATAGTTTGCAATGTGATAAAAGTGCAATAAAGGTACAGCAGATATGTGTCGGCCTCACAGGGCGGGTCCCTCACACCCTGGTGCGTGGCTGCCTGTCCACCCCCTCTCCAAAAAAAAGCCAGTCCTGGAACCAGGCGTGGCTGAGAGTCGGCATTCAAGGTGGCCTGGACCCGAGGCCTGCTGGGGCCAGAGTGGGCTGCCTGCCAAGCCCTGGTGCAAACAGGCCAGGTGAGGCCCCACCTCCAAGGCAGGGTGGTCCATCCTGGGCTGCTCTCAGAGGATGGGGCCACAACCCAAGGCTGCGGTGGCCCCGAGGGTGGCACCTGTCCGTAGCCCTGGCATGGGCGGCTCCCGCTGTTCCAGCAGCACTGGGCGGCCATGCGTGGGGCAGCTGCCCCGGGGCTGCGGTGAGTGAGGGACAATGTGAAGGGTGCCAGCCCCTTCCCACTGCCGGCCTCGGGCCTGAAACCTGCTCCTAGGAGCCCCCGGGGAGACTCTGGGCTCCTTCCAACAAGCCCCGGGAAGGCCCAGCCCGGGATGGAGCAAGGAGAGCCCTTGGGCCAAGGTCTCGGCGCAGAGTGAACGCTGAGAGTCCTGGAGCTGAGAGTGTGGGAGTCACAGCTCCTGGGGGCAGGCCCACTGCTCCCGAGCCGCTTCCTCACTGTCACTCCCCAGCCGTCTCCTCGCAGCCGCTCCGCACCCCGTGGCGACTGTTCTCTGTGCTGCTCGCCCGCCAAGCCGTCAAGGTCAATCATTACTCATCTCTAAAGCAAAACTGCAAGGTTGGTTTTATTTTTCTGGGTTTACAGATGGGGAAACTGAGGCTCAGAGAGGGAAAGTCCCTCAATCCCTAAGTCAATTTAGGTTCCTGGAACAGTCCACCCAGTGCTTGAAACCCCATGAGCTGGGAAGAGGTACAGAGGCCCCACCTGGAACCCCGGTTGCCCCAGGGCTCAGCTGAGGGTAGGGCAGGCTCCCCCGATGGCCAGACTCGCGGTGGACTGCAGTCCACGAGGACTCCTCAAAGGAAACAAGCGGGCGAGGTGTGGAAGCCCCACCTTGGGCTCTCCAGCCTCCCTGCCTCAGTGCAGGGCCTGGCCCTCCCCTGGGCTCGGCCTCCCTTCCACAGTCGTCCCACACGTCGCCTGGCTCCGGCTTCACAGCTCCACTCTCCACACACTCAGCTCTGTCCTCTCGCCATTTTCTCCCAGCCGAGGAACTCAGCCGGCCCTCGCCTCTTCTTCTCCCTGCCCTGAGGACCCCCAGAAGCTGAGAGGAGTGAGGTGGGGGCTGCAGAGATGGGGCTGGGCTCCTGGGTCAGCATCTCCCCTGCTGGCACCGTGTGAGGGTCAGAGGCAGGAGCCAGCATCCTGGCTGCCACCTGCCAGGGTCACACGGCCCAGGAGCCCTAAGAAATCAGCTGTGGGGCTGGTCACTGTGGCCCCCTCTTCTAAGAGCCTCTGCATTCACTCACCTGTCCATTCCGCAAAGGCCCTGACACCCATTTGAGCTGTCCCAGGCTGGCTGCAGCAGGGCCTGAGAGACTCAGCTCTGTCCTCATCACTGCCATCCTACAGAGCAGCGGGAGACACACAGTAAACACACAGACAGGTCACACACAGCTCCCTGCACATGGCAAGGAAGTCAGTGAGGGCAGAGGATGAGCCAGGCAGACATTGAGTGTGGGGCAGCCAGGGAGGTGCTGTGGCCCCACCATCCACTGGCTGGAGCCAGCCCCACCATGTCACTGTTTGGGACTGAACCAAAAGACGTGATTAAGTGGCATGAGGGTTCGGGTGGTCCCGGTCCAATCTGACGAGAGCCCTTATGAGGAGAGGAGACCAGGACACACACAGAGGGACGGCCCCGTGAGGACACAGAGAGGATGACGTCCACGAGCCACAGAGAGACCTGGAGGAACCAGCCCTGCCGCGCAGTGACTTCGGATTCCAGCCTCCGGGACCGTCTGTGGTTGAAGCCACCCCGTCCGTCCGTGGTGCTGTCACGGCGTCCTGAGCAGACTCACGCAGGCAGCCTCCAGTAGGGGCTTCAAGGGGCCTGAAGGACGGGAGGCAGTGATTCCAGGAGCAGGGCCAGGGGCGCAGATGGAGAAACGCAGCGGCCGTGTCCACCCTGCCACATGGGGCTGGCCCAGCAGTGCCAATGTTGGGACCCACGGCCATGATAGAATTAAGTTAGTGTTTAGACAGACGTGCCGCGGAGTCTGGACTGATAGAGGGGAGTGCTCCGTGCAGAAGCAGCTGTCGCTGTCATCTGGCCACAGCTGGATACCAACCACAGAGGAGGGAAAGTGTGCAGATTCCAGGGCCCGGGAGAGACCAGCAGGACCTGCTGTGGGGCTGGAGGTGGGGAGAAGAGAAGGAGAAAGTGTGACCTCCAGGATCTGACTTCAGCCAGGGCATGGGGCGCCCTTCACTGTGGGGTGTTGGAGGAAGACCCAGAGGGGCAGGGAGGAGGCGTGTGGTGTCCCCGCAGGCACCAGATGACAGCGGGGCTGGGTATAAAACGTGGTGCTGCCAGCACGGAGCTGGAACGTGGAACCACAGCAAGGGGAGGAGGGTGTGCACGAGGCCCAGGACAGCTCACGCACGGCTGGAGTCTGGGTAAGGGGAGGGGCAGCAAGGGTGGGGCTGATGGTCCAGACAGAGTGGATGGCCCTTGATGTCTGCTATGGAAGGACACACAAGAACCATCACCCTTGATGTCCGCTATGGAAGGACACACAAGAACTATCACCCTTGATGTCCGCTGTGGAAGGACACACAAGAACCATCACGCGTGTGAGAGCCTTTGGCGTGAGAGACACGAAGCCACAGGGAAACACGTGGTGTGGAGACTGTGCTGAGAGCAGAGATGCGGAGACAGGATGGCATGAGGTCCAGGGAACAGGAGGGGCTCTCGTGCACCAGTGTGGGCAGAGAAATCAAACAGGATGAAGCCTCGATAGAAGGAACACAAGACGAGACTGAGGAAGCTCCCAGAGAGCAGCAAGGGAGACCAGTGGCTGGAAAATGAGAAAACGAAGCCACTGAGGCCCCGGCAGCAGGCCCAGTGCCGACCAGCAGGGGACACACGACAGAGAAGAGACAATGGCTGCAGGCCCAGTGCCGACCAGCAGGGGGCACACGACAGAGAAGAGGCAATGGCTGCAGGCCCAGTGCTGACCAGCAGGGGGCACACGACAGAGAAGAGGCAATGGCTGCAGCCCCAGTGCTGACCAGCAGGGGGCACACGACAGAGAAGAGGCAATGGCTGCAGCCCCAGTGCTGACCAGCAGGGGGCACACGACAGAGAAGAGGCAATGGCTGCAGGCCCAGTGCTGACCAGCAGGGGGCACACGACAGAGAAGAGGCAATGGCTGCAGGCCCAGTGCTGACCAGCAGGGGGCACACGACAGAGAAGAGGCAATGGCTGCAGCCCCAGTGCTGACCAGCAGGGGGCACACGACAGAGAAGAGGCAATGGCTGCAGCCCCAGTGCTGACCAGCAGGGGGCACACGATAAAGAAGAGGCAATGGCTGCAGGCCCAGTGCTGACCAGCAGGGGGCACACGATAGAGAAGAGGAAGCCACAGCAGCCCCAGTGCCGACCAGCAGGGGGCACACGCAGAGAAGAGGCAATGGCTGCAGGCCCAGTGCTGACCAGCAGGGGGCACACGATAGAGAAGAGGAAGCCACAGCAGCCCCAGTGCTGACCAGCAGGGGGCACACGCAGAGAAGAGGCAATGGCTGCAGCCCCAGTGCCGACCAGCAGGGGGCACACGCAGAGAAGAGGAAGTGGCTGCAGCCCCAGTGCCGACCAGCAGGGGGCACAAGCAGAGAAGAGGAAGTGGCTGCAGCCCCAGGGCTGACCAGCAGGGGGCACACGATAGAGAAGAGGAAGCCACAGCAGCCCCAGTGCCGACCAGCAGGGGGCACACGTAGAGAAGAGGAAGTGGCTGCAGCCCCAGTGCCGACCAGCAGGGGGCACACGATAGAGAAGAGGAAGCCACAGCAGCCCCAGTGCCGACCAGCAGGGGGCACACGCAGAGAAGAGGAAGTGGCTGCAGCCCCAGTGCCGACCAGCAGGGGGCACACGTAGAGAAGAGGAAGTGGCTGCAGCCCCAGTGCCGACCAGCAGGGGGCACACGCAGAGAAGAGGAAGCCACAGCAGCCCCAGTGCCGACCAGCAGGGGGCACACGCAGAGAAGAGGAAGTGGCTGCAGGCCCAGTGCTGACCAGCAGGGGACACACGATAGAGAAGAGGAAGCCGCAGCAGCCCCAGTGCCGACCAGCAGGGGTCACACGTAGAGAAGAGGAAGTGGCTGCAGCCCCAGTGCCGACCAGCAGGGGGCACACGTAGAGAAGAGGAAGTGGCTGCAGCCCCAGTGCCGACCAGCAGGGGGCACACACAGAGAAGAGGAAGTGAGGAAATGGAAGAAGAGGGTTGACCTGAGCTGAAGGACATGAACTTCCAGGTGAAATAGTCCCAGGGCCAGGCATGGCGGCGCACGCCTGTAATCCCAGCACTTTGGGAGGCTGAGGCAGGAGGATTCCTTGAGCCCAGGAGTTCGAGACCAGCCTGGGCAACACAGTGAGACCCACCTCCTCCATCTCTACAAAAAGTACAAAAATTAGCCAGACACAGTGGGCTCACACCTGTAGTCCCAGCTGCCCCAGAGGCTAAAGCAGGAGGATCACTGGAGCACAGGAGGTCGAGGCTGCTGTGAGCTACGATTGCACCACTGCACTCCAGTCTGGGCGACAGGGTGTGACTGTGTCTCAAAAAAAGAAAAAACTAATAGTTAAATAAATAGTCCCGGTTTCCAACAGAATAAAAGGAAGGTCAGCAGAAAGGCCAGGACGGCCTGAAGAAACTTCAGGGCTGGGGCTGCGGGGTGAAGCCGTCCCTTCCAGACGCCGGGCGAACGGACCTCCCTGCAGAAGCACAAGGGTGAGGGGATGAAGTCACATTCCACACACAGGATCTAGACACGGCTCGTGGCCCATGCACCCGAAACCAGGATGTGCATTGGGGAGGAGGAACGGGGTATAGTAGGGCAGCGGAGGCCCTGGCGTGCTGACGAGAGGACCCCTGAGGGGGACATGCAGACAGGAGCAAGAGGACCCTGCAGAGAGGGGTGGGCGCCCGCCCAGAAGAACAGGCCAGGGGAAGAGGTGAGGCTCCTGGCACGGCCAGGACGCCGTGGCTCAGCCTTGAGTGCGGCCACAGACGCATCATAACAGGAGCACCCAGCGTCATTTTTCCATCAAGAAGGCGGCGATATCACCGTATTGGGGAAGGGAGTGTTTGAGTGGGGAGATGTTGAGCTGTGACGTAAGCCTGTTATTTGGAAACACGGAGGTAAATACAAAAACCAAACACACTGAGCAAAACAAAGAAGGTGATTTTCTCTGGGTCTTTGCCAGGGGCAGGAGGGGCAGGAGGGGCAGGGCCTGCTGGGTTTCATGATTGCGGTGCCATTTCAGACTTTTTAAGCACTATGCATGGGTGTGGTGCTATTTCAGACTTTTTAAGCAGTATTTACTGGTTTGATACAAAGTCAGAATGCAGTTTGACACCCACTAGCCGGGCCAGAGCTGACGGTCTCCTGGGGAGGGGTCAGCCCAGCCCCACGACAGCCCTGGTGCACACCCATAGTGAGACCTGAGTTCTTCTTTTACCCACTTTGCTCCTCACAGTTACTCGGGGGTAGAAATTGTGGCCCCGTGTGCCCACGTCACAGCTGTGTAAACCAGGGCTCAGATGGTGGGACGACTTTCAGGAGCTCAATACGGATAATGCCTGCGTGTGGACCCCGCCCTGACAGCCGCCCTCTTCCCACCTACCCATTAACACCCATGCCACACGCAGAGCCACCCACCCGCAGAAATAGGTGGTGCAGAGAGAGGGTGGGGGTATGAGACCAAGGGCTGAGGAACAAAATGAAGAAAAAGGGCTTTCAATTAAGTTCTTTCCCTTGGTGCGGGCTGCTTCCCACGGAGCACTAAGCTGCCACTTTGTCTGCAAGTAGGACAGCGTCTTGCCAGAGGGGTCAACGAGAAGCGTGGGGGTTGAAATTCAAACATGATTTTTTACAAACCAGGGGAAAACCTGGGATTTCACTTCACAGAACTGAGAGTCAGGAAGGAAGTGGCTCACAAGGGGGCTCCTGCCTGGCGCTGGGACCCCCGCCCCTGAGCCGTCGGGGCCGTGCACCTGGCAGAGACACGGGGCTGAAGGTGGGCACCACTTTTCTCTGAATTAAAGTAAATGAATGAAGAAATAAATAAATATATGAATGGGGACTCGTGTGTGGCCTGGCCCTCCAAGGCCACGGGACAAGATCTGAAGAACAGGCTGCTGGGGAATGTGGGTGGTGGTCACAGCCCAGCCCGGATGCAGAAGCCCGCTCTGGACACAGAGGACACGGCCCACCCCAGCCCACAGCCTACAGCCCAGCCCGGCTGCAGAAGCCCGCTCTGGACACAGAGGACACGGCCCACCCCAGCCCACAGCCCACTGCCTAGTCCAGCTGCAGAAGCCTGCTCTGAACACAGAGGACACAGGCCACCCCAGCTCACAGCCCACAGCCCAGCCTGGCTGCAGAAGCCCACTCTGGACACAGAGGACATGGCCCACCCCAGCCCACAGCCCACAGCCCAGCCCGGCTGCGGAAGCCCGCTCTGGACACAGAGGACAGGGCCCACCCCAGCCCACAGCCCACAGCCCAGCCCGGCTGCGGAAGCCCGCTCTGGACACAGAGGACACGGCCCACCCCAGCCCACAGCCCACAGCCCAGCCCGGCTGCAGAAGCCCGCTCTGGACACAGAGGACACAGCCCACCCCAGCCTACAGCCCACAGCCTAGTCCGGCTGCAGAAGCCTGCTCTGGACACAGAGGACTCTGCCTGGCCCGAGGCCACATCACGGAAGGGCAGGGTTCCCAGCCCTCCCAGGGAGCTCCCTGGAGGCACCTGTGCCGTCCTCACCTGGGAGTGAGCTCCATATGCAGATTCCCGGGCCAGCTCCCCAAGCCCAAGTACAGAGGTTGGGGGCAGAGGCCTTCAGCTACCCAGGGTCCTGGACACAGGGGCTCCCAGGTTGTCCTTTTGGGACTCACGGCTCAGCCCTTGCCCACCTCCTGGGGGGACCTCCCCAGAGTACCCTGACTGCACAGACACCCTCAGCACACCTGGCCTGCAGCCAGCCCATTCCACAGAACCTCCAAGCCACTGTCCCCAGGAAGGCCTTCACCAGGGCAGACGACAAGAGAAGGCTCCAAAAGCCTCTGCCTGCCCAGGTGGGCCTGAGAGGGGCGAGGAAGATGGATGGGCCCAGACCAAGCGGTTGTCTAAGGAGCAGAGTTCCAGCTCCCAGTTGTGGGGGATGCAGACATCTTCCTGTGCACAGAGGGCTCTGCTGACCCTTTCAGCGACAGGGGAAGGTCGCCTGCATTTGGAAGAAGGGGCTTGTAGCCGGTCACCTGCTGGGAGGGCGTCCTCCAGAAGGGGAGGCATTTGCTCCTGCCCTCACAGCTTGTCCTGAAGGAGACCCTGGGAAAAGTGGGAGAGGAATTAGGAGAGCCCCAGGGCTGCTGCAGTGTGGGGTCTGGGCGTGGTGGTGCCCGCTGGGTCCGTACCAGCCATACCCCTAGCCTAGGTTGCCCAGGTCGGCCACCCAGCTAGGCTACCGTCGGGGGCTCCGGCCAGCCGGCCCCTTCCCAGAGCGCCTGCCCCGCCCGTCTCCGTGGGTGCCAGGGCTCGGCCGTCCTGTGAGCTGGAGGGACCCGCAGGTCCGCAGGTGAGTTCAGGCTCCCGGGACACCTGCTCATGTCTGGTCCGCATGCTCCATCTGGAGGACAGCCGGGGAAAGGCAAGAACCAGCGTCTGCGTTGAGGGGCGGCCCCAGCTGAGAAGCAGGTGCCTTGTCCTCAGCGCCCAGGGTCAGCGTGGCCCCGCCGCCTCCCTCAGCCCGGCCCAGAGCCCAGGCCGTGTGGAGCCTGTGCGTCTCCCCCTCCTGCCCCTCCAGGAGGACCCAGCTCAGTCCTGGCAACTCCATAACTTCCTGCCAGGTAGCCAGGTTCTTCTCCAGTACGTCCATTCTGAATGAACATTGCGCAAATTCAGTACCCTGCACACCAACACACCTACGACACCCTCCCTTAAACGTGGAACTGGAAGCCTGGGATTGCCCTGGAGGGCAGCGGGAGCTGTGGCAGCCCCCCACCCACCGGCCTTCCGGAGCCTCCGAAGACCCCCCGCATGCATGGCGCCTTGGGGCCTTTGCATGGCGGCCCCCTGGAGCTCTGCGCCTGCCCAACCCCTTCACTTGGTTAATTCCTATCCTGACGCGGCTCAGACGTTTCATCCGGGAGGATGGTTTCAGGTGCACACCACCCCACCCAGCCAATTTTTCCATTTTTTATAGAGATGGGGTCTTTCTATGCTGCATAGAAAGTTGGTCGTCTCAAACGTCTCTTTCATAGCTCAGTCCGTTTTGTTTTTAAGCGTGCTGTGAGTCTTAACGAGGATATCAAGTGCCACTCCCCATTCAGAGTAAACCATCATCTCATTTAGAAGAGACAGCGTGCATTAGATACAAAAACTCAAAGATGTTTACATGTGAATGTGGCAGAGACACAAATTAACTGCGAATCGCAGCTGTCATCCAGGGCAGATTTCCTGAAGAGACGCTCCCTGTCTAAATGGCAAGAAACATTTATTATAACTCATGGCTGTGGTGCCTTCCAGATTTTCGGGAAGTAAAAGGCCGTGACTGGTGTCCCCCGAGGCACAGACATCCTTATTTCTGAGGAAAAGCTGGACACCAGCCAGGGCGGCTGAGAATCCTGACCTGAAGAACAAATCCAACTTTCCCTCAGCCACACCTCAAAGAATATGAACATAAACAGAGCCTCACTCCCTACATCCCAGGCTAAAGGCTGCAGCTCAAACCTGCACAGTCCTGAGGCCCTGCGTGTTCTGCCTGCCCCTGTGTTTATGTATTGGCCACGTGCGGAAATCCTGCGATGAATGAGGGATACATTCGTGTGTCTGTAAACTCAACGCATGTTTACTGAGCACCTACTATGTTACAAATGTCCTTGATGCTGGGGACGGAATGGGGAGAAAGACAGGGTCTGTCCTAGGAGGATGCCATCCTGGGACACGCCAGCAGCTCAGGGCAAGTGCACGAAGGCCGTAGGCTTCAGACTTTATCAGCGACAACCGGGACCGCTGGAGGACATTCGGCAAGTCTCTGGATGCACAAAACGGAGGTTCTTCTCCTACCTCCTTTACACTCTCCTGGCTGCTGGAGGATGGCTCAGTGGGCGCTGAATCCCCGCAGTCAGAGCAGGTCACTGACCTCTGTGCCGCGGCCTCAATTCATGAGACTGCTGAGGCCAAGACACGACTCAAAGCTCTGCCCTTGACGCTGGACTCAGTCGCTCCCTCCCGAGGCTTAGGCTGCAGGGGATTTCTCCATTCTCCACTCCCCTTCCCTGGCCCCTGTTTGCTTCGCTGGTGGGAAAGGCAGGGAGGGGGCCGGGGTGCTGAGTAGAACCTTGAAGCTGCCTCCACCATCTGGTCAGCAGTGCATGAAGACCCTCCTCTCATCAGGGGTCACCTCCTCCTCGGTCTGGTCCCGGAGGGGTTTGGGGACCCTCCTCTCATCGGGGGTCATCTCCTCCTCGGTCTGGTCCCGGAGGGGTTTGGGGACCCTCCTCTCATCTGGGGTCATCTCCTCCTCGGTCTGGTCCCAGAGGGGTTTGGGGACCCTCCTCTCATCGGGGGTCATCTCCTCCTCGGTCTGGTCCCAGAGGGGTCTGGGGACCCTCCTCTCATCGGGGGTCATCTCCTCCTCGGTCTGGTCCCGGAGGTGTCTGGAGACCCTCCTCTTTCCTGGGGTCATCGCCTCTGTGGTCTGGTTCTGGAGGTTTCTGGAGACCCTCCTTTCTCCTGGGGTCATGTTCTAGCTCTTTGCACCTCTCCTTTGCCCAAGGGCTCACAGAGACCCCCTCCATTCCTGGTGGCCGTGGCAGCCCTGTCGTAGCCCAGGGAGCCCAGAGCTCACCCTTGGGCTCTCACTGCTGGCCACTCTCCTGGCCCTCTCCTGTCCTTCGTCTCCCACATAGCGTCCAGGGGAAACACTCGTCCAGCAGCTGTCCGGGGAGCCTGCGAGGGGCAGCCATGGCAAAGCCACCCTCTCCTCGCCTACCTTTCTTTCTTTTTATTTATTTATTTATTTATTTATTTATTTTGAGACAGAGTCTCACTCTGTCGCCCAGGCTGGAGTCCAGTGGCACGATCTCGGCTCACTGAACCTCCACCTCTCAGATTCAAACAGTTCTGGCTCAGCCTCCCGAGTAGCTGGGATTACAGGCATCCACCACCACCACACCCGGCTAATTTTTTGTATCTTTAGTACAGATGGGGTTTCATCATGCTGGTCAGGCTGGTCTCAAACTCCTGACCTTGTGATCTGCCAGCCTTGGCCTCCCAAAGTGCTGGGATTATAGACATGAGCCACTGCACCCAGTTTCGCCCATCTTTCTTAGCTGTAAGTCAGGGCCTCTGGGCCTGATCCCCAAAGGGACCAGAAGTGAGGACGAGAACACCCACAGTGGTACCCAGACCATCTCTCAGACCTCCTGCCAGCTCCAGCTCCAGCTGGCCAAGGGGCCCAGAGTCATCATCTGGTCTTCTAAACATCCTTTGTGAGTTCCGCATGGGGTGGGGCTGGGGTGTCTGCTCCCAGGCACTCTGGAAGTTCCCACTGTGTAATTTGGGGCCCGTCAGAAGTTTCTGTAAGGAGGCAAGCCCACCTTTGCCTTCCCCGAGTTGCTGGCAGAGTGGACGAGGACATCTTCCCCCACCTCCAGCCTCCCCAACCCCAGCGGCCTCTCCTGCCCTCTGGCCCGGAGGCAGAACCTCCCACGGCCACCCAGGCTGGCCTGCTGCCACTCTCATTCCCAAAGACCTGTGCCACAACTCCTCAAGTTCAGCTCAGCCCGGGTGAAATTCATTCATTCTTTAATTCCTCTCAGTGAAAGTTTGAAAGTCTGCAAATTGAGTTTCCTGCTTAAAGAACAAAGAACAACGACAAAACACACACACAAAGTTGGGGGCGTGTTTTAGATTAGAGGAGAACAAACTGATATAGCGATCAGTATAATATGTGATCTGTGAATACTTGGATCTAAAAATATACTAATAACTTTCATAGGCAGAGGCAGGAGGATTGCTTGAGACCAGGAGTTGGAGACCAGCCTGGGCAACATAGCAAGACCCCCATCTCCTCAAAAAATTGGAAAATTAGCCATGCATGGTGGTGCACACCTGTGGTCCCAGCTACTCAGGAGGCTGAGGAGGGAGGAGCCCCGGAGCCTGGGACTTGGAGGCTGCTGTGAGCTATGATTGCACCACTGCACTCCAGCCTGGCTGACCCTGTCTCAAAAAATAAATAAATAAAAATAAAAACAGAAGAATATTTCAGAGGATATTTTGGAAATAACTGGACAGATTTGCCTGTGGGCTCTATGTCAGTGATAGGATTGTGTTGACGTCCCGTTTCCTGGGCTTGGCGCTGTGTCCCTGGAGGATAGCGTGCTTGTCCTTGGGAGAGGCAGCCTGAGGCCTTCAGGATGAAGTGTAATGGCATCTGCAACTCACTTCAAAATGTTTCAGCAAAAAAATACTCACTAGGAGTTCAAGAAGATGTCTAAATTCGGCTCGGGGATGAAATTTCACCCGCAGAGTATAATTAGAAAAAAATACATTTTATGCAAACTCTGCTCTTCTGTGAAGTAAGTGAGTCAAGATGTTCATGACTGGCGGATTTAGGAGCTGAAGCATTTGCGGGTGTTCACTGCACTGTTCTTTACGCTTTTTGGTGGATATAAGAGAGTGTGCACCGTCTTCATGAATTGTCTGGAGGAAAAGATGTGTATGCACAACTCAGGGCCCTGTTTAGGGATGGCGTCAGCTGCTGCCCACCCATTCCCCTCTCCTCCTAGGCAGAGGCTGAGGATGTGGAGGAGGGGTGGCACCTGAGGCCCCTGCAGGGAGGAGTGGGGAGGGAGCACGGCTGAGGATGTGGAGGAGGGGTGGCACCTGAGGCCCCCGCAGAGGGAGCGGGGAGGGAGCACGGCTGAGGATGAGGAGGAGGAGCGGCATCTGAGGCCCCTGCAGGGAGGAGCAGGGAAGGAGCACTCCAGAAACACTTCCCAAGTCCACGTTCCTGCATCCCAGATTTCCTCTCCCTGGGATGGCTGCCGAACATCCCAAATTCCACCGAAGCTGATCCCGCACTCTTCCCCCACAGAAGGTTCTTCCCAGGCAGCCTTCCTGCGTCATCAGTAACAACTCCCCTGACTCTTCTCCTCCCCCAGCACCCCTCATGCGCTCAGCTCCACTTCTGGAGATGGAAGAACAGCCCCTCACTCCACACCCCCACCCTGCACGTTCCCAGACACCGAAGTCGCCTCCTGGTTCTGAATCCCAGTGGCCTGCACAGTGACCCTCACAAGAGCCCCTCCTCAGCTTGCAGTCCAAGGGATCCATAAATGTGTGAGCAGATCACACCCCCTCTGCTTCAGACACCATCCCCATCCCACACGAGGGCCAGGCAGAGTCCTCACAAAGGCCTTTGGGATCCTCTGCAGGTGGCCTCGGTCCACGTGCTAAGATCATCCTGCTTCTCTTCCTCTCACCGGTTCTCCTTCAGCCCCAGGCCCGGCTGCTTCTCGGTCAGTGGGCATTCACCTGCACAGCCCCTCTGCCCTGTGCCTCCCCCAGCTTCACATGGCTGGTGCATCACCTCTTTCGGGTCTGTGCACAGATGTCATCTCACGGGGGAGCCTACTGTGACCAGCTCATGGCCACCCGCACACCCATGTGTGCACACATACCCAGGCACACAGGGAGCCTGCTGTGGCCAGCCCATGATCACCCACACACCCATACATACACACACGCCCAGGTGCACACACCCTGGAACCCCTGACCCTGCTACATTTCTTTCCCCGTAGTACTTTTCTCACCTAGATTATCATTTTAGTCACCTTTTGGTCAATAATTTGTCTCCTCCAATAGAACCTAAGCCCTGAAGATGAAGACAGGGCAGGTTTTTTACTACCATTATTGTTCACTGGCATAGCCAGCCATGTCGACCACCTTGTAAGCTCTTGATAAAAACTAAAAATGACTCAACACGACAGAAAGAGCCACCATATGGTCAGAAGGGACCAAACCACAGACCCACTCAGGCTGTGAGGCATTTCTCTCTCTGCTTTCAGGACTCGATGGCCTTTGACGACTTCGTGAGGATCTCTGAGTTGACCTTACTTGGAATTCACTGAGCTTCTCGGATGTGTGGAGTTATGTATTTCATCTCATTTGTGACTTTTTGGCCATTATTTCTTCAGGTATCCTCTGTCCCTTCCTCACTCCCCTCTCCTTCTGGGTCTCCTATTATGCACAGTTAGGGGCTCATCAGGGCCCACGGATCTCTCCGGCTTTGCTCATTTTTCTTTATTCATTTTTCTTTCTGATCCTCAAACTGGATAATCTCAATTGACTTGTCTTCAAGTCACTAATTTTCTTTTTCTGCCTGCTCAAATCTGCCATTGAACCTCTCTAGTGAAATTTTCATCTCAGTTGTTTTAGTTTTCATCTCTAAAAGTTCTGTTTGGGTAATTTTCATAATTTCTTTCTTTCTTTTTCTTTTCTTTCTTTTTTTTTTTTTTTTTTTTTTTTTTTTGAGATGGAGTCTCACTCTGTTGCCCAGGCTGGAGTGCAGTGGTGTGATCTCGGCTCACTGCAAGCTCCACCTCCCAGGTTCACGCCATTCTCCGCCTCAGCCTCCCAAGTAGCTGGGACTACAGGCGCCTGGCACCACACCCAGCTAATTTTTGTATTTTTAGTAAAGACACAGTTTCACCATGTTAACCAGGATGGTCTCGATCTCCTGACTTCGTGATCTGCCCACCTCGGCCTCCCAAAGTGCTGGGATTACAGGGATGAGCCACCACACCCAGCCAGGTAATTTTCATTATTTCTATCTCTTTTTTGAAATTCTCTATTTGTTCAAATATTATTCTCCTGGTTTTCTTTCTTTGCCCATGTTAAACCCAATTAAATATGGCCTGAGAAGGGCTCCATACTTCTATATTTGAGTACTTGTGGATGAACTGCAACCTAGCTTAACAGGTAGACAAGATTGAAAACCTAACTTAGGAATCTGAACCTGTAACAATAGCTGAGTCTTGGCCAATCCCAGCAGCCATAGTTCAACCACTCACACACTGCTGAGTGTTCAAACAAGGCAAACACCAAGCTGTAACCAATCCAGCCGTTCTGTACCTCACCTCTGATTTCTGTACCTCCTTCCCCTTTTTTGTCTATAAATCTTCCACCACGTGGCTGCACTAGAGCCTCTTTGAATCTGCTGTGATTCTGGGGGCTGCCCGATGTGCGAATCGTTCATTGTTCAATTAAACTCTTTAAATTTAATTCAGCTGAAGTTTTTCTTTTATCACCCACTGTTTCCTTTAGCTCCTAAACATACTTTAAATAGTTGATTAAAGTCTTCCTCTAATGTCTCTGCTGAGAGAGGTTCAGTTGATCTTTTTTTTTTCCTTTAGCATCTATGGGCCATATTTTCTTGTTTCATTGCATGCCTTGTAATTTTTTGCTGAAAAGTAGACATTTGGAATATTACAATGTAGCAGCTATGAAAATCTCCTCTCTCCCCAGATTTGGAGTAGGGAACTCCAAAATCCATCTGTTCACAAAAGCAATGAATAAACTGGCAAAAACAATTGGAACCAACTGATTGCTGCTTATGTAGTTTTTTTGGTTTCAGTTTATTTTGTTGCTGCTTATTTTTAGTATTTGTTTATTTAGTGACTTTTCTGAGCGAATTTTATGAAGTCTGTGTTCTATGCTGTATGTGGTCAGTGAAGTCTCTGTTCTGTGAGTTCACTCTCAGCTAATGATTCCACAGAGCAAGGACTAAGCTCTGCCTTTTTCTTATCTTGCCCGTATTTCTGTCTAAGGGGCCTGGGGTGTCATGCCCTATAAACCATAAATTCTCATCAGATGGGTTTTATTTAACCCTGTGTATCATGACTTACTTTCCAATCTGACTCTAGCATAACATTATGTGACAAAGAAGAAAATAAAAATAGTTTACCCCAAAACAAGTTTCTTTGCCATATTCTGAAATGGCCGTGCAAAGCTGTCCTTTGTGGGGGAAAATCTTGCATCTGTAGAGAATCTCTAGTAACACAGCTAGATCTTTTTCTTCCAGGCCCTCCCAATCCTGAAGAGATTAACTGAGAGTCTAGCACCTTGTAAATGTCTGAATAGGAAACATTTGTCATTGATTGTCTCTAAGGGCAGCCATTATGAGACTCCAAAAGAACCGTGGTCTCCACAATCTTTTATCTTAACCTGAATATTTCCTTTCTATGGATCCCAGGTCTTTAGACAAACTCAACCAAGAGTCAACCAGAAAATGTTTAAATTTACCTATAGGCTGGAAGCCCCTGAGGACCCCCCTTTGAGTTGTCCTGCCTTTCTGGCCAAACCAATGTATTTCTCAAATGTATTCAATTGCTGTCTCATGCCTCCCCAAAATGTATAAAACCAAGTGTTAGGGACTCTTTGGGGTGTCAGTTTTCTTCCCAGAAACCTCTGTGGCTGGTGGCCCCTTTGCCCGAGGTCTTGTCCTGCATCCCGGAAGAATGAGGTATGCAGACAAGTGGAGGGTGAACAAAATGAAGAGGAGGTTTACTGAGTGTTACATCAGCTCAGAGGAGACCCTCAGTGGGTAGCTCCCCTCTGTAGGCAGGTCATCCCCTCAAGTGCTCAGCTCTCATCAGAGACGAGGCCCTGGAGAGGGTAGCTCCTGTCTGTAGTCAGGTCATCCATTGAGTGTTCAGTTCTCAGCAGACAGGAGGCCCTGGGGTAGTTTCTCTCTGCAACTGGTCATCCCGATGCCTGCAGCTCTCAGCAGAGAAGAGGCCCTGGAGAGAATGGCTCCTCTTTGCCAGCAGGTCATCTCTGCAGCCCTCAGGAGAGAGAGTAACTCCTCTCTGCCAGCAGGTCATCTCTGCAGCCCTCAACAGAGAGAGTAGCTCCTCTCTGCCAGCAGGTCATCTCTGCAGCCCTCGGGAGAGAGAGTAGCTCCTCTCTGCCAGCAGGTCATCTCTGCAGCCCTTGGGAGAGAGAGTAGCTCCTCTCTGCCAGCAGGTCATCTCTGCAGCCCTCGGGAGAGAGAGTAGCTCCTTTCTGCCAGCAGGTCATCTCTGCAGCCTTCCGGAGAGAGAGAAACTCCTCTCTGCAGCTGGTTGTTCCATAGTCTCTCTGCCCTCTTTGTCCTCTGGTCATCCTCTGCCTTGCTCTGGCTGAACCCAGGGCTTTTATGGACCTCAGAGGGGGACAAGTGTATGCTTGTTGGTCTACAGATGACCATGGGTGGGCCTGGAAGAAGGACTATGGGTCCCCACTCCAGTCCAGGGGGCCGACAGCCCAGCCTCCAGCCTTCAGGGTCTCCCTGGCTGAAGGTGGGGCCTTACTGGGGACCTGCCCCTTTCACCCAGGAATCAATCTGCCTCCTGCTGCCATTCCTGGCCCCTGGGGCTCAGCCCCAACCCCACTCCAAGATCAGAACAGGCACTCAGAGCAGAGAGAGGCCAGGCAGTGGAAGCAGATACTGGAGCCTGCAGGGACCATGACTACAGACCTGGGCCTCCCACTCTACAGAGCAGGCAGGAGCCACGGACTAGCAGGGTCCCTGCCCCTTCTGAGTGGCTGGGGCAGGAGCTCCCCAGGTGCAGCTGCGGCCATCCTCCAGGGCACAGGCCCCGGGCATCTCTACAGCCTGTACCCTCCAGGGCCCAAGAAGGCTCCTTCCCTCCCACTGCACCCAGGCAGGCATATCCTGCCTGCTCCTGGCTCTTCCAAGAGGACAGGGAGGCTCAGAATCACAGCTGCAGTTTGGGTGGCTGTAGCCCCACCCAGGAGGGCAAGGCTCCCACCAGCTACATGAGGTGTGCAGCCCAGCTGTTCCTCCCTGCTGCAGCCAGTGTGATGGAGCAGCCACTCACCCTGGGCACATGATCGCCTTGGGTACCTGTTCTCAGGACCTCCAGAGGGCTGTGTCATGGGCCACTGTCACTCATTTGGCTCAGAATAAATCTCTTCAAATATTTTACACAGGTTTCTGTAAAATTTCATTGACAAGAGGTTTCCTTAAACACTTGAAACACAGCACACATATGGGCAAAATACCTCCCAGTCTCTGAGTGGGGGGCTCTGTGTGTGTTCAGGGGCACGCCTTCAACACTGAGGCAATTTTCAACTCTGCCTTAGCCTTCATTTCCTGCTTGTGCAGAAGCTGAAGGTCAGCCAGAGGTGAGTGCGTAGAGCTTTCTCAGGTCTTTTCTAAACTTGTACACACTCCTGGGTACGCGCCTGGACCTCTAGATTACAAAGAATATGCAAAAACCCTCAAAATTTGTATCCTCCAAAGCATCTCAATCCCCAGTCTTTCCTCCCAAGCTTTATGGTTAATCTGTTGTTTGCCCTGACTGTTATCCCTTGCCCCAGGCAGCAGTGACTAATACATTTGACTTTAAATGTTTCAACAAATGCCCTATAGGGAGACGCTTAAGAGCTTCACGTTACGTGAAAGAAAGGCAAGCCCTTTGAGGCCATCCATCCCGGAGCCACAGCAATTGTCAGAGGCATTTGAGCCAGGGCAACTCCATCTTGAACAGGAGCCGGCTAAAATGAGGCTGAGACCTACTGGGCTGCATTCCTAGATGGTTAAGGCATTCTAAGTCACAGGATGAGACATGGGAGGTGAGCACAAGATACACGTCATAAAGACCTGGCTGATAAAACAGGTTGCAGTGAAGGAGCTGGCCGAAACCCACCAAAACCAAGATGGCGGATGAGAGTGACCTCTGGTCGTCCTCACGGCTATGCTCCCACCAGCGCTGTGACAGTTTATCAATATTATGGCCAGCGTCAGGATGTTCCCCTAAAGGGTCTAAAAAGGGGACGCATTGTAGCAGGACGAGTCGCAGACAAAACTCCTCAGACACCGGATTAAAGAAGGAAGAGGTTTTTATTCGGCCAGGAGCGTCGGCAGACATGCGTCTTAAGAGCCGAGCTCCCTGAAAAAGAAATTCCTGGCCCTTTTAAGGGCTTACAACTCTAAGGGGTCCACGTGAAAGGGTCATAAAAGATCAAGGAAGCGTGAGGAACGTGACTGGGGGCTACATACATCAGCTAACAGAACAAAAAGTTTTACAGTGCTTTCTCATACAATGTCTGGAATTTACAGATAACACCAGTAGTTTTGGTCAGGGGTTATTATTATCATTATTATTATTATTACTATTATTTTATCCACCAGGGCCAGGTGGTGGCGCCAAGGTCATCTAGCTATTTATTTTACTTCTGTTTCTTTCCAACTTTTTGCTTTCTCCCTTTTCTCCTGTCTTATAAACTAGGGGAAGGGGAGGTGGGGGAGAAGCTGGGAAGACAACAGGAGAAGTGGTGGTCTCATTCCATAGCATGAATAATCCACCCCTTGTTCAGCATACCATCAAGAAATAAACATAAAAATGGGCAACCAGTGGCCCTCGGGCCTGCTCTGTCTGTGGAGTAGGCATTATTCTCTTAATAAACTTTACTTTCCTAATAAACTTGTTTTCAGTTTACTCTATGGGCCTGCCCTGAATTCTTTCTTGCGTGAGATCCAAGAACCTTCTGTGGGGGTCTGGATCAGGACCCCTTTCCTGCAACACAACCACATCCTAAAGTCTGTCCCCTCCTCTGCTCGTGCGAGACTCCTGTGCTGGGAATGTATGCTGTTGTCTTCAAGGCCTCAAGCTGGTGAGTGGTGGGTGGGTCCAGGGTAAGTGAAAAGGCCACAAAGCTTCCTTACTGAGATTCAGCTGTGTTTTCCTGATTACGCACTCCCCTGGCAGCTGCAAGCTTTAATTAGTGTGCACAGTTCTAAGAAAGTTGGTTCTGATTGTTTTTGCTGGTTTGTTCGTTGCTTTTGTAGACCGATGGATTTGGGGTTCCCTACTCCAGCTTTTTCACTGACTTTATGCATTCTAGATACAAATCCCTTATCAGATATATGCTCACAGAGATTTTACCCCAGTTTATGGCTTGTCTTTTCATTCTTTTCACAGTGTCTTTTGAAAGCAGAAGTTTTAAATTTTAGCAAAATTCAATTTATCAGTGAATTGTTTTATGGGTGGTGTTCCTTCTCTTACTCCATTGCCCAAATTCTCTTATTTTATTTTATGTGTCGTGACTTTCTTTTCATCCCCCAAATTAGATATTTGATTCGTTTATTGGTTCTCTGGATTTTAAAAAGTATTAGTTTTTGCTTTGGCCTTTTTTTCTTCCTTTCTGTTTTCCTAAAGGTTGGTGTTTGAATTCCAAATAAAAACATGTATCTATGCTTGTGCACTTATGTTAGTTCAATGTTTAATTAATTCAATGTAATATTTTTATTTAATAATGAAAACATTTAAGAATCTGCATTGACCTTTGCTACACTTAGAATATTCATTAAAAAGCCTAAAATTACATCTTAATTAGCTCCTTAATCCAACTGTTGTTTAGCCAAGTGCTTCTTAATTTCTAGTGGATGAGGCATTTTCACACCAAGTCTACTCTGATTGCACTCTACTTTTAAGAGGTAGAACGCATTATGTTTGCATTTGAGACAACTGAGGTTTGCTTGGTTTTGGTGTTTTTGGTTATTTTAGCCTAGTACATCATTTAATATTATATAAGAAATGTGCTATTTGTAGATGACAAAGTTTTCTATATACTTATTTATTCAAATGTATTAATTATTCAAATAATTCAACAACAGAGCCCACTTGTCTTAATTTAGTGGATCCCTGAAAGGCTGAGAAAGACGTTAAGATTTCTTCACCATACGTGCCTTCTGTTGATGTCTCCCTTTATTTCTAATCATGTTTGCTTTATATTTTTGAGAACTAAGTAATTCAGAAAGAGTATGTGATGTTTTCACTGAAGAGTATCTACTTTATGAATATCAAATGACTCCTTTAATATTTTTACCTTAATTTTATGCTGACATTAAGATCAGCACTTTGATTTTTCCTTGTTTACATTTGCCTGATAATGCTTGAGTCAGTCTTTCGTGCATGTGTATAACTTTTCTCTTCTCATTTTCATGAGGAATCTAAAACATTTATATTTATTATCAAAACTGAGGTTTGCCTTTATATATATATATAGTCTTATAGTTTTACATTTTGTGTTTCTTTGTAGTTTTGTTTCTTTTTGTCTCTTTGCTTTACATAATAATTTCTATTTGCACTTATTTCCTGTACCACTTTGGCAGGTAGCAATTCAGTTCTTATTCTATAGCTGTTGCTGTTGAATTTGTTCGTCACGTCCTGACACAGTCCCGCCATTGTCAGAGTCAAGAACAGGCCCTCACCCGTGACCACACACCTTCTCCTCCAAATTCAGGATTGGAGCAATGAAATAAAAGAAAACATCAAAAGCCAAACCATTATGGAAGCCTCTTCCCTGTGAGACACAGGATGATAATGCTCCCTTTCCCTCCCAAGGCAGGAGAAAGTCCAGGGCCCTTGTCAGTTCTGAGCTGCCCAGAAGTGGGGCCTGGGTGGACATCCACTCACACCCCTGGGATGAGCCAGGTGGGCAGGGGTGGCCCGGCTTCGAAGAGTTCGATTCCAGGATCACAAAGACCAACCAGCGGGGCCTCAAGTCCTGACCCGTCCTACATGCTCTGCAAACTTGGGCAAATTATTTCACTGCTCATGCCTCAGTTTCCCCAATATAAGATGCGATAACAATAGTTCCTACTCATGGAGTTGCTAAAAAATTAGATGAGATTGTGTCAGAAACGCCAGCAGTTGTTATAATTTCTTGTTATTATTGTGTGCAAAGAGCTGGGGGGTCTTGGTGAGGAACTAGAAAATGGGCAGAAGTATGTTCCTGGGGATGTGTCAGGCAGGGTTTTCAAGACAGCCCCAAAGACATCCACAGAACACGTCTGGCAACTTTATTTGCTCAGCCTTCCCCCTTCCCCGCTGCCCAAACTGGCCAGTTCCTGTGAGATCCTGCACCACTCATTAAATATTGGAAGATTTTCCTCCGAGGAGGTGGGAATGCCTGCTCACTTGACTTCCATTTAGCACTGTACTGATGCACCAGCTGTCCGCTGCTGTGCTAAACCACCCTGCAAACCTAGTCCCCCGCTGCGCTGAACCACCCTGCAAACCTAGTGACTCGAGTCAAGAGCCATCATTTATTTCCCTCGGAAACCACAGCTTGGGTGGGGCTCAGGAGGGGAGGTGCATTGCTCCACGGATGGCATCAGCTGGGAGGGTGGAGCTGGTTGCGTACCCAGCCAGTGAGCACCTACGGCTGGGAGCTCAGCAGGGACGTCGGGCGGGCCCCGTTCCTCACGGATGTCATGTCCTCTCTAACTCTCTGGTAATATTAAATCCGCTTATTGGTAAATTCTCTTCTCTGTGTTCTGTTCATCCTGTGACCTCCAGGGGCAGCTCCTCTCCTGGTGAACTTGCCGTCTCTCTTCCTGGACACCACGTCCCTCAAATGTTTGATGTTCTCAATGGAACAGAATGGAGAACCCAGAAACAAAGCCACACGCCTACAGCCATCTGACCTTGACAAAGTTGACAAAAATAAGCAAAATGGGGAAAGGACTCCCTATTCAATAAATGGTGCTAGGATAGCTGGCTGGGCGTACGCAGAAGATTGAAACTGGACCCCTAACTTTCACCACATACAAAACTTAAGGCTGATTAAGGGTTTCAGTGTGGGACCTCAAACTATAAGAATTCTAGAAGAAAACTTGGGTGAGACCCAATTAAACTAAAGAGCTTCTGCACAGCAAAAGAAACTATCAACGGAGTAAACAGACAACCTAGAGAATGGGAGAAAATGTTCACAAACTATGCATCCAGCAAGGGTCTAATATCCAGAGTCTATAAGGAACGTAAACAATTCAACAAACAAAAAACAACCGTTAAAAAATGAGCAGAAGACTTAAAGACTTCTCAAAAGAAGACATACAAGAAACCAACAAACATATGAAAATATGCTCAACATCCCTACTCATTAGAAATGCAAAATCATAATGAGAGTCCGTCTCACACCAGCCAGAATGATTATTATTAAAAAGTCAAAAAACAACAGATGCTGGCGAGGCTGCGGAGAAAAGGGAACATTGAAACACTGTTGGTCGGAATGTAAATTAGTTTAGCCACTCTGGAAAGCAGCTTGACGATTTCTCAAAGAACGCAATACAGCGCTACCATTCAACCCACAATCCTTTTACTAGGTATACACCCAAAAGAAAATAAATCCTTCGACCACAAAGACACACACACTCATATGTTCATCTCAGCACTGTTCACAAGAGCAAAGACACGGAATCCACCTAGGTGTCCATTGACGGTGGACTGGATGAAGAAAATGTGTGTGCACACCGTGGAATACTACGCAGTCATAAAGAAGAATGAAATCATGTCCTTTGCAGCAACATGGATGGAGCTGGAGGCTGTCATTTTAAGCAAAGTAACACAGGAACAGGCACTTTGGGGGACCAAGGTGGGTGGATCACAAGGTCAAGAGATTGAGACCATCCTGGCCAACATGATGAAACCCCATCTCTACTAAAAATACAAAAGTTAGCTGGGCACAGTGGTGCACGGCTGTAGTCCCAGCTACTTGGGAGGCTGAGGCAGGAGAATGGTGTAAACCCGGGAGGTGGAGGTTACAGTGAGCCAAGATCGCACCACTGCACTCCAGCCTGGGGGACAGAGCGAGACTCTGTCTCAAAAAAAAAAAAAAAAAAAAGACCAGGAACAGAAAAACAATTATTGCATATTCTCATTAATACATGGGAGCTAAGCATGAGGTACTAGTGGATATAAAGATGGAAACAGTAGACACTGGGGACTCCCAGAGCAGGGAGGAGGGGGCGAGGGCTGAACAGTGGACAGTGGGGACTCCCAGAGCAGGGAGGAGGGGGTGAAGGTTAAACAGTGGACTGTGAGGACTCCCAGAGCAGGGAGGAGGGGGCGAGGGTTGAACAGTGGACAGTGGGGACTCCCAGAGCAGGGAGGAGGGGGTGAAGGTTAAACAGTGGACACTGGGGACTCCCAGAGCAGGGAGGAGGGGGTGAGGGTTAAACAGTGGACAGTGGGGACTCCCAGAGCAGGGAGGTAGGGGTGAGGGCTGAAGAGTGGACACTGGGGACTCCCAGAGCAGGGAGGAGGGGGTGAGGGTTAAACAGTGGACAGTGGGGACTCCCAGAGCAGGGAGGAGGGGGTGAGGGTTAAACAGTGGACACTGGGGACTCCCAGAGCAGGAAGGAGGGGGTGAGGATTGAACAGTGGACACTGGGGACTCCCAGAGCAGGGAGGAGGGGGTGAGGGCTGAAAATCTAACTGTTGGGTAGTCAGTACCTGGGTGATGGGATCAATTGTACCCCAAACCTCAGCATCACTCCGTATACCCATGTGACAAGCCTGCACAGGTGCCCCAAACCTAAAATAAAAGTTAAAATTATTTTTTAAATGTTTATCATCCTTGCTTACACTCCATCTTCACAGCGAAGACGTCTGATGGGTGTCGCGTTACCTGGCTCGGTATGGCCGGCTCGGGAGACTCCCTGAGGCCTGTCCCCGCTGAGCGCTGGGAGAGGGGCTGCCGCCAAGTGGCCCCTCCTCACAGAGTGCCACCCTCACTCTCCTAAGGGGACCCAGATCCCCACCCTGCCTGCCCGGGGCCCTGTTAACCATGGACCCCTCCTCTGGACGTGCACGGCCCCTCCTGGCACCCCCATCCCGGCTGCCCCACCTTCTCGGGCGCACCCGCATGTCAGGATCCCCAGCCTCCATCGCGTCTGCATCGACGATCCACACGGTGTGTCCCTACGGTGCTACAGAGCACGCACACTTAAGGACGCCTGCCGTGTGCCCTTTGAGTGTGCATTTAAATACGCTTCCTGTATAGTCAAGGATCCTCGAAGAGTAAATGTTTTTAAGTTTTTTCCATCCTTTCTAAAGACTCAGTAAGGAAAGGAACCTGGCAGCAGATGCAGACTCTGACGGCTGGACCCCTCAGCCAGAGCGGCTTCACACGTGTTCCCCTCCCAGAGAAGTTCTCAGCCATTGAGGTTCAGAAAACATTTGCTTTAGACGGAGACATGCCTCCGTAAACACTTTCTCTCACTGGAAGCTTGGATAGAAGGACTGTGCTCCCTGAGCCGACGGCCGTGTTGCCCTCTCGAAGGGGCAGTCACGGTTACCAGCATCATTCATATATTAACATGTGGTCTATTGATTATGTCATTAACACATAAGCCAAGGTGAGGTCGACATCCCCTAGTCAAATTACACAATCTCCGGACTCAGCAGCCCTTTAGAAATGATCTTTAAACATGTGTCCTAATATCCGTGTGGTAGAAATGAGGAGGAATTGTGAACAGATACACCAGGCTCGCTGAATTTACGTCCTCTGGCAATCAGGGAAAATGTTAGGACAATCTTTAGGAAAAGGCTCAGCTTTGCTGGGGAGCTTGTTCCTGCTTCCGTTTTTTTGTCCTTCTCTGAAGTAGATGGCTCCTAGGGAAGCATGAATTTTCCTTTTCTTTCTTTCCTTTCTTTCTTTCTTTTTCTTTCTTTCTTTCGACAGAGTTTCGCTCTTGTCAGCCAGGCTGGAGTGCAGTGGCGTGATCTCAGCTCACTGCAACCCCTGCCTCCCAGGTTCAAGTGATTCTCCTGCCTCAGCCTCCTAAGTAGCTGGGATTACAGGTGCTGACCACCACACCCAGCTAATTTTGTACTTTTAGTAGGGACGGGATTTCACCATGTTGGCCAGGCTGGTCTCGAACTCCTAACCTCAGGTGATCCACCTGCCTCGGCCTTCCAAAGTGCTGGGATAACAGGCGTGAGCCACCGTGCCCGGCCGAATTTTCTAAAATAAAATAAAAAATCAGTTCCCAGAAAATAGTTCCTCACTGAATTGTGTGGTTTCAGCATTTCAGCTGATTACAGTCATACTAGCACATCTCAAAAATTCTCCAAAGAAACAAGTCTAATGCCAGCGAGTTTTATAAATGTGTGCTCATGGCTGCCTTTTCTTCAGCAGGAGGGAAACATCACCAACCTATTTCAATGATATTCCGCCCCTTCGAGGAATATCATTGGCCCCTTCAGTGCCACCACCACCACCCAGCCCGGCTCACCCAAGCCTTGAGTTTATTCTGCCTGCCTGAGTTGGAATTCGCCCTCCCTCCCTTCTGGGGTGAGTTGAGGGAGCCGAGGGGATGCCAGCCATTGTGCTGCTTCCCAAACGCCTACTGTGGGCTACGCAGTGTTAGACACTTCATGTTGGAGTCAGACAACCCGGCTGAGACAGCTAGTTAATAATTACACAGGTCTAATTAACCCACATAATTAGACCTGTCACAGAGATGAGGATGTTGAGGCTCGAGAGCACGGGGCGTGGGGGTCGTCGTGGGCCACCTCGCGAGCACTCGGCGTTGTGTGGTCTCTGCGAGGCCCGTTTGCTCTGCACCCAGCTGACCCTGGAGAGGAGCTCTGGAAGGGAAGGTGGGCAAGGCCCCGGGCTCCCTCTAGGGTGCTGGCTCCTTCAGAACCAGGGCACAGGCCAGCACACATCCTGGTTTTGCAGCCCGGTCCCAGCGTGGGGACAGAAAGGGGCAGGGACTCTCCTCACCTTTCTTTGGGCCAAAAAGCACGCTTCGTGGGGTCTCCAGGCAGGTCTGCAAATACCTCCCCGTGATTAAGCAGTCAGGGCAAATTCCTCCCGGACTTCGGCCTTATTTCATTTTCTTCCCCGCCGCTGGGGCTGTGGCCGGGATTTATTGTGTTTATTTTCTGATGTGTAGCTTTTATGATCTGGGGTCCGCTGAGCGGGGCTCGGATGTGACCCTAAGCTAGGTCGGGTCACACTGCGCCACTCACTCTGCTCTGCCCACATGTGTGACCCAGGAGGAGCGCCCTGAGTCACGGGCATGAAAAGCAATGATGCCACTCACCGTCTACAAGAGTCTCTTTCCCTGGGAGAGGATAAGGCCCCTCCCCTAAAAATTCTCAAAAGAAACAAGTCTAACGCTGGCAATTTTTATAAATGTGTACTCATGGCTCTTTCTTTAGCAGGAGAGAAACTTCCCCAATTTATTTCACTGTGGTGGACACGGTTGTTTTGGGGCACCCAGACTCTGTTCCCTCTTTCTTTAACAGACCCTTGACTCTTACCTGGGGCCACCCCCTTCCCGCCTCAGTCCTCAGGGTCTGGGTAGGGTTGACCTCCTTTTCGGGTACCAGCCTGGCATTTCCAGGGAGAAGATCCTAACCTCCCGGCAGGAGTGACTGACCGAAGGGTGAGGGTGAGTCTCCCAGGCCAGCGAGAGGTGAGGAGTGAGGGCACTTACTGGGCTGTCGGGAAAGGCGTTCTCAGCGGAAGGACCTGGTGTGAGATGCTGGTGGCAGGTGCTGGGGGCTCACAGGAGGTTTGCCGGCCCCATTTCCAGGGCAGAGTTGGTGTCATGGGGAGAGGTGAGGGCACTTACTGGGCTGTCGGGAAAGGCGTTCTCAGCAGAAGGACCTGGTGTGAGACGCTGGTGGCAGGTGCAGGGGGCTCGCAGGAGGTTCGCCGGCCCCATTTCCAGAGCAGAGTTGATGCCATGGGCTGTGCTTTCTTTAGCGGCTCTTGATACCAAAATGCAGGATTCTGTAGAGAATTTTTGAAGTCTGAGACCTTGTAAACGCTGCGTTTTGCCTCTGATGTTAAAGCAGCAGTGACTGCATGCCAAGGAGAACCTCGGGATGCTGATGTCCTCGTCTATGCTGGCTGCCGGGAGCACGATCAATGCAGGGACACAGAACGTGTTCTGATGCCGGCTAGGCTGGGCTGCAAAAGCGACGTGTGTCTCATTTCTCTGTTTCTCCCTGAGCCTCTCCACGCATCAGGCACGAGTGAGGCAGAAGCAGAAGAGCCAGGCTCCTTCCTCGCTATGAGGAGTTCCAGCAGAACCGATGGGAGAAGACCAGGGTGACCCAAGGTCCAGGTGGCTGTGTGGCTGTCAGGTCGGAAGGGCAGCTCACAGGGTCAGAGGCTGGTGGGCGCTCAGATGAGCAAACCTCAAAGTCTTCTACTGTTTCCATTAAAACAATTTTTTTTTAAGAGATAGGGCCCTGCTCTGTCGCCCAGGCTGGAACACAGGGTCACGATCATCGCTCACTGCAGCCTCGACCTCCTAGGCTCACCCCATCCTCCTGCCTCAGTCTCCCAAAAGTTGGGACCACAGGCATTTGCCACCATACGTGTCCCAGGCTATTCTTAACAAAATAAAATAAAAAATCAATTCCTAGAAAATAGTTCCCCACTTTGAATTATGTGGTTTCAGAATATCAGCTGATTTTATTTTTGAGAATTTATGCCTCCCTAGTAGCTGTCTAGTTCAGAGAATGGCTAAAAAATACTGAAGAACGAGCAAGCACTCCAGCAAAGCAGACGCTTTTCTTAAGTATTTTCCTAATATTCTTTTTAAAAATTGTGTCTGATGGCTGGGCGCGGTGGCTCACGCCTGTAATCCCAGCACGTTGGGAGGCCAAGGCGGGCAGATCACGAGGTCAGGAGATCGAGACCATCCTGGCTAACACAGTGAAACCCCGTCTCTACTAAAAATACAAAAAATTAGCCGGGCGTGGTGGTGGGCGCCTGTAGTCCCAGCTACTCAGGAGGCTGAGGCAGGAGAATGGCGTGAACCCAGGAGGCGGAGCTTGCAGTGAGCTGAGATCGCGCCACTGCACTCCAGCCTGGGTGACAGAGCGAGACTCCATCTCAAAAAAAAAAAAAAAAGTGTCAGATGTCTAAGGAAATTGAGCACTAATAAATCTATAGTTAGAAATTGGCAGGTGATTATTCATATTATGAGGTTCCTGACATTACGTGCTCCCCAGATACATTTCATTATGTTTGATAAATGAATTCTGACGCATTCAACAGTCTGTAGACATCAGAAATCAAGTTTTTGAAGCACGTTCTATGACGGCAGTTTACAAACAGCACTGACAGCGGCCAGCTGAGAATGACAGAGTTCTAGGAGATGGTTTATACCTTCCTCTATTTTATAAGCTTTCTGCCAAAAAACTGCTTTTAATTAAAAATGTATAAGTAAGATGTAACCTGGCCAGGTGCGGTGGCTCATGCCTGTAATCCCAGCACTTTGGGAGGCCGAGGCAGGCGGATCACTTGAACTCAAGAGTTCAAGACCAGCCTGGACAAATGGTGAAACCCTGTCTCTACTAAAAATACAACACTTAGCCAGGCACGGTGACGGGCGCCTGTAGTCCCAGCTACTCCGGAGGCTGAGGCAGGACAATCACTTGAACTTGGGAGGCGGAGGCTGCAATAAGCCTAGATCGCACCACTGCACTCCAGCCCGGGTGACAAGAGCAAAACTCCGTCAAAAAAAAACAACAACACATAACCAGATACCACAGAGATAACCCTGAAGTCCCCCATGTTCCCCACCAGTTCCATCCTCCTCTATCCCCTCTAGGCCAAATGCAAGCATAGATTTGATGTTTATCAAGATTACAATTTTATATTTTTGCCACATAGATATGAGTCAGAAACAACCTAAGTCACTGTTCTGTTTTCGGGGTTGACTAATGGTGTCTTATTGCTCGTGTTGTCTAGAACTCACACATTTTGCTGGATGTGTCTGAGAGCCGCCGGATTCTTGAGATTCACTGCTGGTCTTCGTGAACGTCCCCAAAACAGGCTGCAGCTCCCGACTGGCTGATCGCCTGCTCTCTCTTTCCCTTGCACTTGTGGGAATCAAGTGATTCTCCTGCCTCAGCCTCCCGAGTAGCTGGGACTACAGGCGCCCGCCACCACGCCTGGCTAATTTTTTTTGTATTTTTAGTAGAGATGGGGTTTCACTGTGTTAGCCAGGATGGTCTCGATCTCCTGACCTCGTGATCCACCTGCCTCGGCCTCCCAAAGTGCTGGGATTACAGGCGTGAAGCACCGTGCTGGTTGCGTTTTTAGTTTTGACATCCGATTAAGGGGACAATACGGAGTCACTGAGTGTGTTTGAGCCTCAGTGTGACTCGGATCCCGAGCGAGGCCAGGCAGCCACAGTGCCCACCGCAGAAGGAGGAGTTGCATGTGCCCACGCCCACGTGTCAGGCTTCTCCTCCAAGGGGGACCCCAGGGGCGCTGAGCCCGCCTGCAGATGCGGTTTTACCAAGGGCAGCGACAGCTCCAGGCACCGCTGGGGCCAGCTGGGTGCAAGCAGCATGAGTCACCTCGTATTTTAACAAGTTCATTCATTCATTTATTTTTTATAGAGACAGGGGTCTCTCTCTGTTGCTGAGGCTGGTCTCTAACTCCTGGTTTCAAGTGATCCTCCCACATCGGGCTCCCAAAGCGCTGGGGTTTCAAGCGTGAGCCGCCAGGCCCCGCTGTCTGGGTCGTTTCAGAGCTGAAGGTGCTGCTGTGAAGACATTTCCTGGGTGAAGGCTGTATCTATCCCGAGCTTTCTGGCCTCAGACCGACTCACAGACACGGCTGTCGGTCAGAATTCTGCAGATTATTCCTGGAAATACTATTCAGTCTCATGTCTACTGTGAAACAAAACCCCCTACTCCCGTAAGATCCCGCCTCTCTACTTTTCTCCAGAATTTCCTAACCCGGATGGCTTCTGTTCTCTTCCCTCTGCGTGCGCCTAAAACGGAGCTTCGACCCAGAAGGGACCCGTGAAGCGGCGACTCTGCGGATGGGAAGTCCCCCTCCCTCCGGGGCCTGGCGGGGACTCACTTGCAGGCACTGAGAGGCCGCTGGGCGGGAGCACAGGGCGCCGCAGAAAGCTCTGGGACGTGGGTCTCTGGCTCAGCTGACCCACTGACCAAGGCCGGGAGACGCCCGGCGGGCCCCACGGATTTGGCCTGGACCCCCCGGCCGCTCTGGGGTGGAGAGCGGCGGACAGTGCAGGCGGCGGAGGGGGCCGCAGTCCTGGTCTCCGACGCCGACTCCGGGCTGTGCTCTCCGCTGAGACCCAAGCGTCCACCCGGGGATCCCGGCGCCCGGAAAGCACCACCGAGTCTCAGGCGCGCCCAGGGCGCACGAGACCGGGGCGCACGAGACCGGGGCGCACGGGACCGGGGCGCTCCGAGGAGACTTCCGCCAGTGCAGGGAGCCTGCGAGGACACCCCAAGCTGCCTCCAGGGACGGGGACGGAGCGAGCCCTGCCCTGAGCGTCCCCGAAAGGGAGCGGGATGGGGGGGCCGCCCCGCCCGTCGGACCACCCAGCGCGCCGCCTCCTCCTCCCTCCCCCCGCGGCGGTCAGAGGGTCACCGAGACGCCCCGCTCCGCTCCGCTCCCCTCGGCCGCTTTACCGGTGGCTGGGGCCTCCCCCGCGCCGGGATTGGATGCGAGAGGACGGGGTGGGGGCAGGCGGGGGACCCCAGGAGCCCAGGTTCCCGCTCCGGCGGAGAGAAGTCCGCAGTGCAGTCGCTGCTGGGCCGCGTGGAGAGGGCTCTGCGAGAAGCCGGCGGGCGGCGCGGAGGAGGCGGCAGCTGCAGCCGGGACCCCCAGCAAGCGCCGGGCGCGCCAGGATGTTTGACAGCTCGCAGTATCCCTACAACTGCTTCAATTACGACGCCGACGACTACCCGGCCGGCAGCTCCGACGAACACAAGAGGCTCACGCGGCCCGCGTACAGGTGACTGCGGGGGTGGCGGTGGGGTTTGCGGGACAGTGACCCCCCTGCAGGGGTCCCAGGTCGCCGGGACCTGCCCGGGACGAAGGAAGGGCGGGGGGAAGATTTCTTCTCTCCGGCGGAGCTCAGAGAAAGGACGCGTTTGTCCCTACTTTGGGGAGAGCCAGGAAAGGTTCTTGGCCTCCCGGGGAGGGGCCTCCCCAGCCCGGGGAAGAGCTTCTGGGGTCTGGGTGGCGCCGGGGACCGCGAGCTGCGGGGGACACTTTCCCCAACACCGCCTCGCTCCTCCGCCTCTGCGCCCCACGGCGTCCTGCGGGATGGGGGGAAGGACGGGGGGGAGGCTGCCCCCGCGGAGACCCCGCCTGACCCCCGGGCTCCGCAGCTACATCGCCTTGATCGCCATGGCCATTCAGCAGAGCCCCGCGGGCAGGGTGACCCTGTCCGGCATCTACGACTTCATCATGCGCAAATTCCCCTATTACCGCGCCAACCAGCGCGCCTGGCAGAACTCCATCCGCCACAACCTGTCCCTCAACAGCTGCTTCGTCAAGGTGAGCGCCGCCCCCGACGGGCCCCGGGTGTCCCCGCGTGGCGACACCTGCGCCAGGGCCTCGGTGGCGGGGAGGGGAGGGCACCTCGGCGGCTGCGGGGAGGTGCGTCCTCAGCCCACGGGGCCGCCTCCACCTGCGCAGTGCGCCCCCCTCGCCCCGGTCCAGGGCGCCCCGAGGGGACAAGGAGGGCGGGCGCACAGCGCAGCGGAGCCGCTCCCAGCCCCTCCCTCCGCGCGCAGGTGCCGCGGTCCGAGGGCCACGAGAAGGGCAAAGGCAGCTACTGGACGTTCGCGGGCGGCTGCGAGTCGCTGCTGGACCTCTTCGAGAACGGCAACTACCGGCGGCGGCGGCGGCGGCGTGGCCCCAAGCGAGAGGGGCCGAGGGGTCCGCGCGCGGGGGGCGCCCAGGGGCCGTCGTGTCCGCCCGAGCCGCCTGCCGCTCAGGGGTCCCTGGCCCCGGACAGCGCTGACCAGGGCGCCCCGGGCCGTGAGCCCCCCGCCAGCCCCGTCCCCCCGGGGAAGGAGCACCCCCGGGACCTCAAGTTCAGCATCGACTACATCCTGTCCTCCCCAGACCCCTTCCCTGGGCTCAAGCCGCCCTGCCTCGCACAAGAGGGCAGATACCCGCGGCTGGAGAACGTGGGCCGCTACTTTTGGACAATGTGATGTGGAGCCACCCTGGAGGCCCCTGAAGTTCAGTCTGGGGTCTTCCCCGGACCCTTCCTGGAAAGATGATTCCAGCCCCACCTTGAGCCAGGAAGCCAGAGTTCCGCAAATCCTACAATTTCTCGTGCAGACAGAAGGTCAGGTGCCTCACCAGGCCTGGATTGGGGGGACAGGCGGAGGTGGAGCTCGTTAAAGGTATAGACTGTGAGGCTGTGACTTGACCTGTTCAGAAAACAGTTCTCTTGCAGGGAAAACCCCACTGGGTTCCAGTTTTACCTAAGGGTTTGCTCTGGACTGACCTAGTGCTCTTGCTCTGAGGAATAAACACAGGGTCATGGTCCCTGGAGTCAGGAGATATTTCATTCCTCAGTCACTTGAGGGTGAGTTTTCTAGGCAGCCACACCCCAAAAGCCACAAGTGCCCAGTGTGCGGTCAGTGGGCTGGTTCACGTCATCCCCATGGTTAAAATAATAGTGGTAAGGCACAAACCGTGAAGAGAGATGGCAATTGGCCCCATGAATTAGTCACCCCAAGGCTGATGATGGTGTCCGTGCTAGCAGTGACGTGATTGGAAGTGACAAATGTATCTTGTTGTGTCAGCCGAGTATTTTGGTGACAGATTAAGAAATCCGTGGTGCTTTTTATACCAGAAGTGAGAAACGCAAGGTGGGAAGGAGGGGCCCAGATTTGGGATGATACTGGGGCAAAGTCCAAATTTCTCGATTCTTCTGAGCAGGGAGTCAGCCCTGATTCGGGCACCTTCCATCAAGTGGTTTCCCAAAAAATCAGGTGCCCAAGAGAGCAGGCTGCTGATAAAATTCCTGTGACACCTCACAGTGCATGGTTACAAGTATCCGAGGTGGGTGCACTCCACTTGAAATGTAAAGGATTTAATTACTGTGTAGAGACGGGCTTTCTAAAAACACAATTATGCACAGTGAAACTATTTGACCAGCTTTATCATTTTTCACCAGCCCATTTTTGCAGAGTTAATTGCTTTCAGTAACTTAATTTGAACATTACTATGGATTACACCTAATCTGATTCGCTCGGTGACAACGACTGGCTAATTTTGTGAACGGCAAAAACACACCCAACGAGCCTGGCTGTCTCGTTTGGGAATTACGTAGTCTTGCTCTATCGGACACTTAAAAACAGGGACTGGGCGGCCGTGAAGGCAGGCGGGCTGCAGAGACAGACCAGAACATGCAAAAGATGCTTGGCCCTGGCTTCGTCTCTATTTGGAAGAATCCAAGTATTCCCCCACTCACCTGCCCTGTAAATAGACTCGATGTGTTTGGTTCATTGTTTTGAGAAGAGGGAGGAAGGCCGTTGCTGACAGACGCTGTGAACGCCTGGCCCCGTGGTGGTGCACCCACTCCCAGGCCTCGCGGCCCAGGCAACCGCAGCCTCTGCCTACAAGGGCACCCTTCGGCCAGGGAGAAGGAGCTGGAGCCCGGCCTCAAATGCCTGTTCCTGGAAGTGGAAATGAGGCTTGCAATGTGGACACCTCTCCTTTGCAAATGTCAGCTTCTGGTTTCCAGAACTCTCTACTGGGAGAGCAGCCAGCGTTCCTGGTGCTCCCACAGCCCACCAGGTGTAGGATCCTAGGAGACGGGCGCTGCAGCTCTCATGCCCGTTTCACAGATGGGAACCTGCATCACAGGCATGCAGCTCCGGGTTGGCTCCTCACTCCCTCCATGCTAGCTTGTACAGGCTACCAGCATGGTATGTACATGTGTTTGTGTGTGTGTGTGTGTGTGTGTGTGTATTGTGGTATGTGACCTGTGTCTGTCTGTACTCCTGTTATTTTTATATCCCTTTGCTGGTTGTGCTAAAAGCATAGATCTAAATCATACAAGATGTAATTTAGATGGTCATAGAGGCAGATGCTCCCATACATAAGTATATGGCAAAGAAAGTATCTGAAGATATATTTTTCTGCTACCAACAGAGGAAATAAAATTTACATTTTGTCTTTTGAGTTCCTGCACTTTGTTCTGGTAAGCAAAGCCTGATTTGGAACAACAACAACAAAACCCCTTTTCCTAAATGCTCTTGGGGGCCTCAGAATAAGTCAAGGTCTTTATAGCTCATCCTCTCTGAGAATATATTTGTGGCCAAAAGTAGACTCGACACCCAGGAGAGGCAAGGGCAGCACTGGGGGAAATCTGTGTACTATGAGGTGCGTCATTTGTTTTGCAAAGGGTATCAATCATATTTTCAAAAGCAAAGGGACATTTTCAATTTGCCAGTGCATGATACCCTGCAACTTCAGAAAGGTTCCCAGCCCTTAGAGTGAATGGCATTTAATACCAGCAACATAGCAGGGTGAGGGCTGGCTGTGACCTATTCACATATTGCCGCCACCACGCACACTTGCCCAACACAATTATAATTAAATACTTTATGCCTTTCTTGCAAATCCGCCGATTGATCATCGATATGCCCCGAGCAGATGTCTGCCACACGCGGGTTACGGATCACCAGGCTTCCATTAACAAAGCTGGGAGGTGCTGCCAAGCGGATGTTCAGGGGCGGTGTGTGCAAATGGCTGTGCTTGGGACCAAAGTTCCCAGGCTGGGTGGCACCTGGGCCCTGAGCTCCTTTTCCCGAGACTTTAGGGCGCCCCTTCTCGCAGAAGCTGGGCAGAGGCTCCTCCACCAAATGTCGCAGGAATGAGGGGTCAGTCCCTGGTAGTTCCTGGAGGAGGGAGAATCCCAGACACATTTATCCCTCCCTCCCACAGACAGAAGCAGGACAGCGGCAGATTTGAGAGCAACCACCAGGTCCCCGAGTGCAAACTGACCACAGATGAGCCCCTCCTCCCCACTGCTGAGTTGCTGGCTATAGCGGAGCAGCACCCCTCCAGAGAGGCCTCCTGGGCTGACACCCACCCTTTGCACCCAGCTGAAATAAAACTCTTGGAATCTGCTGTCCATTGGCCCCTGGTCTGCCTCCTGGGGAAGAAGAGAGAAAAGCCTCCTTTCTCTTCAAATTCCTCCCGTCCTTGATTGAGCAGGGTGGGAGCTGTTTATTCATTAGCAAACATTCGTGAGCCCTGAGCTAGGAGCTGGGGCGCAACCATGAACCCAAGAGGCCCAGACTGCAGCCCCACAGCACACACGTGAAGTAGACAGGCAGCTTCTGCGTGCTTGCAGAGCCCTGCGCCGGATGTGTCAGGAAGGGAGCTCACAGGGCGCTGAGCAGAAGATAACTGAGTGTGCAAAGCGCGTGGCCAGGCCAGGCTCTCAGGAGCTGAGGCCGTGATGGTGAGCTGGAACAACGAGCCAGGAGGAAAGGGCATTCCACGTAGGGGGCAGCCTGTGCCAAGCCCTGTGCTGGGGGCCAGAGGCCAGTGTGACTGGAGGGAGGTGCAGGCAGGGAGCCATGCACAGGAAGACCCCAGCCATGCCCGCCCAGCCCCCAAGTCCAGGCCAGACTTACCATCTCTTCAGCCTTTGATATGTAGCTCCTGCATCTGCCTCCATCTGTCCCTCTTCCTTCTGATATGCCGAACTTCTGCACAGCCCAGAAGGACAATCACCTCCCATGGTCTGGGCGCTTGGCCTTGGTTAATGTGGCCTCAGCATACACCACACACTGCTCTTGCTCCTGTCCCCAGGCGTTCCTTCCTGGCCAGTTCCATCCTGTGCTCGTGGAAGGTGAGGATGGTGTGCAGAGAGTGGGGATCTCCATGAGCCCCCTCCTCAGTGTTGCCCAGCCAGGACAGCTGCCCTGGAGGTCTGTGGTGGTGCTGGATTTCCTGGGAGACAGGGGCACCAGGCTGGGAGTCGTGCCACTGTGTGTCCTCGGCAGGGTCCTCTGCCCACTGGAGTCCAAGGCTCCTTGCCCGTGGCACGGGCTGTGCACAGCACCATCCAGGGCTCAGGCGAGAGGCTGTCAGCTGGACTCATGGGCCCTAGCCCAGCTCTGCTCCCACCTCGCGCCCCTGTGCATCTGCCTGGCCCTGGGACCCAGACAGGGAAGCGACCAGCTCCCTGGGGTATAAATGCCTGAGCTGGGCATCCCCGTGGAACCTGGCTCCCCGCAGTACCCAGGCCACGGCGGCTCTCTGGGCACCTCCCTTCCTGGAAGCAGCCCCCAGACTCCCTGCCTCTTTCCCTGGGACCCCGTGGTGTGCCCCTGGGCACTGTCAGCTTCCTCATGGCCCCCTCCCGTCTGACTGGCAGGCCAGGGGACAAGGACTTCCTCAGGATGGCACCTGGGCTGTGAGGGGCCAGAGGACACGGCCCCTGGTGGGCTGGGACTGGCACCAGGACATAGCTGGATGTTTCCCGCCCGGATTCTTCTGAGAGGCCTACACTGGCCTCTGTGCGGGGGTCTGGCGGCCCTCCCTTCTCTGTCTTGGTTTCCTCTGTGGTTCTGACTGGGTTTGGGGAGCAGGGGTGCCCCCACTCCCATCACCCCAGGCTGTGACAGGGCTGGGCTCCTGAAATTCCTCAGTTCTAACTTTCTGGCCCCCAGCCATGCCCCAGGGCCAGCCAAGTTCAACTCCATGCTGAGGGCCCTGGAGTCTCTCCGTGTACACATTCCAGAGGAGGAACCCAAACAGGCTGTTTCTCACCAAAATATGAAACTGAAAACAAGCACAGGGCCTGCCTGAGGCTGCCTGCGGCCTGGGGACTCAGGGTCCGACTTTGCCCCCTCCCGGCACTGCCTCACCACCCCTACACTCCCCAGGCTCCCCTTGGCCCCACCAGGCCCCACCTTGTACCCCCACATCCCTCCCCCAGGTCCTGCCCAGCCCCTCCTGGTGCCCTCAGCCCTGCCTGGTCCTCCTGGCCCTGCCTTGTCCCTCTTGCCCCCGCTCCACTCCCACCCTCCCCAAGCACAGCTGGTCCCCAGCTGCCAGGAGTCTGGGGGCCACGGCGGCTTCATCAGACAGGAGACTGTGCTTTGCACTCAAGCCACTGCACCTGAAATAGCTGCACGTGTCCAGTGCCTCAGGCCACCCCTGGGGCTAGACTGAGGGTCTCACTGACAAAACCCCGCTAAAGATGGGACTCAGGGGAGCAAGGTTTTGAGGGTCTTTGGTCAGGCTGAGGTCCCACAGTAAGTGTCTACTGAGAATGCTTGCCCCAGCATTGATGACAGGACGCGGGGCTGAGGGGTGGCGGGAGGAGGTGCTGGGAGGCAGTGGACGGAGCACATTCAATCTTGAGAATTCCTACATGTGGGTCACTTCCTCTCCTGCACACGGTGGGCGCCCTGCACACAGATGATGAGTAAATTCGCAGGGTCCCGAGAAAGAAGCTTCTCTGAGGGGAGGAGATAGATGGGGAGGTTGTGTCATTCACAATGACTCTGCCACATCCCAGCAAGCCCAGGCCCAGTGTCCCGGGGTCGGCCCAGGAGGGCATCCTAACCCTGGTAGAAACAAGGGCTGGCATTTTCCGAGGGCTCTCCATGTGCTGGGCACGGTTCTGAGAACACTCAGAACACTCACCCCCCAGGACCCCACGGAGCCAGTAACACGACACCCCCCAGGGCACTTGTGAGGCTTGGAGAGGGTCATGTGCCTGGCCAGTGTGCGGAGGGGTCTGAGCTCAGGGGTCAGCAAATTGTCTGAAGGGACCCACAGGGTCAGTGTCGGGGCCCTGAGAGTGGCCGACAGCATTTGGAGGAGGGGAGACAGGTCCTCCAATCACAGGTGCAGGTCCAAGGGCCCAGGGTCTCCACACACCTGAGCCTCTGGGGCTGTGCCACCGCCTCGCAGGGTCCCCAGCTCTCCCCTCTGAAAGAGGACGATATAATGACAGTCCAAGAGAGAACGGAGGTGCCGTCCCCGGCAGTGTAAGGCTGGGGCTGTGGGCGGTGGGCCCCTTGGCAGGATGCTAGGGGCTGCCACTGTCATCTCCTCGGAGGTGCGGTCCCCACTCCAGCAGGTGCAGAGGGAACCTCAGTCCAAGCTGACATGTAAAGAAGCTCGGTTCTCGTGGCTCTGCTCTCCCACAGGGGTCCCGCCCTCCCCCAAGCCCCAACAGCCCTGTGAGCAGAGCACGGGGCAGACTCCACAGCTCCATGGTGCAGAGGAGGAAACTGAGGCTCAGAGGGGCCTCTCAGAGCCTGCTGGTGCAAAGGCTGGACTCGCCTGATCCCAGGAGCCCAGGATGCCCAGCCGAGGGCAGAATGACATCCTCTAACCTGGAAGTTAACGGGCTCAGCCTCAAGGCCTCCTCCATCCCCTAGCTGTGGCTCTGTTCGACTCCAGAGCAAGCATCAGAGACGGTGGGAACATTCTGGATCCCAGGGATCCCGCATCAGGGTGTGGCCATCTCCCCACGCACAGCCCAACCTCCCCCGGCTCTGGAACGTGGCTGGCCAGGTCTCACTGCTGCGAGGTAGCCCTGCTTCTGGGGGACACCAACCGTGCTCACCCCTCCCATTTCCACCAGGAGGGGCCTGGTGTGCCGCGCTTGCCGTAATTACACGAGAGACCCAGGAAAGGGCCAGTGCACACAACCTACTACCTGTAATTTGATTTTCCTCTTCAGCCAAATTAACAATCTATAAACATTTGCAAAATTACATGTTTTCATCCTGTGAGAAATACCAAGTGCCTCTTATGCAAATGTGCCCGGTCCTCGCGCTCAGCGGTTCTAGAGAACGGCTCCTCAGAACCCAGCGCGGGGCTTGTCAAAAGGGCTGTTCATCGTGGATTGCAAATTAACAGGCCTCACATGCTTGTGTACAATTACATTCCCACCAGCTTTAGGCAACTCTAGACCCAGATTCCAAATAAGATGTGAGTTCACTCAACTGAAACTTGCAGTATTAGATTTATAATAAACGAAGAGAGGTCACGCGGCGATGCCATTTTTTAAAAGAAAAGGAAATTGAATGACAGCACCTGAACTTGGCTCAACTTCCCCTCTGTGTCGGTGTGATTTCAGCATACACCACACACTCCCTCTCCACGTGGGCCTGCAGTGGTCCCTGGTGGACTCTGTGTCGAGCGAGTCAAGTTCAGCTTCCCCTGCACACCTTTCCCGAGCCAGGGCCGAGGGGGCCTTTAGGTGCCTGCACCGACCGCTTCCAACGTCCACACTGCTCACCAAGGAAACCCGTCCCGTCCTTTGGGACCGGCTAACAGGTCCTTCCGTGCCCCCAGCAAGCCTATGTCCAGAAACTCACCCACAATTGCTAATTCTCACCCAGGGACACCACCTCTGGATCCTCCAAATGGACTCAGCTCCTGCAAAGTGAGGTCAGGTCGCAAGAAACGCCGAGTTATTCGTTCCCGAGTTTGGGGTAGGAAGAAGAGAGGGTTTGGACCAGCCCTCTCTTAAGACAGTTACCTGAATCAATTTGGTTCCAGAGAGCAAGAAAAATCTGCCCACTCGTGCAATTCATTGTTTAACGTCGTTAACAGATGTGATGCTTCTTCACAGGTTAGCGTGGTGGAGCCACAGGCCCTGTCTGTGCAACGCCTCTCTGTCCTGGGGCCACGTGTGGTGCTGGACAAACAGCAATGGACATGGTCAGAGTGATGCCTGCAAGGGCCCTGCCCCGTGAGGGCACGCCGTCCAGTTCTGAGGCTCCTCATGCTCTCTCAATAGGTGCTTTTGGCCACCAGTAACAGAACTCCTGGGTGATGACAGCATCAACAAATACAGGAAGAAGTCGGGCGGGGTATAAGGCTCCTCCCTGGGGCAGTTTAATGTGTGAACCCAGCAGGAGGGATGAGGGCAGCCCTGGCCGCAGATCCTGGGCCTCGTCCATACAGGGAAGGCCAACTGCTTTAGCCAGAGAAAGACGGTACAGGAGGAAAGGCTGGTGCGTTTGGGGGAGAGGAAGAGGGGAGACGGGTTGCCCCCCTCAAAGACACTGTGTCCAGGCGGAGGGCTCTGACAAGGCAGGACCTTGAGAAAGTTCTGCGAACCGTTTCGCCCACAACCTCCTTTCTTTCCAGCACCCAGGGAAGGTGCATTCAGGCCGCTGAAGCCGGCAGGCCGCAGGCTGGTGAGCCCGTTGATGGGAAGTTCTGGTGTTGAAAGTGTGTCTTGTGCATCATCCAGGGCGAGGTTCTGCAGAGGAGGAGGACTTCTCTTTGGGGACTCCAAACAGCCGCCACCTTATCACCCAGGGAGGCTGCAGGGCAGAGAACACTCTCCTCTGACAAGTGGGGAAACTGAGGCTTGAGAGGGACCGCAGCTTTAAAGCAGCCAAACCCAGGAATAAATCCAGCCCTTCAGATTCCCACCCTAGGCTGTTTCCAGACAGAGGAGGGAGAAATGGTTTATTTCACCCAGTTCTCCCACTTGTCCCCAGGGCCAGCAGGCCCCCTCCCTAGCATCCTGAAGCCTCTTTGCACCTGTGGCTGACGAAGTGCAGACGTGCCTCGCTGTCTACTGGGCCTGCCTCCATAGACCTGAGATACAAAGACAGAACATCACATGGACGTGCATACACACACACATGAACACACACGCATGTACAGAGATATATCTGCACACATACACACGCACACCAACATAGGCACACACACATACACGTGTGAGCACACAAACACGTACATAGACATATCTGCACACACACACATGCACACCAACATAGGCACGTGCACACGTGAGCATGCACACACGTACACAGACATATCCACATACATGCACGCACACACACACGTCCGTATGCACAAGCGCGCACACACATAGCCACACACATGTGCATGTACAGTGCACAGCATGTGAAATGCCCACGGCTATGCTTGGGCAGAGTGAAAATGTTCCTCTCTCTGTCTACAGGCTGGGAGAGAGAATGGGTCCTGCTGAGCTGAGGCTGCTGGCTCCGTCTGACCCGCCATGGTCACGCCTCCACACCCTCACACACGTGGTTTCCTCCCTCTGCAATGCCTTTTTCATCTTCGTAGCCTCGTAAAAACCCACTTGGCTTTCAAGGCCTGGTGCAAAATGTCCTCCTCTGCTCAGCCCCCAGATAGAGCTGAGCTGTTTGGGTGCACACCCCCAGGCTGGGAAGTGAGGAGGCATCTCATATTTAACGGGGACATCTCATCTCCTCCCGTGTTACAGACGAGGAAACTGAGGCACAGAGACCTGCCTAAGGCCATGTGGTTTGAGGTGGGGTAAGGATTTGCACAAGTCATGCTGGTTCCAGGGTCCCTGCCGCCGCCACCCGAGGGAGGCGGGAGGTCCTCACGCTTGTGCCCCCAGCCCCCCTCCCGAGGCTCCTGTGCCTCCCGGCTTCCTGGCTTGCAGCTGACCCCTCACACAGCAGGTGCTGCGACGTGTTTCTTGGGCATGCTCCTGCCTCCCGTAAAGCCTCAGCTCACAGAACAGGCACATATGTGGCTCGGCCGTCCCAAACACAGAGACGAGGAGCCACATGTGTCTGGAGTTTCTGAAAAGCTGGGAACAATTTTTGAAAAGCTGGGAAGAGTTTTTCTCGCTGTTTTCTGTTTAGATGAACTGATTCGGCCAGATGTGGGTCAGGAAAACCCTGTTTCAAGGTGTCTCCCTCACAGAGGAAGCTGGCAGCTCGGTCCCAGAAACCTCAGGCTTCCCTGCTCGCAAGGGGCCCACGCCTCTCCTCTGTGGTGAGTGGTCTGGGCTCCGGTGGATGGGGGGACCCTAAGCTGTGCTGGGTCTGGCCTGAGGACCCTGGGATCCCCAAGGGTGTCTGCCCAGCTGGGGCTGTCTGGGGAGTCTGCTGGGGAGTCTGCTATCCTGGGCCCAAGCTGGGGGACCTCATGGGTCTCCAGAAGCAACAGCCCTCCCAGGCTCAGTCCTCAGCGCCCGGCAGCAATTTCAGCCTTCACAGCAGCTCTGTGAAAGGTTGGATCGGTTGATTTGATCCCTTTCTGTATGTGAGGAGACTGAGGCCTAGAGAGGAGGCACTCCTGCAGCAGACAGGCTCTGTGACCCCCCCAACAGCCATCCATCCCAGGGCCAGGTGTGGCCTCCTGCCAGCCACGGACAGGCACAGCGGGGCTAGGAGCCACTTTCTCTCCACACTGGTTTGCTTCAACAGGGCTAAGGGAGGTTTTCACTTTGGTCCTGCCATGCCTGGGCCATGGGGGCCTCTTCCTGGAAGCATGAGGAGAGAGAGGGTCCCATCTGTAACCGGCCATTTAGAGTCACCTTTGATGGGGTTTCCTCTGGGGAGCAGCCCCTCGTCCCCTGCCTGCTGGTTAGGGTGGGGGTGACCTTCCTCATCCATTTTTTTTTTTTTTTCGAGACAAGGTTTGGCTCCATCGCCCAGGCTGGAATACAATGTGCGATCTTGGCTCACTGCCACCTCCACCTCCCAGGCTCGAGCAGTCCTCCCACCTCAGCCTCCCCAGAAGCTGGGACGACAGGTGCGCACCACCACGCCTGGCTCATTTTTATATTTTTTATAGAGATGGGGTTTCACTTTGTTGCCCAGGCTGGTCTTGAACTCCTGAGCTCAAGTGATCTTCCCTCCTCGGCCTCCCAAAGTGCTGGGATTGCAGGCGTGAACCAGCACACCCGGCCCACCATTGCCCTTGAGTGGGCCCCTGACCCAGGCCTCACCACCTGACCCCTTCCCCTCGGCTGCAGAGACTGGGGTGGAGGCATCACGTGACCCAAAGCAAGGAATGGACCCCAGCCCTGGGCTTCTGCTGGAATGGACGGGGAGGGAGCGTTCACACAGTGCAATGTGGTCTGGGCCTGTAGGTGCCACCTGCGGCCGCCCAGGGAAAGCCTGTGGGAGGATGGACTGCACAGCGGAATGCAGACCTAAAGGGTGGGAGAGGCCGGTCCCTGAGGGCTTGTTTCCAGCACCACGCTTGAAGCCCAGTGTTGCCTTCCGGTCACCTGAGCCAATCATTCTCCACTGGGCTCAGGGCGGTTTGGGTAGAGTCGGACAGTTGCAATGGAAAGTATCCTGATTTATACAAAAGCAGTTCAGTATTTGCTTAATAATGGGGGATAAGTACTTTGGTCCAAGAAACATATCCCTAATGGTGGAATCGTGACTGACGAGACGGGCACAGCAGCCTCACGGCCCTGGGGGAAGTGTGGCTACCAGCCATTATGTGAGAACTGCCTGGGAGGTCTGACGCAAATGCAGGTTCTCCCTCAAGTTCTGAGCTGCTGCAGCTGAGGCGGGGCTGGAATCTGCTTCCCCAGAAGCTGCTGAGGCCCAGGAGAGTCTTGGAGCTGTGGTCCAGACCTCTCTGCTGCTGGGAACAGTTGTGAGGGGCGTGCCCTTTGCGTGGTCAGGACCGAGGGCTGGGGGTTTGGTTAGCAAGGGGACAGCTCTGCAAAGGCCTTTGGGAAGAAGAGGGGACGGCAGAGGCACTGACCACCTCACCGTTTGTTCCCTGCTATCCCGTCGGTCCCCGTCCAGGGCTGGGCTCAGTCTAGGGCCCCTACACGACGCCCGTGACTCTCGGGGTCCCCAGTGCACCGAGCCCCAGGTGCCCGGGCCACAACCTGCCCTTTAACCTGCACTCGCCGCCCTCCCGCCCCTGTCTCCATTCCCAACCATCTCCTGGAACCCAAAACACACTGCCCCATGTCCGTCTGTGGAACCACCTGGATCGCCCGGCCCGGCCACCTCCGTCCAGGTGTGAGTTGAAGTCCCGTCCTGCACAGGCGCCCTGGGGTGAAGAGGGTGCTGGGGTGTCTGTTCCATCGGTTCTGCCATCGCGTGTTCCGTGTGCGAGTGAGCATCAGGCGCGTGCCCACATGTGCACGTCTGCTGGGTGTGCCAGTGTGTCTTTGAGTGGGAGTGAGTCTGTCCTTGGATATGAGTGTGCATGAGTGTGTGTGAGTGTGCATATGAGTGAGGGTGAGTGTGCATGTGAGTGTGCGTGTGTGCAGTGTACATGTGAGTGAGCGTGAGTGTGTATGTGAGTGTGCATGAGTGTGCCTGTGAGTGAGCGTGTGCAGTGTGCATGTCAGTCAGCACACACGTGCTTGTGCCAAGTGAGTCTGCCCATTAGAGTGTGCACACAAGTGTGTGGTGTGGGTTTCTGTGCACTCATGGGGTAGGGCTGTGACGAGGCAGCTGTGAGAGGCTGCAGACGTGAGGGGGTCTCTGGGAACCCACACCCCTGTCTGTCAGCTGCACAATCTCACGGCCCCACAACTGCTCACATCAACACAAACTTGGCAGCCACTGTCTTTTTCAACGCTGTTTGTGCGGAGAAAGCAGTGCACAGAGCCGTGGACCTGTAGCTCCCGGAGCTTCCCGGAGCCCGTGCTCCAGTGGAGGTGCTGGGGATGGCGGGGACCCAGCCTCGGCCTTCATGCACCAACCTGGGGTCTCCACGAGCAAGCTCCGTGTTCAAGGAGGCACTCGGCCTGGGGACGCAGTGGGAAGAGCTATTGGAGGAGCCCCTCGGAGCTGCCTCAGCGCAGCTGATGAAAGCAATCAGTGCCCGCCTGAGCTGGATGTAAAGGTTAATACATAAATCAAAGGGAAATGTCAGGTGCCTTTTAACACTGATTGAGATGTAATTGGGCAGGGACCATGCGCCAGGCACCCGCGCTCATGGAACCACGGCAGGACGTGGAAGAAATTATGTGGCTTGTTTGTTTGTGTGTCTGCAATCGTGTCAAGACCGATGGTCCGTTGGCTCTGGACAGACGCCCCCCCAGCCAGCTGAGGATGTGAATATTCATGGCCGGGTGCCGGGTCCAGGGCTGGCTGGCGTTGCTGGGCACTGAGGATGTACCACGTACATGGAGTCCGGGCTGTGAGAGCTTTTCAGATGTCCCCAAGAGGCCACCTCATCTGCAGTCATCCCTGGGGTCACGGGGCCGACTCGGGACAGAGTGACCCAACCCCTTGCAGGTGTAGACGTCCCGCACAACCTGTGTCCTGTGCCCTCCAGCCCGGGCCTCTGCCCACTGTGTCCCGGCCATGGGCATCCTCCGGCCAGGTGGCTCCCAGCCCCAGGGAGGGGCTCCGAACAGAGCTGAGTGCCCGCCCAGCACACCCTTGCTGCTTCCCACGGCCAGAATCCCGGCCCAGGGTCTCAGGCGTTGGGACGTAGGGGGCTCCAAGCCTCACATGTGTGAGGGCTGCGGACAAGGACGCTTTATGAGATGAGATTGCACACAGACATGTGTGTGAGAGAGAAATGTGTCAAATTACTCAAAGTAAACATTAAAAATTTTAAATAACAATTTAAAAAGGTATAGTTCTGTTTGGCCAATTCTCCCATTTTTTAAAATAATCCCTTCTCCCACCTTTTTTTTTTTTTTTAAGACAAGGTCTCACTTCATTGCCCGGGCTGGAGTACGTACAGTGGCGTAATCACCACTCACTGCAGCCTCAACCTCCTGGACTCAGGTGATCCTCCCACCTCAGCCTCCCAAGTAGGTGCCACCACACCCAGCTAATTTTGTGTATATGTATGTGTGTATACACACTGTATATCTAATATATATCATATGTTAGAGACGGGGTTTTCCTGTGTTGCCCAGGCTGTTCTCAAATCCCTGGGCTCAAGTGATCCACCCACCTTGGCCTCACAAAGTGCTGAGATTACAACCACCAGGCCCGGCCAATTCTTTCTTTCTTTCTTTCTTTCTTTAAAATTCCTGTGACTGCAGTAAATACAAGTGGCCTTGTTCCCTCTCTGCCTGGAGAGACCCTGACCACACCCTGCTCCCCCACCAAGAGCTGGGCACCCTCAGCTCCCCCACCCAGAACCAGGCACCCTCAGCTCCCCCAGCCAGAACCAGGCACCCTCAGCTCCCCCAGCCAGAACCGGGCACCCTCAGCTCCCCCACCCAGAACCAGGCACCCTCAGCTCCCCCACCCAGAACCAGGCACTCTCAGCTCCCCCAGCCAGAACCGGGCACCCTCAGCTCCCCCACCCAGAACCGGGCACCCTCAGCTCTCCCACCCAGAACCGGGCACCCTCAGCTCCCCCACCCAGAACCGGGCACCCTCAGCTCCCCCACCAAGAACCGGGCACCCTCAGCTCCCCCACCCAGAACCGGGCACCCTCAGCTCCCCCACCCAGAACCGGGCACCCTCAGCTCCCCCACCCAGAACCGGGCACCCTCAGCTCCCCCAGCCAGAACCGGGCACCCTCAGCTCCCCCACCCAGAACCGGGCACCCTCAGCTCCCCCACCCAGAACCGGGCACCCTCAGCTCCCCCACCCAGAACCGGGCACCCTCAGCTCCTCCACCCAGAACCGGGCACCCTCAGCTCCCCCAGCCAAGCCTGCCTTCCTCGCTGGTTCTCTGTCAGCCTCCGGAGCTGCTCTCTGCCCTGTTCGTCGTCTGCTAAAAAACAAAACATTAGCTCCTGTGCTTAGGGAGGGCATCTTTCCCCCTCTCAGCTCAGCTAACCCCTATTTGTGCCCTGAGATGCAGCTCCCAGGCTGCCTTCTCCAGAAAGTCTTTCCTTGACTGCCCCTCCTCTCCAGGTGGGGTTGGAGACACCTGCCCCAGTATTTCTGACTTCCAAGCACCAATTTCCGTCTATTTTGATCACAGCACCTCCTAGAAGGGCGCTGATGTTCACAAGGAAGGATTCCAACCTCTACTTTATTCCTTTTGGTGCAGAGCCACCAAGGCACTGGGACCCTGCCTGCCTGGCCTCCACCTCACCTGCCATGTGGACCCTGATCTGTCACCAATGGCTTTAAACTTCAGAGACTCAGATTGTGCTTCACCCAAAAGCAACAGTGACGATGACAATGGCTTGCACTGTATGGAGCTAACCATGGGTGGACGCTGCTGTACTTTACCTATATTTACTCATTTAATCATCACAGCAACCCTATATGGTAGGTACCACATCATCCCATTTTACAGATGAGAAAACCAAGGCACAGAAAAGTTAAGTTACTTGCTTGAGGTCACATAGCCAGCAAAGTGGTGAGGCCAGCATTTGAACACAGGCAGCCTGGGTCCAGGGTCCACACTTTTAGGCTTTTCTTCCCATGGGGTGGCAGATTTAATTTTTAAAAATGATACCAGTACCATGTGGTAAGCCTTGGCTGAGGCCAAGCAGCTCAACGAAGTTACTGCTGACACAGGTAATCAGAAAGGCTCATCAAAGGTCAAGAATGTTAGACAGAAATATGGAAATGCGGGTGGGGAATCCAGGATGGTAAACTTTGGGATAAATGCAGGTGAATATTAATTGTACAAAGCAACAATTATTAGGTCTTGTGGAGTTAAAATATGCATGGAAATAAAATGCAAAAAGATCACAGTGCAAAAGGCAGAAGGGTGTAGAATTTGAAGCTTCTAAGATTATAGCAACATAAATACAGCCGTTATTAGTAATGGTAATAATTGGCTTAGACCTTAATAAGTCAAGAATACATTTTATAATTGCTAGGGTAAATCTTATAAAAGAGGTAGTAAAATAATATACAACTCACAAATAATGGAAGAAAAATGTTAATCCATTCAAAGAAAGTTAAGAAAGGAAGAAAAAAGGAAACAAAAAACTAATGGACAAAAGAGAAAACAAACAGTAAGAGGGTAGATCTAAATCCCACTAAATGTAAATGGACAAAAAACCCACTGATGGTCAGACTGGATTAAGAAAAAATCAACTGTATGTTGCTAACAGGAGACACATTTTAACTATAAGGACACAGAAAGGTTAAAAGTAAAAAAACTATATAGCACGAGGACACTAACCAACAGAAAGTTTGTGTAGCTATATTAACAGACAAAACAGACACTAGTGCAGTGGCTCATGCCTGTAATCCCAGCACTTTGGGAGGCTGAGATGGGTGGATCACCTGAGGTCAGGAGTTCAACACCAGCCTGGCCAACATAGTGAAACCCTGTCTCTACTAAAAACACAAAAATTATCTGGGCATAGTGTTGGGCACCTGTAAACCTAGCTACTTGGGAGGCTGAGGCAGGAGAATCATTTGAACCTGGGAGGTGGAGGTTGCAGTGAGCTGAGATCAGGCCACGCACTCCAGCCTGGGTGACAGAGTGAGACTCTGTCTCAAAAAAATAAAAAAACAGCTAGTAAAGTAAAAAACTCTTCTATAGATAAAGGGGGACATTTCATAATGGTAAGATCTAACAACAAGCTTAACCACATGTCATATATGCAGGCCAGTACTCCAGAATATGGAGTCACCATCCTCCCAAATTCACATGAAACATTTGCTGAATTGATCATATGTTGGGCCATTAAGAAGCCTCAACAAATGTTAACAGATTGTAAAGTATGTTCTCTGAATACAATAAAATTAATCTAAAAATGATTAAATATAACTAGAAAAACTCCAGCTGCCTGAAAGTTAAACAACACATTCTTAAATAGTCCATGATTCAAAGAGGAAATCAAAATGGAAATGATAAAATATTTTGTGGCCAGGCATGGAGGCTCACGCCTGTAATCCCAGCACTTTGGGAGGCCGAGGCGGGCGGATCACCTGAGGTTGAGAGTTTGAGACCAGCCTGCCCAACATGGAGAACCCATCTCTGCTAGAAATACAAATTAGCCAGGCATGGTGGCGCATGCCTGTAATCCCAGCTACTTGGGAGGCTGAGGCAGGAGAATCGCTTGAAGCTGGGAGGTGGAGGTTGGGGTGAGCCGAGATCACACCATTGCACTCCAGCCTGGTTGACAGAGTGAGACTCTGGCTCAAAAAACAAACAAAAAAATTGTTTTAAAAGATAATGAAGATGCACCCAGCCAACCTGTGGGATGCGGCCTAGGCAGCCCTTCGGAGGAGACTTACACCCTTCACGGAACGCAGTAAAAAGAAGAAAGGCAGAAAGATCAACAGTGTAAGGGTCCCTCTTCATCCGAAAAAGAGCAATGAACCAAACCTATGAATAAAAATACTAAAGATGAGAACAGAAAAACAACAAAATATGAAACAAAAGTACAATGGGGAGGCTCAACAAAGATTTTTGAAGATCAATAAAATTCACCGAGGTGTGAGAACCGAAAGCCTGGGCTTCGGGTGGAGATTTCGGCTTCCGCGTGGCCCTGGGTGAAAGTGCAGCCGTGGGATCTCGATGAAGAGAAATGCTGGGCAGGGAGGAGTGTGGGACAGAAACACGGAAATGCGGGGCCCAGGCCCTGGGGCTGTTTCCACACAAACTGGACCCCCAAGCCCTTCAATTCATCGAAAGAACCCAAGTCCCCAAGGACAAAGGGAATGTGGACAGCAGTGGCTGGAAAAACCAACTGCGAGCTCAAATAAGAAAGGGCCGCAACGGCTCTCCTCGAAACCCTCCTGAAGGTGCCGCAGCCACTGTCTCTGCGAGTCTCCACCCCTTTGCTCTCCAGCTGCCCCGTCCCACACAGGCAGTGCTCTCAGCAGGGGTGGTTTACCTCCAGGGCATATTTGGCAAAGTCTGGATATATTTTTGGTTGTCATGACTGAGGGGTTCCCAGTGAGAAAGGGCAAGGATCCCAGCAAACACCCTACAGTCCCCACCACAACGAATAATCCAGCCCTAAATGTCGATAGTCAACAGTGCCAAGATTGAGAGACCCTGACATGGGTGGTGTGGTGGGGTTTAACCTTTAAATTTTTTTTTGTTATTGTTGTTTTGTTTTTTGTTTTTGTTTTTGTTTTTGAGATGGAGTCTTGCTCTGTCACCCAGGCTGGAGTGCAGTGTCGCAATCTCGGCTCACTGCAAGCTCCGCCTCCTGGGTTCACGTCGTTCTCCTGCCTCACCCTCCTGAGTAGCTGGGACTACAGGCACCCGCCACCATGCCCGGCTAAATTTTTGTATTTTTAGTAGAGACGGGTTTTCACCGTATTAGTCAGGATGGTCTCGATCTCTTGACCTCGTGATCCACCCGCCTCAGCCTTCCAAAGTGCTGGGATTACAGGTGTGAGCCACCACGCCCGGCCCAACCTTTAAATTTTAGGACATTGGTTGTTGATATGGGTTTATGACTGAACCAGAAGAAGAGTGAACATTACCCAGAGGTGCTGGATGAGGAGGTGGATGTAGTAACTGACCAGGCTTTGCAGGGCTGCTGAGTATAGTTGTACAGGTTGTGTACTGCACAATGAGAAAGTACCACTCACACTGTAGATCCTATAAATGTGTGTATTTTTTATGCCGATTTTCTAACAGATGGCAGTAAATGGTCTGATTCTAACAACATCTGCATATACTAAAATTTTCTGATATGCATAAATAAAGCCCCCTGAAGAACCACAGTTTTCTAATTTTTATTTTTTCTAATTTTCCAATTTGCACATAGGGGCCACATGGGCTTCCAGTGGCCCTGAGACGCTGGGCTTTCGCGATCAGGGAGAAGGTGAGTGCGTCTTACTCTGTACTAGGAATAATTGGATTATGTGAACTGGGGGTGCAATCACGTTGCCTGGAAGTTCAGGTTCCTTTGTTGGTTCGGCATCTGAGAGAGGCTGTGGTGAGCTTTCGGCATCCCACCAGACACGCAGCGTCTCCAAAGGATCTTCTCGCACGTGTACAATTTCCTGGATTGTGATTTCCGACTCTGTGGCAGAAGACATGCAGCAACATCTCTATCACCCTCGTGGCGGGGTGTGGGTGTGTAATGCGGCTCTTCCCAGACCGGGGGCACCAGATGGATTTGTAAGTGATCACTGTGAGTCCGTAGCCGGGTGCAGAGGGACTGTGGCAAGCTTGCTGGGAATCCAGTGCTTCAGGGACAACTGTGGCAGAACCTCTGGGAACCTGCGCTGCGGTTCTCAACCAAAGACAGCATCTCCTCATCCCAGAAGGCCTTGGGAACGTGCTTGTATTTTTGGTGGTTGTGATGACTTGGGAGTATATTGACAAGCGTTGGGTGTGGACTGAGGTGTTAAACACTCAGCAGTAAACGAGACCACCCCACCCCTCCTCCTGGAGGAGGCAGCCTGGGAGCTGCATCTCACGGCACAAATAGGGGTTAGCTGAGCTGAGAGGAGGAAAGATGCCCTCCCTAAGCAGAAGGGCTAATGTTTTGTTTTTTAGCAGACAAAGAACAGGGCAGAGAGCAGCTCCGGAGGCTGATAGAGAGCCAGCAAGGAAGGCAGGCTTGGCTGGGGGAGCTGAGGGTGCCCGGTTCTGGGTGGGGGAGCAGGGTGGGGTCAGGGTCTCTCTAGGCAGAGAGGGAACAAGGCCACTTCTCAAGATGCCAGCCTGCCCTACCGAGACACACTGTCCGACGTGGCAGGTGCCAGGCAGGGGCGACAGTGAGGCTCCCAGGGAGAAGCCCCCACATCAGGGCCGGGCTTTGTTTCTGGCTGGGCACATTCAGAGTTCAAGTGCCCTAATATTTGTTAATAAGTGTGCCCCCTGCTTAAACTTAGCCAGAGTAGCTGCATTGTTTGCAACCAAGTATCGTGACTGACACAAGTTCCAGCTTGTTCTTATAAACCCCAGATTGCTCACTGTTCTTATTGTTTTATGTAGCAAATACCTGGATAGATGTTTCCAGATGTTTGCCATTTTCTTCACTCATACTTTGTTCTCAGGTCCCACTCCTTCCTTCTGGGATAGATTTCCTTTTTCCTGAATTAGATCCTTAAGTAGTTATTTCTGTTTGTGGTGATATCTCAGTCTTAGTCTGAAAAGTAATGTCTTCCTCCATCCTTCCCTCCTTCCTTCCCTCCTTCCTTCTCTTTCTTTGTTTCGATTCTAAAACAAGTATTCCATTATCTCCTGGCATATATTGTGGTTGTTTTAAAATTTGCTGTCTATCAACTGATCAGTCCTGACCATTGCCATCTCGATATTTCCCACTGACATTTCGTTATCAAAATTTCAAGCAGGAAGAATTGCGCAGTGAACAGCCATCGACCCACCACTTAGATTCTGCAACTGTTACCACTTTGTTATACTTGCTTTATCACATGACCTGAATCCATCTAATCTTTTATAAACTTCAAAGTGAGTTGCTCAGACTGGTGCGCTTCACCCCTGAACATTTCAGCATGTTTATAACTAACTAGAGCTCGACAGTTGTTTGCAGAGTTTAATTTTTTTAGGTAAACTTTACCCGGAGTGGAATGCACCCATTTTAAATGTGCCATGTGCGTTTGGATAAATGCCTGCAGTCGGTGGTCGGACCTGAAGGAAGAGAAAGACCATTTCCCCGACTCCAGAAAGTTCTCCTCAGTCAGCCCCGCAGGCAAACCTGTTCTGACGTTTTTCTCCACAAATGAGTTTTGTGTGTTGTAGAACTTCACACAATAGCTACTTCCTGGGACAAGGCTTTGAGACTTGTCTGTATCTACGCGTGCATCCGTACTCGGTTCCTTTCCATTGCCAGGTAGCATTTTGCTCATTTATGTTGGCATTTTCTCTTTTTTATATTTGAGTTGTAGGACTGCTTTATACACTCCTGATAAAGTCCTACGGGTTTTGCACAACTTTTTCTCCCAGTCTATGTTTTGTCTATTTATTTTCTTCATGGAATATTGACAAAAATAATTTTTAATTTGATACAGTCTGATTTGTCAAAAAAATTTTTCTCTGCCTTAAGAAACCTTCCCTATATCCAGGTTATAAAGACATTACCCTGCACTTTTGTCTGGAGGCTTTACAGTTTTATATTTTACATTTAGTAATATGCTCCACCTAGAATTAAGTTTTGGGTAATGGTGTCAGATAATTGTCAAAGTTTTTTCCCCATAAAATCATCCTGGCACCGTTCGTTGAAAAGATTTTGCTTCCCCAATGAGATTGTTTCGATGTCTTTGCCGAAATCAATTGCCTAGATGTGTGAGGGTCTATTTCTAAACTCTTTGTTCTGTTCCATTGGTCTATTTACCTATCTTAACATAAACAGCACAGTATTTATAACTGTAGCTTTACAATACATATTGAAATCAGGTAGTGGGAGTCTTACAGCTTTTCTTTTTCAAAGTTGTTTGGGCTATTCTAGGTTCTTTGCAATTCCAAATAAATTGTATAATCAGTTTGTCCGTTTATACGAGAAAACCCGCTGGGATTATGATTAGGATTGTGCTGAAGCCATAAATCGGTTGTGGGAAAATTGACATCTTAGCACATAGCTCAAATTTTTACACTACTCTAAATGACATTTTTAAATTTTCCATTTCTGATTATTTCTCCGTATGCAGATATAAAATTAATTTTTGTCTGTTGATTTTATATTCTTCCATCTCACTAAACTCACTTATCGGTTGTAATTGCTTTTTGTCGATTCTGTAAGATTCTCTGCATACAGCCTGTCTTCTGTGAATACAGGTTTACCGTTTCATTTCCAGTCTGGATGCTTTTCACTTATTTTCTTGCTCTACTGCCCTGGCCGGAGCCTCCAGGACCATGTTGAATTGTAGGAACAAGAGTAGACACCCTCATCTTGCTCCTGGTATTAAGAGGGAAGCATTTGATCTTTATACCGGTTATAAAGTTTATAGGCCACAGGTTTTTAAACACAGATACCCTTTATCAGGTTGAGCAACTTTCCTTCTATTCCTAGTTTGCTGAGAGTTTTTACTAGGAATAGATGTGACATTTTGTCAAATGATTTTTCTGCACTTACTGAGATAATTATAGGGATATTCTTTCTGCTTTACTAATATGCTTCATTACATTGATTATTTCGCAAATGTTAAATCATCCCTGAATTCCTGGAATAAGCTCCATTTGGCAATTATAGATATACATACATGTATGTGTTTTTAGAAACAATGTTTTACTCTGTCATCCGGGCCGGAGTGCAGAGTACGGGGGCACAATCATAGCTCCGCGTAACCTTGAACTCCTGGGCCCAAGTGGTCCTCCCACCTCAGCCTCCCCAGTGGCTGGGGCTACAGGCTTATGCCACCATGCCTTGTTAATTTTTTAAAGAATTCTTTTCAAGACCAGGTCTCCCTGTGTTGCCCAGGCTGGTCTCGAACACCTGGCCTCAAAGTGATCCTCCTGCATCAGCTTCCCGAGTAGCTGGGATTACAGGTGTGAGCCTGGCCCAGCTCTAGTAGACTTTTTATATGAGGAGTATTAGTCTTTAGTTTTCTTTTCTTCTTATGACTTTGACCTGTTTGGGTATTAAGGTAATGATGACTTTGTAGAATGAGCTAAGAAGTATTCCCAGCTTTTCAATTTCAAATGGGCCATTTTTAAGCCATTATTTCTTTAAAAACTTTTGCTGCCCTGCCCCCTGCCTACTTTTGGGCACCCCAGTTATACATACATTAGTCTCCTTGAAGTGGCCTCTGTGCTCACTGACGCCCTGGTCATTTTCTCAGTCTGTTTTCGCCGTGGTTTTACCTTAGATCGTTTTCTATTGCTAGGGCTGTGAGTCCGCTGACCTTTTCTTCTGCAATGTCTCATCTGTTGTTAATATCATTTGTCTGTTTTTCATGTCAGACATGATAATTTTCATCTCTGGAAGTGCAATTTGTGTTTTTTAATATCTTCCACATAACTACTGAACTTTTGGGGGGGGCACATAAAGCACAGTTATAATAAGTGTTTAATGTCTTTGCCTGCTAATTCTAACACCTATTCAGTCTGGGCTGGTTTAGATTGAATAAAACTCGTCTTCTCACTCTGGGTCATGTTTTCCTGATCCTTATGTGTGGTAATCTTTAATTAGATGCCAGACATTGTGAATTTTTCTTGGTTGGATTCTGGGTATTTCTATATTTCTATAAATATTCTTGTGCTTTGTTTTGGGAAACTTCTCAGTCAACATCCCTTCAAATATTTCCCTTCCCTATTTTTCCCTGTGAAAGTGCAGTTAGACATATTACAGCATTTTAATTGAAGTTACTTGGAAACAGTTTGATCCTGAGCAGGAAAGATCAGCGTTCGGTTTAGGGCCAAACAGTTCCCGCTATGGAAATAAGACTCCTCTGTGTTCTCTGCCCAGTGACCCATGAACATGAGGCCTCCGGTCTGGCTGGTGGGAACAGGCACTATTCCCTTCTCCTGTGTGGCCACCAGGAACTGGTGCCACTAATCCTTTCTGGTGGTTCTCTCTGCAGCCGTGGGTACTTTCCTCACATAAAAATAACGCTGATGAGTATTTAGCTGAATATTCAAGCAGCGGGGGGTTCCTCAGCAGATACCGGAACTCACCCGTGCCCCGCTCCCCTCTCCTTCACTCTGTCCTGTGGACTCTACCGTCTTAGTTTGTTCTTCCTGAACCCTCAGTTCTGTGTCCAAACTCCAGGAGTCTGCCAGGCTCCCCTGGGTTCCGCCTCCCTGAGCCATGTCTTGAGAACGTCTTCAAGGCAGTAAGCCGGGGCGGCTGTAGGGCTCACCTTGCTGTTCCCATCGCTCGGGGATCATTATACTTTGTTACTTGATGTCTTGTTTCTTGAAAGCTCTTGTTTCATGTAGTCTGTCTTACTTGGGTTATTTTAGGTAGAAAGGTAAATCCAGGTCCTGTTACTCCATGTTTTGGCCAGAAGCAAAGGTCTGCAGCTGCCTTTCTAAATCACCTTTGCCTTTAGTTTTCTTCTCTTTCATTACAACGTGCCGTGTGAGAATTCTTTTTTATTTAACCTGCTCAGGACTTAGGATTTTGCATCTGGAGATGCATGACTTCCATCAGTCCTGGAAATCTCTCAGCCATTATCTCTTCAAGTGTCTCCCTTCCCTGATTTTCCCTGTGGAACTTCAATTACACACATATTACAACATTGTAATCTTTCAGGTAGATAGATCTGGGAAAGGAGATGTTTAAAGAGTTAATGGTTGAGAGATTAACTTCCAAAATGATTAGCTTCCAAAACAATAGCTATTTATCTATCTGTCTCAATCCTGATAATTTATTCAGATCTATCTTATAAACTGTCCGTAGCTGTATCTACATTGTTTTAATTTCAGTGACTGTATTTTTCATTTTTAGGAGATTTTTTGTTGTGGTGTTTCTTTTCCAAATTTGCCTGGTTTTGTTACATTGTTTGCTGATCTTTACTCATTTTTTAAGATAGCTTCTTTCCATGTTTTTAATCGTTTGAAAATTTTTAATGTTGTGTATTTGATGACTCTTTTGTCTGAATTTCTTGAAGACATCGTCTTGCCGCCGTGCTGCTTTGCATATTTTGCGTTTCTTCTTTGCAGGGTGTATAGGTTTCTCCTGTGAGTTCATGGTCTATAGTTTTATCTGGAAATCCTGCATGGCCTCTGTTGAGGATGTGTCCCCAGGATGGTTTGCAATTTGCTCCTGCCAGAGGCCCCCAGGGGTTTCCAGGCTCATCCCACTTTTCCCCCAGTTCCTCATTTGGGCATTCCCGGTCCTCATGGTGGTGTATTTTCTCCGCCTGACCACACTGCGGGCAGTTTTATTGTTATAATTCTTAGCAGAAACTTTCTTCCCACGAGAGCTCAGACTAAAACAAACAAGCTCCTCTAGCGCCTGGGCTCCACGCAAGGGTCGCGGTTCTAACCCCCAGCTTGTGTGAGTCCAAGGCCTCATCTCTTTTCCGTTGACGGGCATTGAAGCACAAGCCCTTCGCTGCTGAGACTAGTCGCCCACTCCTGGAATAGCTGCGCCACCCGCTCACACACCTCCTGCAGAGGTTTTCAGCTTGGATTTTTCCTGGTTCTTCAAAGCGCAGCTCTGCATTTGAAAGGAATCTGCCATGTTTTGGGATCTTTCTAAGGGATTTACATCATACTAAGTGATTTGTCAGACGTGCTTTTGGGACAGGTCCACAACATTGCTTACACCAGATAACCCCATTTTACAGGTAAGCAGACTGAGGCCACGAGCCTTCCCCAGTGACACAGGCTAACACATGCGGAGCCTTGGATGACAGGGAAACTTGCCATCTTGGAGACAGCAGAGATGCCTCAGGCGACAGCAGGGAGGCATATTCTGACGGCACGCCCTTCCCCGATCTGCACCAGATGAAACCCGGAGAAACTCCAGTAACTTCCAAAACGATAGTTAACCAGGAACCAAAGATTACCGCTACACTCGGCCCACACTAATACACCCTGAATTCCCTCTGTGCAGATCTCATGACTTCTGCGTTCCATTTCTGGCATTCTGGGATTCAGCCCGTTGACAAACCTGCCCCAGGCCAGGCCCAGTCGGACAGGTTCTGAGAACAGGGTGCCACTGTGCCTGCGAGCAGCCCGCTGTCAGCTGGGAGGGACGGAGAAGCAGCAACTGCACCGGACATCCGCCAGGCAGTGTCGACGGCCGCAGGGCACGGGGGCCAGTCAGAATCAGCACCCCTGTTTATTCTAAGCCTCCTTTTCTCTCTAAGGGATAGCAGATTTGGTCTAAGTTTCTTAGATGATAGAGTAAAAGGTGAAAACCCCATGTACCCTCTTTCGTATGTGTCAGCTCTTGCCACGACAATGTAGGGGAAAAGCCACCCCAGCACCCAGCGGCTCCGGCAGCAGTAACCGCTGGTCAGGGCAGGCGCAGCCAGTGGCCATTCACAGGCTTGGGCAGCAGTAACCGCTGGTCAGGATGGGCACAGCTGGCAGCCATTCATGGGAAGCTGAGTGGCTCTGGCAGCAGTAACCACTGATCAGGGCGGGCGCAACTGGTGGCCGTTCACGGGGAGCAGAGCGGCTCCAGCAGCAGTAACCACTGATCAGGGCAGGCGCAGCCAGTAGCCATTCACAGGCTTGCGCAGCAGTAACCGCTGGTCAGGATGGGCACAGCTGGCAGCCGTTCACGGGGAGCTGAGCGGCTCCAGCAGCAGTAACCGCTGATCAGGGCAGGCACAGCAAGTGGCCGTTCACAGGCTTGGGCAGCAGTAACCACCAGTCAGGGTAGACACAGCCAGTGTCTATTCACAGGGAGCTGAGCTGTGCTTCACCTTGTGGGTTGGGCTCAGCCAACTGTGCTTTTTTCTGGGGCTCAGGCTCAGGTGGCAGCTAGCCAGGGGGACCCTTGTTCCAGGCGGGTCAGGAGAGGTTCCGGAGCGCAGCCCCCCACAGCGCACTCTGCAGCTCCGCACTGAAGCCCCAAGTCCAAACAGGTTCCACGCCAAGCCCAGTGTCAGGGAGCGGGGACGTGCCCTCCTTCCACAAGAGGGTGGGGGGTGAATGTTCTTTAATAACAGTTTTATCCACCTCACCTGCCTCCCTTCAACCCCAAACCCCAAAGGCAGTTGCCCCAAGCACCAGCACGTGCCTTCTGCACACTCGTTTCTCTGCAGACACAGACCTCGCATTCTAGTTTTTGTCACACAGATTGGATCCCGCTCTGTGTACCACTCTGCCTTTTCCTCCCCAGTAACCCCTCCCAGGTATTCAAGTCAATATTTGCCGAGCTCTATTTCCCCAGCTCTGTGCGTCTGCTGTTGCCAAAAAGGGTCAGGCGCAGCCTCTGATCTCTGGAAACGTGCACCCAGCATGCGTCTCTCTGCTTGTCTGAGCTGGCTTCCCTGAGAGAGAATCTGAGAACATTTTGGGATAACAGCACCCTCCTGTTTACTGCCTGATACCACATGAGCTCTCAGTCAGCCTGGGAGGCCAACCCCACAGGTTAGCTCTATTTTTGGCGAGGGCACGGGGATGCTAGAGACGTGGCTAAGATCGCAGAGCAGCTGAGAGGCTAAGCTTAGTCCAGCCCCAGCACGGGCAGCTGCAGAGCCATGTTCTTGACCCCTCTCCACGCCCAGGGTTGGATGGTGCTGGAAGCGGATGATCTTCCTGATTCCAGGCGGTTCGTGGAGCGAGAGCGGCAGCCACGAGCACTCGGAGATCAGCAGGGAGAAGGCTGAGGTCACAGGGACCCCCTGTTACAAGGGTCAGGGGAACTTGGTTCAACATCACAGGTTCTGGGGCAGGGCAACGGTGGGGCAGGATTGGGGTGGGGGCTTTTGCCAAGGAATGGAGGAGGTGAGAAGAGCAGGAGTGTGGGATGGGTCACCCACAGCCTCCCCCTTCTCCCCACTACCCATCTATAAGTTGTCACTGGCTCACACACAGTGGCTGCTGTGGTGGAGAAGGAACTCACGCCCTGCCCAGACAGCTGCCCCTTGCTTGAGAGCACTGTTTGCTGAGCACTGTAGAACTTTATGCAGAGCCCAGGTAACTTCAGCCAGAGAGGGAGTGAGATTTAAAATCTGGCCTAGACTCAACGGTAAAAAGACAAATAATTCAACTTGAACATGGGCAAAGGATTTGATAGACATTTCTCCACAGAAGATACACAAATGGCCACTAAGCACCTGAAAAGGTCACTGATGTCACTAAGTTATTAGGGAAATGCAAATCAAATCCACAATGAGACTCCACTCCACACCCACTAGGATGGTGATAATTTTTTTAAATGGGAAATAACAAGAGTTGATGAGGACGTGGAGAGATTGGGACCCTCATACCCTGCTTGTGGAACATAAAATGGTGCCGCCGCTTTGAAAAATGGTTTCGCATTTTCTCAGACAGATACTAGGATACAAATGTTCACAGCAGCATCACTCACAATAGCCACAAAGTGGAAGCAACCCCCCTGTCCATCCACAGATAAATGGAGAAACAAAGTGTGGTTTGTCCATGCAGTGGAATATTATTCAGCCATGAAAAGGAATGAGGCACTGACCCAGGCTATAACCTGGATAGCCTCAAAGTCACCCTGCTCAGGGAAAGAAGCCAGGCACAGCAGGCCACCGTTTCCCTGATTGCATTTGTATGAAATGTGCAGAATGGGCAAATCCACAGGGAGAGAGAGCAGATAGGGGGTTGCCAGGAGCTGGGGAAGGGACACTTGGGAGGGACAGCTAATAGGTACAGGGTTTCTCTTTAGGTGATGCAGATGTTCTGGGATTAGGTAGCGGTGATGGCTATACAATATTGTAAATATTCTGAAAACAGCTGGCTTGTACTCCTTAAAATGGTAATTTTCTGTTACAGGAATTGTGCCTTTTTTTTTTTTTTTTTGGATGGGGTTTCACTCTGTCACCAGGCTGGAGTGCAGTGGTGCGATCTTGGCTCACTGCAATCTCTGCCTCCTGAGTTCAAGTGATTCTCCTGCCTCAGCCTCCCAAGTAGCTGGGATTACAGGCACACCAGCACACCCAGCTAATTTTTTTTTTTTTTTTTTTGTATTTTTAGTAGAGATGGGGTTTCACCACTTTGGCCAGGATGGTCTCGATCTCCTGACCCCGTGATCTGCCCGCCTCGGCCTTTCCCAAAGCGCTGGGATTACAGGCATGAGCCACCGCGCCCGGCCCTGTGTCTTCATTTTAAAATGGCACGCACACAGTCTGGCCCAGGATGAATCCTGCAGCCCCTTCCTGCCGGGAAAGACAGAGAACTTCAACTCTCTGAGCCTTCAGCTTCCTTGTGCCTGAAATAGGGGCAATAGCGCCTGACTCACAGGCTGTTACGCCAATTAAGTGAGATAAGGAGAGAAACACCCAGGACTATTGTGCTGAATTAATGAGATCATGCAAACAATGTAACCCCGGGATCGAAAATAGGGCCATTTAAAAACGTCACTTGGCCCTGTTCCCATCACACCTGTGGGTGACTTGGCTTGACACCTGGCAGTGGGCCGTAACCTCCTGGATCTCTCCCCACAGCAAATCCTTCAGCCTCTGTGCTGAAGTCCTAACAGCCTGGCCCTAAGCCCCTTTGCCCAGGACACTCACCTGAAGCCAGCATGTCCCTACCCACTCCAGGCAGGCCTGCAGGCAGGGTGGGACTTCTGAAACCACATCATGTCACACTCCTTTTCCCTGCAGCCCCCTTTAGGAAACCCTGCCAGGTACATAGAATAAAGTCCACGTCTTTATGGCCCACAGAGCTGTAGGATCGCCCTCCTCCGCCTGCCCCAGGCCTGGGCAGCAACCAGCTTCATGCATCACTCCACACCCAGCCCACCCAGCCCACCCAGCCAGAGCAGCGCCCACGGGACAAGCCCAGGCTGTGGCCTTCCGGCTTTGCCGTGTTTTCCACTGCACTTCCCGCTGTGGGAAGTAACTATGCCATGCTTTCTGATGTTAGGCTGCGTTAATTGCATGACGGTTTTGTGCTCCTGTTTCCTTGTTTGCCCCACAGGCTCCATTCACAGACCAGGTGGCAAGTGGTCGGTGCACGGGAGGGTTGCCCTTGGGAAGCGCCGCCACGGCGTTTCTAGCCTCAGTTTCCCAGCTGGAAAACGAGGGGGGCGGGCCCCTGATGCGCAGTCCCTCCCAGCTCTCGAGGGGCAGCGCGGGACTCCCCAGCCCAGGTGGCGATGTGCTTGTCACAAGCCCCTCTCCCTGTCTGGCCACGGAAGCCGAGGTCTGACCGGACGCTGAGGAGTGGGCAGCTTTCCCGTCATCCCACCCTTTCCAGATCTGTCCCCTAAAGCCGGACGTCCTCGCCCGCCCAGCAGCCTCCTTCCAGGAGGTGGGTGCACCTGCTGTCCCGCAGGTGAGGCCGAGGCTGCACGGCCGCGCCGCGCCACCAGGTGGCAGCAGAGCGCCAGGGACGGGACGGGCCGAGGGCTGGGCGAGGCGCAGAGGGCGGTGATCCGGGCCCCGCCCCAACCCCGGCCACGCCCCCCGAGACCCAGGCCCCGCCCCCGCAGCACCGCCCAGCCAGGTCTGGGGTCCAGGCCTGCAGCCCCACGCCCCGAAAGAGAGCAGCGCCCTGGACGGAGCGGGGTTGGGGTGGCAGTGGGAGGGCTCCACCAAGAAGGCTGGCTCTGTAAGCCCCTGACACCCGTCTTCGCGCGCAGTCACTCCCACAGCCACCCTGTAAGAGGGTTTGAAACCCTCTGCAAGGGGAACGCTTGCAGAGGAGCTCTCCCGGGGCTCAGCGAGGCAGTGACCCGCTCAGCCCCTGGCGCCCAGCCCCACTGCCCTCAAGCCCCTCCGTACCCCATCTTTTCTCAAATGCCCTTTAGGGCCTCTACACCAAATTGAAGCCGAGTGGTCTCTGGATTCACTCCTGTCCTGACCTAGGAGGGATCTTGCCCAGATCCCAGGCCTGGGGC